>NC_069506.1:75127043-75442043 GCF_027579735.1 Bombina bombina | reverse complement strand
CTGGTATCCTTTGTTGAAAAGCATATGTACATATTCTCAGCAGAAGCAATGCACTACTGGGAGCTAGCTGGGGATTGGTGGCTACATACATTTGTCTCGTCATTGGCTTACTAGATGTGTTCAGCTAGCTTCCAAAAGTGCATTGCTTCTCTTCAGCTGACTTTAACAAGGGGTTTAACCCCTTTACAGAAATTAAATACATAATTATATGAAAGCAACAATGCAATAATAAAATACTGTAACACATTAAAGCATTTTTTGTACATTTATGTCCCTTTAAATGGACATACTAGATTTTTCTTTGCATAAATATTTTATATATGATCTATTTATATAGCCCATCTGGTAGTGATTTTTTAACAATGTGTAGTTTTGCTTAATTTTTTTTAATAACATTGTGCTGATTTTCATACTCTTAACCAAACCCCAAAGTTTTAGATGTCTACAGACTCCTGCTGGCTCCTGTTTGTGTAATCTGTCTTTTCATATGCAGGGAGGGGGGAGTGTCTGATTTTCCTGCTTTCTCAGCCCCTTTCACTGGGTGCCCCAGCCTAACCTCATCAACAGTGCTAAACTAGGAGCTTCTAAGTAAGTATTTAATAGGTTTTATACTGGAAATTTAGATCAGTATCTGTGCATAGTCTTCTTTATTGTAGTGTCTATTACATGCAGTTATATTTAAATTGTAAACTGTCCCTTTAGTAAATGTATTATACGTAATAAAACGGGTTGCCTTACAAAACATCCCATTGCCTTCACATCTTTCTATAAATAATTCTAAAATGTAAATATTTGCCTCAATGCCACAGAACTTACCAAAGCTTCACCAAACACTTCAATTGCAAAGCCAGCCTCTCTCAATGCTTTCTCTGTTAATGGTTCGGGTTCTCCTGTTATTCTGCTTCTTGGAGTATCAATCAAATTATCATCTTGTGAATCGGGTTCAACATAAGTAAATGAATCCTCTTTGTTTTTCCTTAGCGCTGGAAGAGGCCGCTCATCATAGGGCAATGCATCAACCTGCACAAAGAAAAGGAAATAACTAATTTCATCACCAACAGCAGCTTTTCTTACATTATTGAGTGAAACAGTGCATGAAGGACCTTCATATATATTGTCCTAGATTAGAAATTGGCTTTAACAGATAACAATTGAAAAACAATGTGCTTTTTACTAACATTAGGACTAGCTAGCCTTGTTGTCTGCAGGCTAAAGCCTGGATTAATTCCTTCAAGTGGTGTGGGAATTTTGGCTATTGAAAAACAACTACAGCAAACATGCCAATAATTTGTCTTAAAAATGTTTAGACTTGGCTGATGTTGTTCTATAGGAAGACAACAGGAACATTTTGTAATTACACAGTGTTTACGGTTCCTTTAAATCCCTTTCCTCATGCTCACAATGACTGCGTATGAAACAGTTAGCCCTCCATCTGGATATAGGTAGAAACATCACAATGTTTAACGTAAAACCTCTCCGCCTTGCATTCACTTCCCTCTTCCATCAGTTTTACCAATTTAGGGCCAGATTGCAAGAGGAGTGCTAACTCCGCTAGAAGTAAGCTTTTTGCGCACATCGGGTATCGCTCATATTAAGTTGAAAGTAAACTGTTTTTGAACAAGCGCTAACCCGATGCACATAAAAAGCCGAACTTAGGATATTGAATGCCTATTCCTTTATAAAAGGTCAATGAAGCAAAAGAAATGAAAAAAAAATTAACACCTTACTCGCGCACAAACCGGATTGATTATTAAGGCCTAGATTTGGAGTTTGGCGGTAGCCGTGAAAACCAGCGTTAGAGGCTCCTAACGCTGGTTTTAGGCTACCGCCGGTATTTGGAGTCATTCAAAAAAGGGTCTAACGCTCACTTTTCAGCCGCGACTTTTCCATACCGCAGATCCCCTTACGTCAATTGCGTATCCTATCTTTTCAATAGGATCTTTCTAACTCCGGTAGTCGTGGCTGAAGTGAGCGTTAGAATTCTAACGACAAAACTCCAGCCGCAGAAAAAAGTCAGTAGTTAAGAGCTTTCTGGGCTAACGCCGGTTCATAAGGCTCTTAACTACTGTACTCTAAAGTACACTAACACCCATAAACTACCTATGTACCCCTAAACCGAGCCCCCCCCCACATCGCCGCCACTCGATAAATTTTTTTAACCCCTAATCTGCCGACCGCCACCTACGTTATACTTATGTACCCCTAATCTGCTGCCCCTAACACCGCCGACCCCTATATTATATTTATTAACCCCTAACCTGCCCCCCACAACGTCGCCGCCAGCTACCTACAATAATTAACCCCTAATCTGCCGACCGCCACCTACGTTATACTTATGTACCCCTAATCTGCTGCCCCTAACACCACCGACCCCTATATTATATTTATTAACCCCTAATCTGCCCCCCTCAACGTCGCCTCCACCTGCCTACACTTATTAACCCCTAATCTGCCGAGCGGACCGCACCGCTACTATAATAAAGTTATTAACCCCTAATCCGCCTCACTCCCGCCTCAATAACCCTATAATAAATAGTATTAACCCCTAATCTGCCCTCCCTAACATCGCCGACACCTAACTTCAATTATTAACCCCTAATCTGCCGACTGGAGCTCACCGCTATTCTAATAAATGTATTAACCCCTAAAGCTAAGTCTAACCCTAACACTAACACCCCCCTAAATTAAATATAATTTTAATCTAACGAAATTAATTAACTCTTCTTAAATAAATTATTCCTATTTAAAGCTAAATACTTACCTGTAAAATAAATCCTAATATAGCTACAATATAAATTATAATTATATTATAGCTATTTTAGGATTAATATTTATTTTACAGGTAACTTTGTATTTATTTTAACCAGGTACAATAGCTATTAAATAGTTAAGAACTATTTAATAGCTAAAATAGTTAAAATAATTACAAATTTACCTGTAAAATAAATCCTAACCTAAGTTACAATTAAACCTAACACTACACTATCAATAAATAAATTAAATAAAATACCTATAATTATCTACAATTAAACCTAACACTACACTATCAATAAATAAATTAAATACAATTCTTTCAAATAAATACAATGAAATAAACTAACTAAAGTACAAAAAATAAAAAAGAACTAAGTTACAAAAAATAAAAAAATATTTACAAACATTAGAAAAATATTACAACAATTTTAAACTAATTACACCTACTCTAAGCCCCCTAATAAAATAACAAAGCCCCCCAAAATAAAAAATGCCCTACCCTATTCTAAATTACTAAAGTTCAAAGCTCTTTTACCTTACCAGCCCTGAACAGGGCCCTTTGCGGGGCATGCCCCAAGAAGTTCAGCTCTTTTGCCTGTAAAAAAAAACATACAATACCCATCCCCCCCAACATTACAACCCACCACCCACATACCCCTAATCTAACCCAAACCCCCCTTAAATAAACCTAACACTAAGCCCCTGAAGATCTTCCTACCTTATCTTCACCATACCAGGTTCACCGATCGATCCAGAAGAGCTCCTCCGATGTCCTGATCCAAGCCCAAGCGGGGGGCTGAAGAGGTCCATGATCCGGCTGAAGTCATCATCCAAGCGGGAGCTGAAGAGGTCCATGATCCGGATGAAGTCTTCTATCAACGGCATCTTCAATCTTCTTTCTTCGGGAGCCATCATCTTCCATCCGACGCGGAACATCCTCTTCTCCCGACGCCTACTCGCCGAATGACGGTTCCTTTAAATCGGTACAGCCAATAGAATGCGAGCTCAATCTGATTGGCTGATTGGATCAGCCAATCGGATTGAACTTGATTCTGATTGGCTGATTCCATCAGCCAATCAGAATATTCCTACCTAAATTCCGATTGGCTGATAGAATCCTATCAGCCAATCGGAATTCGAGGGACGCCATCTTGGATGACGTCATTTAAAGGAACCGTCATTCGGCGAGTAGGCGTCGGGAGAAGAGGATGTTCCGCGTCGGATGGAAGATGATGGCTCCCGAAGAAAGAAGATTGAAGATGCCGTTGATAGAAGACTTCATCCGGATCATGGACCTCTTCAGCTCCCGCTTGGATGAAGACTTCATCCGGATCATGGACCTCTTCAGCTCCCGCTTGGATGATGACTTCAGCCGGATCATGGACCTCTTCAGCCCCCCGCTTGGGCTTGGATCAGGACATCGGAGGAGCTCTTCTGGATCGATCGGTGAACCTGGTATGGTGAAGATAAGGTAGGATGATCTTCAGGGGCTTAGTGTTAGGTTTATTTAAGGGGGGTTTGGGTTAGATTAGGGGTATGTGGGTGGTGGGTTGTAATGTTGGGGAGGGGGGTATTGTATGTTTTTTTTTTACAGGCAAAAGAGCTGAATTTCTTGGGGCATGCCCCGCAAAGGGCCCTGTTCAGGGCTGGTAAGGTAAAAGCTTTGAACTTTAGTAATTTAGAATAGGGTAGGGCATTTTTTTATTTTGGGGGGCTTTGTTATTTTATTAGGGGGCTTAGAGTAGGTGTAATTAGTTTAAAATTGTTGTAATATTTTTCTAATGTTTGTAAATATTTTTTTATTTTTTGTAACTTAGTTCTTTTTTATTTTTTGTACTTTAGTTAGTTTATTTCATTGTATTTATTTGTAGGAATTGTATTTCATTTATTTATTGATAGTGTAGTGTTAGGTTTAATTGTAGATAATTATAGGTATTTTATTTAATTTATTTATTGATAGTGTAGTGTTAGGTTTAATTGTAACTTAGGTTATGGATTTATTTTACAGGTAAATTTGTAATTATTTTTAACTATTTTAGCTATTAAATAGTTCTTAACTATTTAATAGCTATTGTACCTGGTTAAAATAAATACAAAGTTACCTGTAAAATAAACATTAATCCTAAAATAGCTATAATATAATTATAATTTATATTGTAGCTATATAAGGATTTATTTTACAGGTAAGTATTTAGCTTTAAATAGGAATAATTTATTTAAGAAGAGTTAATTAAATTATATTTAATTTAGGGGGGTGTTAGTGTTAGGGTTAGACTTAGCTTTAGGGGTTAATACATTTATTAGAATAGCGGTGAGCTCCAGTCGGCAGATTAGGGGTTAATGTTTGAAGTTAGGTGTCAGCGATGTTAGGGAGGGCAGATTAGGGGTTAATACTATTTATTATAGGGTTAGTGAGGAGGATTAGGGGTTAATAACTTTATTATAATAGCGGTGCGGTCCGGTCGGCAGATTAGGGGTTAATAAGTGTAGGCAGGTGGAGGCGAGGTTGTGGGCGGCAGATTAGGGGTTAATAAATATAATATAGGGGTCGGCGGTGTTAGAGACAGCAGATTAGGGGTACATAGGGATAATGTAAGTAGCGGCAATTTACGGAGCGGCAGATTAGGGAATAATAATAATATGCAGGGTTCAGCGATAGCGGGGGCGGCAGAATAGGGGTTAATAAGTGTAAGGTTAGGGGTGTTTAGACTCGGGGTACATGTTAGAGTGTTAGGTGCAGACGTAGGAAGTGTTACCCCATAGCAAACAATGGGGCTGCGTTAGGAGCTGAACGCGGCTTTTTTGCAGGTGTTAGGTTTTTTTTCAGCTCAAACAGCCCCATTGTTTCCTATGGGGGAATCGTGCACGAGCACGTTTTTGAGGCTGGCCGCGTCCGTAAGCAACTCTGGTATCGAGAGTTGAAGTTGCGTTAAATATGCTCTACGCTCCTTTTTTGGAGCCTAACGCAGCCATTCTGTGGACTCTCAATACCAGAGTTATTTTAAAGGTGCGGCCAGAAAAAAGCCAGCGTTAGCTACGCGGGTCGTTACCGACAAAACTCTAAATCTAGCCGCATGTGCGTTAACCCAACATAAAAATATGAATATTTCACATTCCAATGTTCTTCACATACAAGAGTATGCTTTATTTATTTATTTCTACATGTGTCTTGGGGTCACACTTGACTCAGATCTTTCCTTCACTCTTCACATTCAGTCCTTGGCTAAAGCCTGCCGCTTCCACCTTAAAAACATTGCTAAAATTAGACATTTCCTTACACAAGATACAACCAAGATGTTAATCCACTCTCTCATCCTTTCCCGCCTCGACTACTGCAACTCCGTCCTCTCTGGTCTACCTAGCTGCCGCATAGCTCCTTTACAATCCATTATGAATGCCTCTGCCAGGCTCATCTTCCTTACTCGTCGCTCTTCATCTGCTGCACCTCTCTGCCAATCCCTTCACTGGCTTCCTCTTACCTCTAGGATTAAACATAAAATCCTCACTCTGACATATAAAGCTCTCAACTGCACTGCTCCCCCTACATCTCAGAACTTGTCTCTAGATACTCTCCCTCCCGTCCCCTTCGATCAGCTCAGGATCTCCTCCTCTCCTCCTCTCTTGTTACTTCCTCACATTCACGTTTACAGGACTTCTCCAGACTGGCCCCCATCTTGTGGAATTCCCTGCCTCGCTCCATAAGACTCTCCCCTAGTTTTAACAGCTTCAAGCACTCCCTAAAAACTATACTATTCAGGGATGCATACAACCAACACTAACCTTTCCTAACGCCATTGCTTTCCCCTTGAACCCCTTAGAATGTAAGCCTATGGGCCCAGCTGTTTACAGATCGCTTCATAAGAGCCGACTACAACAGTGAAACTCTCGGCAGGGCCCTCTATCCACTTGACCCCTACAAAAGCTATCCTGTACATGTAAACCGACTATGTTTACAGCGCTGCGGAATCTGTTGGTGCTCTACAAATACCTGATAATAATAATATATCTGATGATTGATGATATTTTGGTACAATATATCTCTATACCTATAAGATTATTTGTAATATGCAGTACAAAATTGGAGTCTTTTCAAACCCATTATGAGGCTAATTTGCATTAGCCAATCACAGTGGGAAACCAGAGTTCTCTGTTTTTAAGCATTTCCTGGGTGCATGCACTTATCCAAGCATGCGCTTTGAATGTAATTCACTTGTGCCTGTGCAATCTGTCAGAAAAAAAAAATCAATGACCTCACTACCTCTATGGTCGTGTAAATTTCAGAAAAGAATACAGCACCAAACACTTTGCCAGTAGAAGGCTTACCAAGCCTGCATTAACTACAAATATTCCAGTGAAACAAGTGTGGGGGATCCCCAAGAAACAGAAACGTTTCGGGTTAACAAATTAATACTTATTCATACTGTGGTCACGTGACCAGGGTGTAATCGGGTGCCGTATCAGCAGCATCACGCCCAGCAAAGAATAAAGCGAGTGAAGCAGCATATTAATTGTAAGTAAATGTTTAAGGATCACCCCTAGTAAAAAAAGAGCATACATTTTAGTAATGAAGATGCATTTATTAAATAACTTAATTCATGCAAGGATCAATTGTGCATGCTTTTACCTATATCTGACATTTGCATGCATTCAGGAACACGGTTAATATGCTGAATATGTTAATTTGCAGCACAGAGAATGGCCAATATGGAATTGTCTAGACACAACCATTTTATGGAATGGCTTTAGTGACGTAATCTTGGATTTTAAAATATATATTTTTATAAAGAAAAATGCTTCATTTTTCCGTCATAATAAAATTCAATATGATGCTTAATATTTCCTGTTTACAATGCCATATGTATTATATGTTTTTAAAAACTGCTGTAATCCTTTACGGGGTTAAAGTGACATGAAACCCAAAATTTGTCTCATAATACAGATAGAACATACAATTTTAAACAACTTTCCAATTTACTTCTATTATTACATTTTCTTAATTCTCTTGGTATCTTTTGTTGAAAGAGCCGCAATGAACTACTGGGAACTAGCTAAACACACCAGGTGAGCAAATGACAAGAGGCATATATGTGCAGCCAACAATCAGCAGCTGGCTCCCAGTAGTGCATTGCTGCTCTACCTAGGTATGCTTTTCAACAAAGGATAGAAACAGAAAAAAACAATTGAGTTGATAGAAGGAAATGGAAAGTTGTTTAAAATTGTATGCTCTATCTGAATCTTGAAAGTTTTATGTTGACTTTACCGACTATGCTACCTCTGAAAGCACATAGATGCCAAATGTAAGAAATATATTTGAGACAAGCATGAGCTAAATACACCACTGGGCTAAAGCAGCAATTCACAGCGCCAGAGATGATTTGCCTTAGGTGAATCTACTATAAAAACAACTTATGCAACCTGATTGTCTAAATCATCATAGAAAAGACATTAAATAGACCTTTAATATCTTGTTGCTGGGTCCATAGGAAAAACAACGTTTCAAGCCTTTAATAGGCCCTTAGTCATGTACATAGAGGTCTTTGGTTCCATGCCCCAGTGTTGTAAGTGTGCTGTTTTCCAATTTGTGTGAAGAACAGGCAATATCCCCTACCGCAGTCATAATTGCACGAGCAAATCATGTGCAGCCGCCTCCCGGCTTTTGTGCAAGCAGCCTTGAGGTGGTGGAAAGATTAAGTCACAGCTGTTTTTAGACTGCTTAGATTACTTCATAGATAAGGCCCATCATGTCATCAAGTTCAGTAAGGTTTACAAAAACATAATTTATGCTTACCTGATAAATTCCTTTCTTCTGTAGTGTGATCAGTCCACGGGTCATCATTACTTGTGGGATATTAACTGCTCCCCTACAGGAAGTGCAAGAGGATTCACCCAGCAGAGTTGCTACATAGCTCCTCCCCTCTACGTCACCTCCAGTCATTCGACCAAGGACCAATGAGAAAGGAGAAGCCAAGGGTGTAGTGGTGACTGGAGTATAATTTAAAAAATATTTACCTGCCTTAAAAAACAGGGCGGGCCGTGGACTGATCACACTACAGAAGAAAGGAATTTATCAGGTAAGCATAAATTGTGTTTTCTTCTGTTAAGTGTGATCAGTCCACGGGTCATCATTACTTGTGGGATACCAATACCAAAGCAAAAGTACACGGATGACGGGAGGGATAGGCAGGCTCTTTATACAGAAGGAACCACTGCCTGAAGAACCTTTCTCCCAAAAATAGCCTCCGAGGAAGCAAAAGTGTCAAATTTGTAAAATTTGGAAAAAGTATGAAGCGAAGACCAAGTTGCAGCCTTGCAAATCTGTTCAACAGAGGCCTCATTCTTAAAGGCCCAAGTGGAAGCCACAGCTCTAGTGGAATGAGCTGTAATTCTTTCAGGAGGCTGCTGTCCAGCAGTCTCATAAGCTAAACGAATTATGCTACGAAGCCAAAAAGAGAGAGAGGTAGCAGAAGCTTTTTGACCTCTCCTCTGACCAGAGTAAACGACAAACAGGGAAGACGTTTGTCGAAAATCTTTAGTTGCCTGTAAATAAAATTTAAGGGCACGAACTACATCCAGATTGTGCAAAAGACGTTCCTTCCTCGAAGAAGGATTTGGGCACAAGGATGGAACAACAATCTCCTGATTGATATTCCTGTTAGTGACTACCTTAGGTAAGAACCCAGGCTTAGTACGCAGAACTACCTTATCCGAGTGAAAAATCAAATAAGGAGAATCACAATGTAAGGCTGATAACTCAGAGACTCTTCGAGCCGAGGAAATAGCCATTAAAAATAGAACTTTCCAAGATAACAACTTTATATCAATGGAATGAAGGGGTTCAAACGGAACACCCTGTAAAACGTTAAGAACAAGGTTTAAACTCCATGGTGGAGCCACAGCTTTAAACACAGGTTTAATCCTGGCCAAAGCCTGACAAAAAGCCTGAACGTCTGGAACTTCTGACAGACGCTTGTGTAACAGAATGGACAGAGCTGAGATCTGTCCCTTTAAGGAACTAGCGGATAACCCCTTTTCTAAACCTTCTTGTAGAAAAGACAATATCCTAGGAATCCTAACCTTACTCTAAGAGTAACCTTTGGATTCGCACCAATATAGGTATTTACGCCATATTTTATGGTAAATCTTTCTGGTGACAGGCTTCCTAGCCTGTATTAAGGTATCAATAACTGACTCAGAAAAACCACGCTTTGATAAGATCAAGCGTTCAATTTCCAAGCAGTCAGCTTCAGAGAAGTTAGATTTTGATGTTTGAAAGGACCCTGAATCAGAAGGTCCTGTTTCAGAGGTAACGACCAAGGTGGACAGAATGACATGTCCACCAGATCTGTATACCAAGTCCTGCGTGGCCATGCAGGCGCTATTAGAATCACTGATGCTTTCTCCTGTTTGATTCTGGCAATCAATCGAGGAAGCATCGGGAAAGGTGGAAACACATAAGCCATCCTGAAGGTCCATGGTGCTGTCAAGGCATCTATCAGGACCGCTCCCGGATCCCTGGATCTGGACCCGTAGCGCGGAAGCTTGGCGTTCTGTCGAGACGCCATGAGATCTATCTCTGGTTTGCCCCAACGTGGAAGTATTTGGGCAAAGACCTCTGGATGAAGTTCCCACTCCCCCAGATGAAAAGTCTGACGACTTAAGAAATCCGCCTCCCAGTTCTCCACTCCCGGGATGTGGATTGCAGACAGGTGGCAAGAGTGAGACTCTGCCCAGCGAATTATCTTCGATACTTCCATCATTGCTAGGGAGCTTCTTGTCCCTCCCTGATGGTTGATATAAGCTACAGTCGTGATGTTGTCCGACTGGAACCTGATGAACCCCCGAGTTGCTAACTGGGGCCAAGCCAGAAGAGCATTGAGGACTGCTCTCAATTCCAGAATGTTTATTGGAAGAAGACTCTCCTCCTGATTCCATAGTCCCTGAGCCTTCAGAGAATTCCAGACAGCGCCCCAACCTAGTAGGCTGGCGTCTGTTGTTACAATTGACCAGTCTGGCGTGCTGAATGGCATTCCCCTGGACAGATGTGGCCGATAAAGCCACCATAGAAGAGAATTTCTGGTCTCTTGAATGGAATGAAGGACACGGCATGCATTTTGAAGTTTTGTTAACCTGTCCTCTGTCAGGTAAATCTTCATTTCTACAGAATCTATCAGAGTCCCCAGGAAGGGAACTCTTGTGAGTGGAAAGAGAGAACTTTTCTCTTCGTTCACTTTCCATCCATGCGACCTTAGAAATGCCAGTACTATCTCTGTATGAGATTTGGCAGTTTGTAATGCCGGTAATGCCTGTCTAAAAAGGCAAACCTTAGATACCGGTAATGACTTCTGTGAATCGGTATGTGAAGGTAAGCATCCTTTAAATCCACTGTGGTCAAGTACTGACCCTCTTGGATCATGGGCAAAATTGTTCGAATAGTTTCCATCTTGAACGATGGAACTCTTAGGAATTTGTTTAGGATCTTTAAATCCAAGATTGGCCTGAAGGTTCCCTCTTTTTGGGAACTACAAACAGATTTGAGTAAAACCCTTGTCCTTGTTCCAACCGCGGAACTGGATGGATCACTCCCATTAATAAAAGATCTTGTACGCAGCGTAGAAACGCTTCCTTCTTTGTTAGGTTTGTTGACAACCTTGACAGATGAAATCTCCCTCTTGGGGGAAAGGATTTGAAGTCCAGAAGGTATCCCTGAGATATGATCTCTAACGCCCAGGGATCCTGAACATCTCTTGCCCAAGCCTGGGCGAAGAGGGAAAGTCTGCCCCCCACTAGATCCGGTCCCGGATCGGGGGCCCTCAATTCATGCTGTCTTAGGGGCAGCAGCAGGTTTTCTGGCCTGTTTGCCCCTGTTCCAGGACTGGTTAGGTTTCCAGCCTTGTCTGTAGCGAGCAACAGCTCCTTCCTGTTTTGGTGCAGAGGAAGTTGATGCTGCTCCTGCTTTGAAATTACGAAAGGAACGAAAATTGGACTGTCTAGCCTTGGCTTTGGCCTTGTCCTGAGGCAGGGCATGACCTTTACCTCCTGTAATGTCATCAATAATCTCTCTCAAGCCGGGCCCGAATAAGGTCTGCCCTTTGAAAGGAATATTAAGCAATTTAGATTTAGACGTAACATCAGCTGACCAGGATTTTAGCCACAGAGCTCTGCGTGCCTGAATGGCGAATCCTGAATTTTTAGCCGCAAGTTTAGTTAAATGTACTACGGCATCTGAAATAAATGAATTAGCTAACTTAAGGAATTTAAGTTTGTGTGTGATGTCATCTAGTGTGGATGATTGAAGTGTCTCTTCCAGAGACTCAAACCAAAATGCTGCTGCAGCCGTGACAGGCGCAATACATGCAAGAGGTTGCAATATAAACCCTTGTTGAACAAACATTTTCTTAAGGTAACCCTCTAATTTTTTATCCATTGGATCTGAAAAAGCACAGCTATCCTCCACTGGGATAGTGGTACGCTTAGCTAAAGTAGAAACTGCTCCCTCCACCTTAGGGACCATTTGCCATAAGTCCCGTGTGGCGGCGTCTATTGGAAACATTTTTCTGAATATAGGAGGGGGTGAGAAAGGCACACCGGGTCTATCCCACTCCTTAGTAACAATGTCAGTAAGTCTCTTAGGTATAGGAAAAACGTCAGTACTCGTCGGTACCGCAAAATATTTATCCAACCTACACATTTTTTCTGGGATTGCAACTGTGTTACAATCATTCAGAGCCGCTAATACCTCCCCTAGTAACACACGGAGGTTCTCAAGCTTAAATTTAAAATTTGAAATGTCTGAGTCCAGTTTATTTGGATCAGAACCGTCACCCACAGAATGAAGCTCTCCGTCTTCACGTTCTGCAAACTGTGACGCAGTATCAGACATGGCCCTTGCATTATCAGCGCACTCTGTTCTCATCCCAGAGTGATCACGTTTACCTCTTAGTTCTGGTAGTTTAGCCAAAACTTCAGTCATAACAGTAGCCATATCTTGTAATGTGATTTGTAATGGCCGCCCAGATGCACTCGGCGCTACAATATCACGCACCTCCTGAGCGGGAGATGCAGGTACTGACACGTGAGGCGAGTTAGTCGGCATAACTCTCCCCTCGTTGTTTGGTGAAATATGTTCAATTTGTACAGATTGACTATTTTTTAAAGTAGCATCAATACATTTAGTACATAAATTTCTATTGGGCTCCACTTTGGCATTAACACATATAGCACAGAGATATTCCTCTGAATCAGACATGTTTAACACACTAGCAAATAAACAGCAACTTGGAAATACTTTTCAAAGTAATTTACAAATAATATGAAAACGAACTGTGCCTTTAAGAAGCACAGAAAATATTATAACAGATAAAATAATTAAGTTATAGCATCAATCTTTGTCAGAATATACAGTTTTAGCAAAGGATTGTTCCCCTCAGCAAATGATAACTAACCCAGGCAGCAGAAAAAAAATACACAAATAAACGTTTTTTATATCACAGTCAATACAATCAGCACAGCTCTGCTGTGAATGATTACTTCCCTCAAAAAAGACTCTTGAGATCCCTGAACTCTGTAGAGATGAACCGGATCATGCAGGAAGAAAATGAACCTCTGACTGAGTTTTTCTGATGCATAGTGAAAGCACCAAAATGGCCCCTCCCCCACACACATAACAGTGAGAGGGATCAGTGAACTGCTCTAATTTAAATCAAAACTATTGCCAAGTGGAAAAAAAGTGCCCAAAACATTTTTTCACCCAGTACCTCAGAGAAAAAAACGTTTTTACATGCCAGCAAAAAAACGTTTTACCTCAATAATTAATTGTCATTTAAAACCTATTGCAAGTCCCTGCAAAATAGGTTAAGTCTATGTATACAGTTTAAAAGCCAGAGAAGTACCATTTCCCAGAAAACTGAAGTGTAAAATATACATACATGACAGCCTGATATCAGCTACATCTACTGCATTCAAGGCTGAGTTTACATTATAACGGTATGGCAGGATTTTCTCATCAATTCCATGTCAGAAAATAATAAACTGCTACATACCTCTTTGCAGATTAATCTGCCTGCTGTCCCCTGATCTGAAGTTTACCTCTCCTCAGATGGCCGAGAAACAGCAATATGATCTTAACTATTCCGGCTAAAATCATAGAAAAACTCAGGTAGATTCTTCTTCAAATTCTACCAGAGAAGGAATAACACACTCCGGTGCTATTATAAAATAACAAACTTTTGATTGAAGATATAAAAACTAAATATATCACCATAGTCCTCTCACACATCCTATCTAGTCGTTGGGTGCAAGAGAATGACTGGAGGTGACGTAGAGGGGAGGAGCTATATAGCAACTCTGCTGGGTGAATCCTCTTGCACTTCCTGTAGGGGAGCAGTTAATATCCCACAAGTAATGATGACCCGTGGACTGATCACACTTAACAGAAGAAATCTTATACACCTAGTAATGATAAACATTTGGAAAGAAGCAAAATGTCAAATTTAAAAAGGGACATTAAACTGCTGGGTACAACTACAGAAGTAGGGTTACTTCTCACCATAGTATTGTTTATCCTCCTGTACCTGCCACTGTCTTTAAAGCCGTTCTCTTATTTTAACCCATTACAGATGTCAGTTGGTAAAGGTCTGTCCCCGCCGTCTTGTAACAGGTGTATAAGTTGCATCCTGTGCACTTTCACAGATCAGTGATGTTTCTGTTTTTTTGACGGCTGTACATCACATACAGCTCCTGCTATGTATTGTGCACTCTATACTGAAGGCGCAGTACACTTTGTCAAGAAAACAACAATATCACCGATCTGTGAATACGCACCTCTTCTGTTACAGGGTATAATACTTAAACTCCAAGATGGTGGCGCCCAGTGTGAAGATGCAGAACGTCCCTAACCAGCACTAATCAGTAGCATGATAAATAGTAACTATACTACTATAGTTGTTCCCAGTAGTTCACTGTCCCTTTAAAAAGTCATATTTAAAATGTCCCACACCAAAGCAGTTAAGGGGACATCCTCCCTTTAAATAATAAGCAGTAGTAGGCAAGTAGGTTTGCAACACAGAGCTTTACAGTGTGATAGAGTCCTCTCTTGCAACCAAGGATCAGCATTCAGAGTGATGACTACAGCACAATTCTGCACTGAAAACATGTAAAGCATAATGCTTTGTGAATAATTTCATCAGGATGCCCTGCAGGGACCACCACATAATAGAGAACAACTCTGACCATCCTTTTCCACAGGCTATTACCTAAAGTCTAATTATATAAAAGGACAAACGTAGGCAAGTTAGGAACACATAGATTTAACCCTAATAATGTGTTTTATGGGTTCTATTTTATAACCTATTTTTTTTATTTTATTTTTTCAAGGACGACTATGGTCACGAGTTTTATCAATACACTATGAAGCTACACAATGGCACTTTGTGTGCAAAAACATCAACACAATCAAGATGATTACGGTGATAAATGTGGTCTTGGTTTGATAACTACCAAGTATTATTAAAAGAAAAGTTTTGGTACAGATGGGTTTCTCTATGCAAATTAAAGGGAAAGTCTAGTCAAAAGTAAACTTTCATGATTCAGATAAAGCAAGCAATTTGAACCCCTTAAGGACCGGGCATTTCAGACAAAAACTTCCCCAAAAGACCAGAGCATTTTTGCAATCACTACATTTAAACAGAAGAGCCATTTTTTATATTTATCTATGAAAACTATATTATTTTTTTTTTAGTAGACAACCCAAAGTATTGATCTAGGCCCATTTTGCCACCATGTCACCGCCAAATGCGATCAAATAAAAAAAAAAAAAAACGATAACTTTATCACAATTTTAGATTTCTCACTGAAATTATTTACAAATAGCTTGTGAAATCATGGCACAAATGGCTGTAAATGCTTCTCTGGGATCCACTTTGTTCAGTAATAGCAGACATATATGGTATTGCTTTTTGGTAATTAGAAGGCCACACATGTATTATGCCCACCAGTGAATGGGTTAATTAGGTAGCTTGTAGGGTTAATTTCAGCTTTAGTGTAGAGATCAGCCTCACACCTGACACATCCCACCCCCTGATCCCTCCTTGACCCCTCTCAAATAGCTCTCTTCCCTCCCCCACACCCCAAAGGTCACCCCCATCTTAAGTACTGGCAGAAAGTCTGCCAGTATAACAATAATTTGTTTTGTTTTTTTATTTATTTGTTTTTTTTTTATATATATTTTCTGCAGGGTAGTTTCCCACCTTACCTCCCAACCTCCCTGATCCCCCACACAGCGACCCTCTCTGCATCGGAAACACTGCAACTCTATTTCTGCAGTGCCCCACTCGCGGCAGAGAGAAGCCCAGGACGGGGTACGTTGCTGGTCGTTAAGGGCATAACGTTAAGGGGTTAAGCAGCTTTCTAATTTACTCCTATTATCAGTTTTTGTTTGTTCTCTTGGTATCTTTAATTGAAAATGTAAGCTTAGGAGCCAGACCATTTTTGGTTTAGCACCTAGGTAGCGTTTGATGATTGGTGTAAATAAGTAAATAAGAAAAGTGCTTAAAATTGCATGCTCTAACTGAATCATAAAAGTTTAATTTTGAACAGACTATACCTTTAAATGTATAGGAATGCAATAAAAACCGAATGTTCACTGTTTATCTTATGCGTAACTTACAATTATACTTGGGGCAGGTGGTACTGGAGATGGAGCTGGAGGAGGAGATGGCGACCTTTGTTTGGAAACTGGAATCGGTTTTGGAGAGGACATTTTTGGTGGCGTCTCTGGAATAATTTGGCGTTCTTTTTTGGTCTTCTTTTCTGTGCTTTTCTCTTTCTCTAGATGAGGTGAGCTAACGATTTTTTGAGGCTGAGGACTGGATGGATGATCCAGAGGTTCCAACATTGTTTCAGGCGCTCTTCTTAACTAATTTAAAGGAAGAGGAAACAAATTAATCAAATGGAAATTAATACATTTAGATGGCAAAATAAGAGATTAATTGGTATAAATGATACAATTATGAACACTTATGGGTAGATAGATAGATGGCAGTAGTGTTTCAACAATGTTTACAGCAATGTTAAACACTGCTGCAAACACGCCTGCCATAGATTACTAAAGATACATGCACACTTCTGAGCTCCTATAAGAATACTTAGGTTTTTTCTGTAACAAAATATACCAAGAGAACAAACCATATTTGATAATAAAAGTATCTAACTAAATCATGAAAGTTTCATTTTGACTTCACAGTCCCTCTCTAAGGAGCTCGAAATCCATATAACTTAGCATGTGGTAAAACCGCTTAAAGTACACATAGACTTTAAGATAAATTGTTTTTTTAAAGGGACAGTCTACACCAGAATTGTTATTGTTTTAAAAGATAGATAATCCCTTTATTACCCATTCCCCAGTTTTGCATAACCAACACAGTTATAATAATATACTTTTAACCTCTGTGATTATCTTGTATCTAAGCCTCTGCAAACTGCCCCTTTATTTCAGTTCTTTTGACGGGCTTGCAGTCTAGCCAATCAGTGCCTGCTCCCAGATAACTTCTCATGCACGAGCACAGTGTTATCTATATGAAATACGTGAACTAACACCCTCTAGTGGTTAAAAACTGTTAAAATGCAATCTGAAAGAGGTGGGCTTCAAGGTCTAAGAAATTAGCATATGAACCTCCTAGGTTAAGCTTTCAACTAAGAATATCAAGAGAACAAAGCAAAATTGGTGATAAAAGTTAATTGGAAAATTGTTTAAAATTACATGCTCTATCTGAATCATGAAAGTTTATTTTGGCCTAGACTGTCCCTTTAACTCAATTGTGTTTGTTTTTAACATTGTCCTTTATTGAATAAGTTACACAGGAGTGTGACACCTACTATTTTCTGCTGAAGAATATTTGCAGATGATTTGTGCATTTTTTACTGCCATTGGTTAATTTTATGCTACATAACATTTTTATTTTAAATTTATTTTTTTTATTGAAAAGTGATACAGGTAGAAAACCCTTTATCTAAAGTGCTGGGGGCTGAAAAATGTTTGGATTTGGGAACATTTGCATCTGGAGAGGAGCATCTGTCTTGAGGAAGGCCTAGTCTAGACCGAAACGCGTTGGCATACTGGTGAGCTTGGTTTTAATTACCTATATTATATATCATATACAGTGTTGCACTATTTGTTTCTCTTTTGTTCCCTTTTAGGTATTTTATCGATGTATTTGTTTGTTATGGATCTTACCAAGGATTTTTAAACATCTGAATTAAGGATTTGTTTTCACTAGATTTTTAGTGCTTGTTAATATTAATCACCGATTTTTTATTTTTGTCTTTTTATTTTTGTCTTTTGATTTTTGACCTTTGTTTATCATTTGAATTCAAGTTTTCCACGTGGATTTTTTCACAAGTTATTTTTATTTTTATTTATATACATCTCACGGATTTACAATTTTTTAATTTAGAAGCTGAACCACAATAATTTGACCCACTCAACGTTTACATTCTACTATTATTGACTTCACGTTATATTTATACACGTCACTTTGGAGGAAACACTACTGGATTCACTTACATATAACTGGTTGAACATTTGAACATTTTTTATGTACGCCAATTTTTGTGAACACTATTTTTTGTGAACGCTATTTTTCTTTGTTGACAGCTATTGTGTGCACTCAATCACTCACTTAGGTTGTTTATATTATTGAATGTACATGTCCTTCTAACTCCTCATCACTGGCTCACTAAGTAAGCGCCACATGCTTTACTCCATTGGATATTTTTAGATACTTTTAGATTTGTTTATTATATATTTTTTTGTTAAGTCAGACATGGATCCATGCGTCTGATTGCCATTTGTAAATTTTTATATGTATTAAAATGTACTTTTTACTAGCCTTTTAAGCTTTTTAGCACTTACTCTCTCCACATTTTAACTTTTATATTGTTAGCCTACTAGGAGGCTATATAGTTAGTAAGCTTAAGGCCCTGGGTGTAGCGCTCGGTCCACTTCTCCTGTTCTTATAGACCTTAACAGAAGGCACCACCGCTAGAAGAACCTTTCTTCCAAAAGAGGCCTCGGCCGAGGCAAAAGTATCAAATTTGTTCAATTTGGAAAAAGTATGCAGAGAGGACCAAGTTGCAGCCTTGCAAATCTGTTCCACAGAAGCTTCATTTTTGAAAGTCCAAAAAGAGGAGACAGCCCTAGTGAAATGAGCAGTAATTCTCTCAGGAGGCTGCTGACCAGCAGTCTCACAAGCAAAGCAAATAATACTTATCAACCAGAGGGAAAGAGAAGTAGCGGTAGCCTTCTGAACCTTACGCTTTCCTGAGAAACAAACAAACAGGGCAGAAGACTGGTGAAAATCCTTAGTCGCCTGTAGGTAGAATTGTAGAGCATGCACAACATCCAAGTTGTGCAACAGACGTTCTTTATGAGAAGAAGGATTGGGACAGAAAGAAGGAACAACAATTTCCTGATTAATATTTCTATCCGAAACCACTTTAGGGAGAAATCCCAATTTAGTACGAAGAACTGCCTTATCCACATGAAAGATAAGGTAAGAAGAATCACAATGCAAAGCCGAGAGTTCCGAAACTCTCCGAACAGAAGAGATATTTAAGAAATAAAACCTTCCAAGATAACCTAATAATATCTATGGAATGCATTGGCTCAAACGAAGCCTGCTGCAAAACATTAAGAACAAGGTTAAGGCTCCAAGGGGGAGCAACAGGTATAAACACAGGCCTGATTCTGACCAGGGCCTGATAAAAAGACTGAACATCTGGCACATCCACCAGACGCTTATGTAAAAGAATAGATGATGCAGAAATCTGACCTTTCAGAGAACTGACTGACAATCCTTTCTCCAGAGCTTCCTGGAGAAAGGACAAAATTCTAGGAATCCTGACGCTACTCCAAGAGTAGCCCTTTGATTCACACCAATAAAGGTACTTACACCATACTTTATGGTAAATTTTACAAATAACAGGCTTGCGAGCCTGGATCATGGTCTCAATGACCGACTCAGAAAACCCATGCTTAGCCAGAACTAAGCATTCAATCTCCAAGCAGTCAGCTTCAGAGAAACAATATTTGGATGGAAGAATGGACCGCGAGTTAGAAGGTCCTTCCTCAGAGGTAACCTCCAAAGTGGAAGAGATGACATCTTCACTAGGTCTGCATATCAGATTCTGCAAGGCCATGCAGGAGCTATTAGAATTACCAACGCTCTCTCCCGTTTGATATGAGCAATGATTCGTGGAAGGTGCGCAAACGGAGGAAACAGGTATGCTACCTTGGAAGCTTGGCGTTTTGTTGAGGCGCCATCAGATCCAACTCCGGTATGCCCCCACTTGAGGGTTAACCTGAAGAACACCTCTAGATGGAGAGCCTACTCCCCGGGCTGAAATGTCTGTATGCACAGGAAATCCGCTTCTCAGTTTTCCACTCCAGGAATGTGGATGACAGACAACAATTGTGAGCTACCGCCCACTGAATAATCCGTGCCACCTCCTTCATGGCTAAGGAACTCTGAGTTCCTCCCTGGTGGCTGATGTAAGCCACTGAGGTGATGTTGTCCGACTGAAACCTGATAAACCGGGCTAAGGTCAATTGAGGCCAAGCACTGTAAATCACTCTCAATTCCAAGATATTTATGGGGAGAGCAGACTCCTCCCGAGTCCATAGTCCCAGACTGCTCCCCAGCCTAGCAGGCTGGCGTCCATGGTCACGATCACCCAGGAAGGTCTCTGGAAGCATGTGCACTGAGACAGATGCTCCTGAGAAAGCCACCACAGGGCAGAGTCTCTGGCTGACTGGTCTAGATCTATCCTCTGAGACAGATCCTTATGGTTTCTGTTTCATTGTCTGAGCATGCATCATTGCAGAGCCCTCAAATGGAATCGAGCAAAGGGAATGAAGTGCATGGAAGAGACCATCAGACCAATTACCTCCGTGCATTAAGCCACTGATGGCCGAACAGTAGACTGTAGCGAGAGGCAAGAGGATAGAATTTTGGCTTTTCTGACCCGATAGGGAATCTACTAGGGAACTCTTTTCCAGATTTACTTTCCATCCATGGGAACGTAGAAAAGACAACAAGATCTCTGTATGAGAGTTTGCTTGTTGAAAAGATGGTGCCTGAACCAATATGTCGTCCAGGTATGGTGCCACTGCAATTTCCCAAGACCTGATCACTGCCAAGAGAGCCCCCAGAACCTTTAAGAAAATTATGGGAGCTGTGGCAAGGCCAAACAGAAGAGCCACAAACTGAAAGTGTTTGTCTAGAAAGGCAAATCTGAGGAACTTTTGATGATCCTTGTGGATGGGAACATAAAGATACGTGTCCTTCAGGTCTATGGTCATCATGAACTGACCCTCTTGGACCAAAGGAAGAATGGAACGAAAGATTTCCATTTTGAAGGACGGTACCCTGAGAAACTTGTTGAGACACTTCAGATTTAAAATGGGTCGAAAAGTTACCTCTTTTTTGGGAACCACAAACAGATTTAAGTAAAAACCTAGACCCTGTTCCCTTAGTGGAACTGGAACAATCACTCCCAGGGAGAAAAGGTCCTGAACGCAGTTCAAGAATGCCTCTCTTTTACCTGGTCTGTAGATAATCTTGAGAGGTGGAATCTGCCCCTGGGAGGGCAAGATTTGAATTCTATTGTGTAACCCTGAGATACTATATCCACAGCCCAAGGATCTGGGACATCTCATATCCACGCTTGACAAAACAGGGAAAGTCTGCCCCCCACTTGATCCAATCCCGGACCGGAGGCAAACCCTTTCATGCTGACTTAGACTCAGCAGAGGGTTTCTAAGATTGCTTCCCCTTGTTCCAAGACTGATTGGGTTTCCAAGAAGACTTGGACTGCTCCTGCTTGGAAGAGGGAGAGGAAGACTTTTGACCTTTGAAGTTACGAAAGGAATGAAAATTACTTTTACGTCCTTTAGGTCTGTTCTTCTTGTGGTAGATTATTTCTGCCAGACCAGGTCCAAACAAGATTTTACCCTTGTAAGGAAGCGCCAGAAGTTTGGACTTGTAGGTAACATCAGCTGACCAAGATTTTAGCCACAAAGCCCTGCGGGCTAGGACGGTGAAGCCAGACATCTTGGCTCTCAGTCTAATAACTTGCGTGTTAGCATCAGAAATAAAGGAATTGGTTAATTTGAGAGCTTTAATCCTATCTTGGATCTCTTCTAACGGAGTCTCAACTAAAATTGATTCAGACAAGACATTGCACCAATAAGATGCAGCACTTGCTACTGTGGCAATACAAACTGCAGGTTGCCATTGAAGACCCTGATGAACATACACAAGCCTCCAGCTTCTTGTCCATGGGATCCTTAAAAGAGCAGCTATCCTCTATAGGGATTGTAGTTCTCTTAGCCAGAGTAGAAATAGCCTCTTCTACTTTAGGCACCATGCACCATGAATCTTTAATGGAGTCAGCAACAGGAAACATCTTTTTAAAAATGGGAGACGGGGAGAAAGGTATCCCTGGTTTCTCCCATTCCTGTGAAATAATCTCGATCACATGGTCTGGAACAGGAAACACTTCCACAGAGGAAGGAACATCATAGTATTTGTTAAGCTTACTAGATTTTTTAGGGTTGACAACGACAGAAGTATCGGAGTCGTCCAAAGTAGCCAATACCTCCTTTAACAGTACACAAAGGTTTTCAAGCTTAAATCTGAAGTTTACTTCTTCAGTATCAGATGAAGGAATTATACTGTCCGAATCTGAGATTTCGCCAATATCCTCCCCATCAGACCTATGAAGGAGGGCCACCTGAGTAGCAGCAGACACCTTACACTCTGAAAACATAATTTATGCTTACCTGATAAATTCCTTTCTCCTGTAGTGTAGTCAGTCCAAGGGTCATCCATTACTTATGGGATTATATCTCCTACCCAACAGGAAGTGCAAGAGGATCACCCAAGCAGAGCTGCTATATAGCTCCTCCCCTCTACGTCATACCCAGTCATTCGACCAAAACCAAACGAGAAAGGAGAAACTATAGGGTGCAGTGGTGACTGGAGTTTAATTTAAAATTTAGACCTGCCTTAGGTAAGAACCCAGGTTTAGTACGCAGAACTACCTTGTCTGAATGAAAAATCAGATAAGGGGAATCACAATGTAAGGCTGATAACTCAGAGACTCTTCGAGCCGAGGAAATAGCCATTAGGAACAGAACTTTCCAAGATAACAGCTTGATATCAATGGAATGAAGGGGTTCAAACGGAACACCCTGTAAAACATTAAGAACTAAGTTTAAGCTCCATGGCGGAGCAACAGTTTTAAACACAGGCTTAATCCTGGCCAAAGCCTGACAAAAAGCCTGAACGTCTGGAACTTCTGACAGACGCTTGTGCAAAAGAATGGACAGAGCTGAGATCTGTCCCTTTAACGAACTAGCAGATAAACCCTTTTCTAAGCCTTCTTGTAGAAAAGACAATATCCTAGGAATCCTAACCTTACTCCATGAGTAACTCTTGGATTCGCACCAATGTAAGTATTTACGCCATATTGTATGGTAAATTTTCCTGGTAACAGGTTTCCTAGCCTGTATTAAGGTATCAATCACGGACTCCGAGAATCCACGCTTTGATAGAATCAAGCGTTCAATCTCCATGCAGTCAGCCTCAGAGAAATTAGATTTGGATGTTTGAAAGGACCCTGAACCAGAAGGTCCTGTCTCAGAGGCAGAGACCATGGTGGACAGGACGACATGTCCACTAGATCTGCATACCAGGTCCTGCGTGGCCACGCAGGCGCTATTAGAATCACCGATGCTCTCTCCTGCTTGATCCTGGCAATCAAACGAGGAAGTATCGGGAAGGGTGGAAACACATAAGCCATGTTGAAGACCCAAGGTGCTGTCAGAGCATCTATCAGAACCGCTTCCGGGTCCCTGGATCTTGATCTGTAACAAGGAAGCTTGGCGTTCTGGCGAGACGCCATGAGATCCAGATCTGGTTTGCTCCAACGCCGAAGCAGTTGTGCAAATACCTCCGGGTGAAGTTCCCACTCCCCCGGATGAAAAGTCTGGCGACTTAGGAAATCCGCCTCCCAGTTCTCCACGCCTGGGATGTGGATCGCTGACAGGTGGCAAGAGTGAGACTCTGCCCAGCGAATTATCTTTGAGACTTCCATCATCGCTAGGGAACTCCTTGTCCCTCCCTGATGGTTGATGTAAGCCACAGTCGTGATGTTGTCCGACTGGAACCTGATGAACCTCAGAGTTGCTAGCTGAGGCCAAGCCAGAAGAGCATTGAGAACTGCTCTCAATTCCAGAATGTTTATTGGAAGGAGACTCTCCTCCTGAGTCCATGATCCCTGAGCCTTCAGGGAATTCCAGACAGCGCCCCAACCTAGTAGGCTGGCGTCTGTTGTTACAATTGTCCAGTCTGGCCTGCTGAAGGGCATCCCCCTGGACAGATGTGGCCGAAAAATCCACCATAGAAGAGAATCTCTGGTCTCTTGATCCAGATTCAGAGTAGGGGACAAATCTGAGTAATCCCCATTCCACTGACTTAGCATGCACAATTGTAGTGGTCTGAGATGCAGGCGTGCAAAAGGTACTATGTCCATTGACGCTACCATTAAGCCGATTACCTCCATGCATTGAGCCACTGACGGGTGTTGAATGGAATGAAGGACACGGCAAGCATTTAGAAGTTTTGTTAACCTGTCTTCTGTCAGGTAAATTTTCATTTCTACAGAATCTATAAGAGTCCCCAAGAAAGGAACTCTTGTGAGTGGCCTTAGAGAACTCTTTTCTACGTTCACCTTCCACCCATGCGACCTTAGAAATGCCAGAACCAACTCTGTATGAGACTTGGCAGTCTGGAAACTTGACGCTTGTATCAGAATGTCGTCTAGGTACGGAGCTACCGAAATTCCTCGCGGTCTTAGTATCGCCAGAAGAGAGCCCAGAACCTTTGTAAAGATTCTTGGAGCCGTGGCTAACCCGAAGGGAAGAGCTACAAACTGGTAATGCCTGTCTAGGAAGGCAAACCTTAGGTACCGATAATGATCCTTGTGAATCGGTATGTGGAGGTAGGCATCCTTTAAATCCACTGTGGTCATGTATTGACCCCTTTGGATCATAGGTAAGATTGTCCGAATAGTCTCCATTTTGAACGATGGAACTCTTAGGAATTTGTTTAGGATCTTTAAGTCCAAAATTGGTCTGAAGGTTCCCTCTTTTTTGGGAACCACAAACAGATTTGAGTAAAACCCTTGTCCGTGTTCCGACCGCGGAACTGGATGGATCACTCCCATTAGTAAAAGGTCTTGTACACAGCGTAGAAACGCTTCTCTCTTTAGCTGGTTTGCTGACAGCCTTGAAAGATGAAATCTCCCTTTTGGAGGAGAAGCTTTGAAGTCCAGAAGATATCCCTGAGATATGATCTCTAAAGCCCAGGGATCCTGGACATCTCTTGCCCAAGCCTGGGCGAAGAGAGAAAGTCTGCCCCCCACTAGATCCGTTTCCGGATCGGGGGCCCTCACTTCATGCTGTCTTAGGGGCAGCAGCAGGCTTTCTGGCCTGCTTGCCCTTGTTCCAGGACTGGTTAGGTTTCCAGCCCTGTCTGTAGCGAGCAACAGTTCCTTCCTGCTTTGGAGCTGAGGAAGTTGATGCTGCTCCTGCCTTGAAGTTACGAAAGGCACGAAAATTAGACTGTCTAGCCCTTGGTTTGGCTCTGTCTTGAGGCAGGGCATGACCCTTACCTCCAGTAATGTCAGCGATAATTTCTTTCAAACCGGGCCTGAATAATGTCTGCCCTTTGAAAGGTATGTTAAGCAATTTAGATTTAGAGGTTACATCGGCTGACCAAGATTTAAGCCACAGTGCTCTGCGCGCTTGAATGGCGAATCCTGAATTCTTAGCCGTAAGTTTAATTAAGTGTACTACGGCATCGGAAATAAATGAATTGGCTAGCTTAAGTACTCTAAGCTTGTCTGTAATTTCATCCAATGTAACTGAGTTAATGGTCTCTTCCAGAGACTCAAACCAGAATGCCGCCGCAGCCGTGACAGGCGCAATGCATGCAAGGGGTTGTAATATAAAACCTTGTTGAACAAACATTTTCTTAAGGTAACCCTCTAACTTTTTATCCATTGGATCTGAAAAAGCACAGCTATCCTCCACCGGGATAGTGGTGCGCTTAGCCAGAGTAGAAACTGCTCCCTCCACCTTAGGGACCGTCTGCCATAAGTCCTGTGTGGTGGCGTCTATTGGAAACATTTTTCTAAATATAGGAGGGGGTGAAAAAGGCACATCGGGTCTATCCCACTCCATGTTAATAATTTCTGTAAGCCTCTTAGGTATAGGAAAAACATCAGTACACACCGGTACCGCATAGTATCTATCCAGCCTACACATTTTCTCTGGAATTGCAACCGTGTTACAATCATTCAGAGCCGCTAATACCTCCCCTAGCAATACACGGAGGTTCTCAAGCTTAAATTTAAAATTTGAAATGTCTGAGTCCAGTTTACTTGGATCAGATCCGTCACCCACAGAATGAAGCTCTCCGTCCTCATGTTCTGCATATTGTGACGCAGTATCAGTCATGGCTCTAATATTATCAGCGCACTCTGTTCTCACCCCAGAGTGGTCGCGTTTACCCCTAATTTCTGGCAATTTAGATAATACTTCAGTCATAACATTAGCCATGTCATGCAAAGTGATTTGTATGGGCCGCCCTGATGTACTTGGCGCCACAATATCACGCACGAGCGGGAGACGCAGGTACTGACACGTGAGGAGAGTTAGTCGGCATAACTTCCCCCTCGTTGTCTGGTGAAATTTTCTTTACATGTACACTTTTATTTAAAGTAGCATCAATGCAATTAGTACACAAATTTCTATTGGGCTCCACATTGGCCTTTAAACATATTGCACAAAGAGTTTCCTCTGTGTCAGACATGTTTAACAGACTAGCAATGAAACTAGCAAGCTTGGAAAAAACTTTTGAAATAAATTTACAAGCAATATAAAAAACGTTACTGTGCCTTTAAGAAACACTAATAAACTGTCACAGTTGAATTACAATGAACCAAATTTGTTATAGCAACCAAATTTTCACAATAAATGCAATAAGTTAGCAAAGGATTGCACCCACCAGCAAATGGATGATTAACCCCTTAATACCCAAAAAACGGATAACAGAATATAAAACGTTTTATCACAGTCAAAAGCACAGTCTCACAGGTCTGCTGTGAGTGATTACCTCCCTCAAAACTAGTTTTGGAGACCCCTGGGCTCTGTAGAGACGTCCTGGATCATGGAGGAAGGAATAGGGAGACTGTGAGTGAATTCTTACTGCGCAAGAAAGCGCCAAAATAGGCCCCTCCCACTCATATTATAACAGTGGGGAAGCTCAGCAAACTGAATTTATTCATAAATAAACGACAGCCATGTGGAAAAATAATGCCCAAAAATTTTTTATCACCAAGTACCTCAGAGAAAAACGATTAACATGCCAGTAAAACGTTTTAAAATAAAATTATGAAATGATACTAATAAGCCTGCTGCTAGTCGCTTACACTGCAGTGGGGGCTCAAATATAAGTTAAATGTACACAGTATTTTCTTAGTGAAGTTCCATTCCCCAGAAATACCTCAGTGTAACATACATACATATCAGCCTGATACCAGTCGCTATTACTGCATTTAAGGCTGCACTTACATTATATGGGTATTAGCAGTATTTTCTCAGTCAATTCCATTCCTTAGAAAATAATATACTGCAACATACCTCCTTGCAGGTGAACCCTGCCCGCTGTCCCCTGATCTGAAGTTACCTCACTCCTCAGAATGGCCGAGAACAGCAAATGGATCTTAGTTACGACCGCTAAGATCATACATAAACTCAGGTAGATTCTTCTTCTAATGCTGCCTGAGAAAAAACAACACACTCCGGTGCTGTTTAAAATAACAAACTTTTGATTGAAGATATAAAAACTAATTTTAATAACCACAGTCCTCTCACACGTCCTATCTATTAGTTAGGTGCAAGATAATGACTGGGTATGACGTAGAGGGGAGGAGCTATATAGCAGCTCTGCTTGGGTGATCCTCTTGCACTTCCTGTTGGGGAGGAGATATAATCCCATAAGTAATGGATGACCCGTGGACTGACTACACTTAACAGGAGAAAAATGTTTAGTTTTCCTCTTGCGTTTCCCCAATGCAGGAAAAGCAGAGAAAGCCGCAGATACCAAGAAGATATCTGTGCAGCAAAATCTACAGGCAAATATACGCCTCCAGAAGGCTGAGAGGAACCGCAGGGCACTGTATGTGACACCAATGAGGCTTGGGACGCTTGAGGAGAAAGCTGTGGCATTGCCTGAACAGCATCATCTTGAGAGACATTGGGCTCAGAGGGCAACAATGTATCTTTAAATTGAAGAGTTCTAGCTAAGCATGCAGCACAGAATTGCATAGGCAAAACAATTTGTGCCTCTAGGCATAACAAACATTTGTCAAAAGACACAGAGTCTTGATCCATGTCCATAATAAAAGACAAAAAATTCCCCAAATTACTTTAGACACTTGAAGAGATTTCTTATACTACAGCCGAGTAACGTTATGAAAAGAATTTAATAACAAGAAAATCTAATCAGGCCCTCTACACCTCAGACAGACTGAGGTGCCCTACAGTAACATTTATTCACAATTTTTGGCTGCCAAAAGTCTCTTGAACGATCATACAGTAGACCGACAAAGAAGAGACTGAATTTCAGTGACGCTGCTCCGCTCCGTATGATATCCGACAGAAGAGGGAAGTCATGACCGGCAAAGAAAAGTAAACTGCGCAACAAGTAAAAGCGCGCGTTTCCCTCTGCCTAAAACACCGGAGCTTAAAATTACACAGACGAAACTTCAAGCAGTCTGTCAGTTAGCCCAGAGAAATTAACTGCCAAAATTTAAGTTTATTCATATAGCCCAGTAAAAAAAGAAAAACATAAGCCCCACACACATACTAAATAAATTATTTTGTAACTTAGTCCCAAAGAGGAAAAAGGTCCCAATAAAGGGAAAATTAACCCCTAGTATCCACATACATAAAATGCCTGCCTTCTGCCAAAATTAATCCTATATGAAGGATTTTAAATATGTCCCCATTAACTGCAAATGAAGCTCACAAGGCATGAAAGGACACATACTCTTTACAGAGACCTGTAAAAAAAGAAAGAACAGAGTAACCAACTCTGGATTTCTATAACTAGGGCAGCAATATGTTAGGAAACAAAGTAAGGACCACCTCACAAATTCCTAACTGCTTAAAAGCCACCACTACTCTACTGAAGAGATTGACGTGGACTCAGCTAAAACCAAATCCTTGCTATAAGGGAAAAGTACCCAAAAAGGAATTCATATCTTCAGATATCAAACTTCCCCTCCTCCATTGACAGAGTCAAAGAGAATGACTGGGGATTATGGGTAGGGGAGTGACACTTAAAGGGACACTGAACCCAAATTTTTTCTTTCGCGATTAAGATAGAGCATGCAATTTTAAGCAACTTTCCAATCTACACCTATTTTTCTTCGTTCTCTTGCTTTATTTTAAAAAGAAGGCATCTAAGCTATTTTTTTGGTTCAGAACCATGGAAAACACTTGTTTATTGGTGGGTGAATTTATCCACCAATCAGCAAGAACAACCCAGTTTGTTCACCAAAAACGGGCCGGCATCAAAACTTACATTCTTGCATTTCAAATAAAGATACCAAGAGAATGAAGACAATTTGATAATAGGAGTAAATTAGAAAGTTGCTAAAAATTGCATGCTCTATCTGAATCACAAAAGAAAAAAATTGGGTTCAGTGTCCCTTTAACAGCTTTGCTGTAGTGCTCTTTGCCTCCTCCTGCTGGACAGGAGTGATATTCCCACTAGTAATTGGAATGACATTGTGGACTCTCCATGTCTTAGGAAAGAAAATCAAATTCTTTTTATTAAAAACAATATCAAAACAAGCAATGAGATTGTAAGCAAAATAGTTTATGTGTAAATGCTGCAATTTCATAGACATGATAGATTTTTTTTTAATACAATGTCCCTTTAAAGTTAAGGGGATATGAAACACATAAAAAAATATTTTATGATTCAGACAGAGCATACAATTTTAAAAGGGTTTTCAATTTACTTCCATTCTTTGTTGAAGAGATACCTTCTACTTTCCAACTGCATTTATAATCCATAAGGTTTCTCTTGCTGAATCAAAAAGTTTAACCAGAATCGGTTACATTTATAGAAGCAATGGTATAAAATATGAAATATTAGGCAAAGTGTTCACAACATTTTCTGATGTTTTTTTTGTTTCATGGCAACAATCATAACTGTAATTTAATTTGAACTACATTTAATTTCTCTTTTCTGATTTTTGTCTTGGATACCAAGTAAGAAGCAATAGATTCTACCACAAACCAATCATTCTTCCCTAGTCATTAAAAAGCTATTATGAGTTAAAGAAAATCACTCTGCTACTTTACAAGAAATCGGAGAGCTAAAGCAGAGGGTGATAAGTCTCTTGGAATGTCCTGTCAAAGAAATGAATCCAACAGCGTGTAAACATACAAAACAAACCAATGAACAGCCATAAGTACTAAACCGATTCTTATATTAAATACATAACAGTAATAAACAAAAAATAAATAAAATTCATTAGCTGTCTGTAGGTCTTAGCTATCAGAATTACTGTCCATACTTTTAGGCTGTAAACAACTATTTAACATTATATTTGCTTTTTCATTCCAAGTCACAGTAAAATGATTTGAGAGAAAATATTGTACTCAAAGGGACATTCCAGACAAAATTGGAATTGACATGAGTGCATTTAAGTTTTGAATAGAAACAGTTTGTAATATACATGTATTAGCAAAAATGTTTCTAAGAAAAGCTATAGCTGTTTCAAATGTGTATTTAAGTATGCACTGTGCACCAGCACTTTAAGCACAGCACTTGCTCAGAGAGCTTAAAAGGACACTAAACCCAATTTTTTTTCTTTATCGATTCAGACAGAGCATGCAATTTTACGCAACTTTTTAATTTACTTCTAATATCAAATTTTCTTTGTTCTCTTGCTATCTTTATTTAAAAAGCAGGAATGTAAAGCTTAGGAGCCGGACGATTTTAGGTACAGCACCATGGATAGCACTTGCTTATTGGTGGATATATTTAGCCACCAATAAGCAAGCATAACCCAGGTATTGAACAAAAAATGGGCCGCCTCCTAAGCTTTACATTCCTGCTTTTTAAATAAAAATAGCAAGAGAACGACAAAAAAATTATAATAGGAGTAAATTAGAAAGCTGCTTAAAATTGCCTGCTCTATCCGAATCATGAAAGGAAAACATTGGGTTTAGTGTCCCTTTAAGGTGTTTGTACGTTCTGGTAATGACTCAATTTGTTAATTCTTGACATGATACAAGCCCGACTGGCACTCTGAGCAGCTGCAGTATTTAAAATGCTGGTGCACTGAGAAAATGTAGCTATGCTTCACGTGCATGTGCAGAGAAAAATACCAACACTAAAACAGTGATAACTTTTACTAGAAGTATTTTTGCTAATTCATATACATTGCAAATATCTTTCTATTCAAAGATGTAATTCATCTGTGTGCATTTAAATTATTACCGGAATATCCCTTTAATATTCACTAATGATTTTACAATAAAAGTGATGGTTTGAAATAATTTAAGAAAGAAATACATTTATGTCAAAGTGGGCCTTTTCTATCTCAGCTAGGAATTATAGGAAAGTGACTCTCAAGAAGTTTCACTGTAGTAACAAAAAATATTTGGAATCTTAATGTATTACATATTATTGGATCTGTTGCTACTTCTCCCCTTTTTGATATTGCAGTTAGCACAGCCAATGAAAAGCTGAGCTGTCACAGCCAATTAGGAGTAATGAAGGACTACTGCCTATTGTAATCCAAGCCCAGGACCCTACCTTACCTTGTGACTTATCGGAGATAATGTCTAAGACTGTAGATGAACTGCAAATCTACCATTCATCTTCCTCTTTTCCAGTGGCCGGCTGCACTCAATGTATGCAAGCTATAGAAGGTGAGGGACCTCTCTATACAGCACTACACTACAGAAAGATTAAGGAATAGAGTGGAGGAAAGAAAAAGTGTCTGTTGGATGAAAAATATTTAATCTTTGTTTTTCCTTTTTTGAAGAAAATCCCACTAGCATGTAGATTGTATTGCATGGTTCTATTTATGTTACCATCACTTTAATGCAAGTAATTACATAATTGAAACTCTTACCATATACTTGTTTTGTAGTATCTTGTATATTCTGCTAATCATTGCCAATGTTGCTCAACTCAGGTCTTTAAATTGTGGCACACTGTCCGGCCACCACATCAATTATATTGTGCTCCATAACCACGTACCCACTGTTGTCCACCCAAATTAAAATGGACATCCCCAATGCAAGACATCCAGGAAGCATCAGATAAGAGGCCTCTAAGGTAGGGATGGGGAACCTTGGTACTCCTGATGTTTCAGAAATACATTACCCATGATTCTTAAGCAATCTAAAGTCCAGTTAAGCATCATGGAAAATGTAGTTCTTAAACATCTGGAGGGCCAAGGTTACCCATCCCTGCCCTAAGGGAATCCCCATCATACCCCCCAGGACCAACACCTAAAGGGCTTTCCAAATTATCCTATGGTAACTCTAAACCACCCATTGATCGCCCATCGAGAACTCATGCTCCCAAACTAGCAACCAGATACTGTCTGAGGGTTACAAGGCTGAAACTCTGGAGGCCTCAAACTTGTAGGTATTGCAAAATTGCTGTGACATTGTCAAGGTTGCAAAATCAATAACGAGAATTATTGTCCACAGCATTGCCATATACCCAGCCACAACCAGTTTCTTCACAATATAAAGGGTACATGTCTTTCAACAACAAACACATCCAGTGTCAGTCTCAGTCTTTTAACAGTAAATTAATCTAGCAGTTCCTTTTGCATGTATCCATGACACAAAACAACCTTCAAAATCAGTTATGGCTTCTGGAAAGACTACCACCAGAGCTTGGTACCCTGCCTTTGCTGAACACACAAGACAAAAAGATGATGTACTTGCAGGCATCGAAAGCTGATCTCACCAACCCAGCAACCAAATTTATTATGCTGCTCATAAACTTCTCCAAATCTGCAGCACAAAACCCTAAAACACCCTGAGATCGCTCTTTCTCATGTGTGCTACTTAATCAGAATTATAAAATGCCCAGAAGGCAATGCAATATAGTGTTGCAAACATTACTGCCATTTAATGCTCAAGACAAAATCCAGAGCCAGCTTAGGTGTTCTTTAAGAATAGAAATATATTGAAATGTTTTGTTTTTTTAATTGCACGCTCTATCTGAATTATGAATCTGATTTAATGGAGTGGGTGGGTGACTATTCCAGTGCTCATCTCAGTCTAATAAACCAATACAGGTACATGAGGTGCTTATATATCCCCTATCTCCCCCCCTCTTTTTTACTAAAGGGATAATTTCCCCTCATTTGAAAGGGGAGAAAATATTTTAAAATCAAGAATGTAAAGGGTTATTTGTAAGAGGGAAACAGACGTGTGTGAAAAATATATCTACAGTGAAGAAGTCTTAAGCCAAAAACATTTCTTACTAGAGCAATATCCAAAAGGTCGTGAAGTTCTAACTGTTGATAAACTTTCTGTCGATATTCCTCCATCTGCTGCTTCTTTTGCTTTGCCAAATCGTAATCCTCCTTTTCCACAGCACAGCGTTTTTCTACCTCATAGCGACCTAGTCGTTCACCAACCTGAAAATATCATTCAAGATTATTTCTTTGTTTGCCTGTAAATGCTACAAAAACTATCAAACTATGTGTTGAAAAGACAGATCAAGAAAAAACAACAACAAAAACTCTTATACTACCCTTTATGCATTGGCAAGATATGGTTTATTTTTATTGGTCATTTTTTATTGAGGATAAGGTATAAAAATTGACAAAGAATAGAAGGTTACATCAGTAGCAATTTCCTTACACTAAAAAGCAATTCTACACCTAAGCAATGCTTCAGAAGACGTAAAAATATAAAAAGCTTCAGTAAAAAAAAAAAACCTCAAATGTTAAGGAAAGAAAAAATGAATCAACTGGAGAATAGCATATGACAATCTAATGTAAAACACCACAAATTATGTCAGATTTCTTCAGCAACTGCTGAGAACAAGGGTCAGTAGTGGCAAAGATATGGTTTATTATGCACAGTAGTAATACTCCCCTTATAGCAAACAACAGGTGAGAATTTGGTCCCGCATACTTTAGGGACATAAAATTGCAAAAAGAAAATTCTCTCCTTTTATTACCACACTGTTGTTCGCATATAACAATGTGTTTACCCCCTGCAAAGTAGTTAAACACATAGTTAAAGTCAGCTCCAGAGCAGCAGTGCACTCCTGGGAGCTAGCTGAACACATCTGGTGAGTCAATGACAACAGACATATGTGTGTAACAGCAATCACCAGCTTCCAGTTGTGCACTGCTGCTCCTGAGTCTATTTAGGGATACTTTTCAACAAAGAATACAAAAAGAACAAAGTAAAGTTATGAGTAAGAAACACTCTGATTGGCTGTATAGCACCTGCTCCCATATAAAAAGAACACTGGAATAGGGGGCAAACAGACACTATATAAATAAAGTAATTCTGAATTTGCAAAAAAATAATCATACAAATTAAATTTATATTCTACAGTCAAGAATGGAAGTGATGAATTAAACTTAAAAGGACATTAAAGGGCCATGATACCCAAATATTAAAACACTTAAAAGTGATGCAGCATAGCTGTAAAAAGTTGACTAGAAAATATCACCTGAACATCTCTATGTAAAAAAAGAAGATATTTTACCTCAAACTGTCCTCAGTTATTTACAATGGGGTATTCACACCCCATTGTAAAGGGCTAAAAGCAGCAAATCAGTATGTCTGTCCCGGGACAGGCAAAGGAGTGAGCCTCATGCACACTCATGTTATTTCCCTATTCAGTTTAAGGAAGTTTACTATGAAATCTCATGAGAGTTAAGTGAAATCTCATGAGATCACAGTAAAAGAGTTTATGACCTCAGCAGTGTTGATGCTGATTGGCTGCTGTTCATTTCTTCATTATTATTTTTTTACCTGCAGCTGGACAGCAGTTGAGTATAACTTTTTACACAGAACTTACTCTGCTGAGCTGAGAAATTGTGAGGTAAAATATCTTCCTTTTTTACATAAAAATGCTCAGGTGATATTTTCTTGTCCGCTTTTTACAGTTATACTGCATCAGTTTCAAGTGATTTAGCATATGAGTATTATGTCCCTTTAAGCACTTTGAGACAGTAATATAAAATGATAAATCGTATATAGAAAAACTTTGCAATATACTTTCATTCTTTAGTTTGTCCCCCTTTCCTGTAATCCCATTCTGAAATTGTGAGCTGTTCAGTTCCTGTTAGAAATGGAAGTGCAGAACAATGTTATAATCCACACAGCAGCCGGAAAGCCTAAGGCACTGTGGCTGAGCTCTGTAGCAACCCGAGGGTTGCAGGTTCGATCCCCGGCGAGGTCCACTCAGCCTTTCATCCTTCTGAGGTCGATAAAATGAGCAGCACCTTGAAACCCTTACGTGTGATTAGCTGCGCTTTACAAGTACCCAATACATACAGCCATTGGCTGCACACTCTAGAGACCTATGTATAACTGTCCCTAATTGGCCACAGCAGAGAAGGTCACCTAAGTTACAACATGGCAGCTCCCATTGTTTTATAGATACTAAAACTTTAAACTTATTTTGTCAATATTTAAACCACTAATGAAACTTTAAAAAAAAACATCTACAGGTTATTCTCAGACTCCTCTTTTCTTTGAATGTATTATTTTACCTAGCATTTATTTAGTTTTTAATGTCCCTTTAAGCAATCAAAGTAACCTTAAAGTATCTAATATAAACACTTGAATGACACACGTCTGCACCTTTTGAAGATCAGCAATAGCTTGTTTGAGCTTCTTGGCATAATCATATTGTTCATGCCGGACGGCTTCTTGTTTCTTTTCATCCAATTTACGGATTATTTGAGCAACTTCTGGATCTTGATACATGTCAAAAGCTAAGTCATCGAGAGGAGAAATGGCATCAGGTTTCCTAAAGATAAGAGACATTATTAACATCATGCAAGAGGAGCTCAAGCACAGTGTTGACAAGGAATGCTCATGTATACTTTCAAAGCAACACTAAACTCAATTGTATTTCCATACATAAAATGTTTAATTGTGCATAGTGAAATAGGCATAATTTATTTTGCCATATTTTACTGTAATTAAAGGGCCTAAATAGTGGAAAAATTACATTCTCTAATGCATTACATCATGTAATTTTAAGACTCTCAACCCTGCACTACTGCACGTTTAACCCTCGCAAAGGGGTTAAGCACATAGTAAAAGTACTGCACGATCAGCAGCGGTACTAGCGTTGCTGATTGGACTGAGCAGTACTTCTTTCTGTTTAACTCCTTTGCTGGGGTTAAACACATAGTGCTGCTGGGTAGAAAGTATTAAAAGTAAATGCTCTAACAAATTATCTGAAAATTGTAGTTTGCCACTGTCCCCAGAGATGGAGTTCTTTCTGTGAAGTGCAGAGTCCTAACATAGCTACAAGCTGCACACTGATTGGTTGCTCAGTGTAGGAGCACATTTATATTTCTCCATAATTGGTCACAGCAAGGAGATAAGATAATCAAAGCTCAAGAGGTTTTTCTATTGTTGCGTCCTTTGATTTGCAAAAATATTTAAAACAAAATTACAGTTTTAAATGCTTTTAAAACATTTATTTTGTATGCAGATATTTTTTAAATGCATTGGATGCATATAAAAACATGAGTTTAATGTCCCTTCAATATTCTCTGTAATATCTAATTTTGCAAAACTATCAGTAAAACTGACTAACCTGCGGTTTAAAATTCTTACAGAGAAACATATCTGATAAGATGTAATAGTCTGTAAACATCCTTTTATTTTAATATAAAGGAAAAAAAATATAAAAACATTTAGGGACAGATTCTGCGTGTTTATGTATGTGTGTGTGTTTATATGTGTATATTAACACATCAATATATATTAATATAAGCATACATGTATATATTTAAAGTGAAAACACATTCCCCCATTTTTTTTCTCGCCCATTCCCTCACTTTAACCCCTTATAAACTTCTTTGTGCATGGAATTTTTTTTTTTTGCAACATTTCAGGGATTTGCCAATAAGCAGCATATTTCAGAGGGACCACTTGATTTTTAAAAATGGCTTAAATTTTGGTGATTTCATTTGATTTTGAATAAGGGTAAACAGGTTTAAATGCCATTAGGAGGATTTAATGAAAGCAGCTCAAACTGACTCCAAAGTAGTCAGTCAATTTTATTTTCAGGCCGCTGAGCTTGACGTTTTCACCTGCACGTTGCTGTAGGGCTACCCTTGAACTTATTGTTAAAAAACAGATTTGTGGTGCAAGCATCATTGCCTCTTATAAAAAAAAAAAAAAAAAAAAACTCTAGAAGGTAATATTACCTGTATGTAAAGTTGTTTACATTCTTCTATTGTTAAAGGGACATGAAAGGCAAAATTGAACTTTAATTGTTCATATATAGCATGCAAATTAAAGGGACGGTCAAGTCAAAAATAAACTTTCTTTCATGTAATTAACAAGAGTCCATGAGCTAGTGACGTATGGGATATACATTCCTACCAGGAGGGGCAAAGTTTCCCAAACCTTAAAATGCCTATAAATACACCCCTCACCACACCCACAAATCAGTTTTTACAAACTTTGCCTCCAAGGGAGGTGGTGAAGTAAGTTTGTGCTAGATTCTACGTTGATATGCGCTCCGCAGCAAGTTGGAGCCCGGTTTTCCTCTCAGCGTGCAGTGAATGTCAGAGGGATGTGAAGAGAGTATTGCCTATTGAATGCAGTGATCTCCTTCTACGGGGTCTATTTCATAAGGTTCTCTGTTATCGGTCGTAGAGATTCATCTCTTACCTCCCTTTTCAGATCGACGATATACTCTTATATTTACCATTTCCTCTACTGATTCTCGTTTCAGTACTGGTTTGGCTTTCTACAAACATGTAGATGAGTGTCCTGGGGTAAGTAAGTCTTATTTTCTGTGACACTCTAAGCTATGGTTGGGCACTTTATTTATAAAGTTCTAAATATATGTATTCAAACATTTATTTGCCTTGACTCAGAATGTTCAACTTTCCTTATTTCCAGACAGTCAGTTTCATATTTGGGATTATGCATTGAATTATCATATTTTTTCTTACCTCAAAAATTTGACTTTTTTCCCTGTGGGCTGTTAGGCTCGCGGGGGCTGAAAATGCTTCATTTTGTTGCGTCATTCTTGGCGCGGACTTTTTTGGCGCAAAAATTCTTTTTCCGTTTCCGGCGTCATACGTGTCGCCGGAAGTTGCGTCATTTTTTGACGTTATTTTGCGTCAAAAATGTCGGCGTTCCGGATGTGGCGTCATTTTTGGCGCCAAAAGCATTTAGGCGCCAAATAATGTGGGCGTCTTTTTTGGCGCTAAAAAATATGGGCGTCATTTTTGTCTCCACATTATTTAAGTCTCATTATTTATTGCTTCTGGTTGCTAGAAGCTTGTTCACTGGCATTTTTTTCCCATTCCTGAAACTGTCATTTAAGGAATTTGATCAATTTTGCTTTATATGTTGTTTTTTTCTTTTACATATTGCAAGATGTTCCACGTTGCAACTGAGTCAGAAGTTACTACAGGAAAATCACTGCACAGTGCTGGAGCTACCAAGCTAAGTCTGCTATAAACTTTTGGTATCTGTTTCTCCAGCTGTTATTTGTATTGCATGTCATGTCAAACTTATTAATGCAGATAAAATTTCCTTTAGTACTGTTACATTACCTGTTGCTGTCCGTCAACATCTAATTTTCAGAGTGTTCCTGATAATATAAGAGATTTTATTTTTTAAATCCATTAAGAAGGCTATGTCTGTTATTTCTCCTTCTAGTATACATAAAAGTCTTTTAAAACTTCTCTTTTTTTCAGATGAATTTTTAAATGAACATCATCATTCTGATACTGATAATGGTTCTTCTGGTTCAGAGGTTTCTGTCTCAGAGGTTGATGCTGATAAATCTTTGTATTTGTTCAAGATGGAATTTATTCGTTCTTTACTTAAAGAAGTGTTATTTGCATTAGAAATAGAGGATTCTGGTCCTCTTGATACTAAATGTAAACGTTTAAATAAGGTTTTTAAATCTCCTGTAGTTATTCCAGAAGTGTTTTATCTCCCTGATGCTATTTCTGAAGTAATTTCCAGGGAATGGAATAATTTGGGTAATTTATTTACTCCTTCTAGACGTTTAAGCAAATTATATCCTGTGCCATCTGACAGATTAGAGTTTGTTGGGACAAAAATCCCTAAGGTTATGGGGCTGTCTCTACTCCTGCTAATGTACTACTATTCCTATGGCAGATAGTACTTCATTTAAGGATCCTTTAGATAGGAAAATTGAATCCTTTCTAAGAAAAGCTTACTTATGTTCAGGTAATCTTCTTAGACCTGCTATATTTTTAGCGGATGTTGCTGCAGCTTCAACTTTTTTGGTTAGAAGCTTTAGCGCAACAAGTAACAGATCATAATTTTATAGCATTATTATTATTCTATAACATGCTAATAATTTTATTGGTGATACCATCTTTTGATATCATTAGAGTTGATGTCAGGTATATGTCTCTAGCTATTTTAGCTAGAAAAGCTTTATGGATTAAACTTGGAATGCTGACATGTCTTCTAAGTCAACTTTGCTTTCCCTTTCTTTCCAGGGTAAATAATCATTTCGTTCCTTTCCTCACAACAAGGAACAAAAGCCTGATCCTTCATCCTCAGGAGCGGTATCAGTTTGGAAACTATTTCCAGTTTGGAATATATCCAAGCCTTATAGAATCCTATAGCCAGCTCCTAAGTACCTATGAAGGTGCGGCCCTTATTCCAGCTCAGCTGGTATGGGGCAGATTACGTTTTCTTCAAAGAAATTTGGATCAATTCCGTTCTTAATCTCTGGTTTCAGAAACATTGTTTCAGAAAGGTACAGAATTGGCTTCAAGTTAAGGCCTCCTGCTAAGAGATTCTTTTCTTTCCCGTGTCCCAATTGACACAGCAAGGCTCAGTATTTCTGAAATGTGTTTCAGATCTAGAGTTGGCTGGAGTATTTATGCCAGTTCCAGTTCTGGAACAGGGGCTGGGGTTTTATTTTATCTCTTCATTGTACCAAAGAAGGTCAATTCCTTCAGACCAGTTCTGGATCTATCATTATTGAATCGTTATGTTAGGATACCAACATTCAAGATGGTTACTGTAGGACTATCCTGCCTTTTGTTTAGCAAGGGCATTATATGTCTACAATAGATTTACAGGATGTGTATCTGCATATTCCGATTCATCCAGATCATTTTTAGTGTCTGAGATTCTCTTTTTAGACAAGCATTACCAGTTTTGTGGCTCTACTATTTGACCTAGCCTCAGTTCCAAGAATTTTTTTCAAAGGTTCTCGGTGCCCTTCTTTCTGTAATCAGAGAATAGGGTTTTGGTATTTCCTTATTTGGACGATATCTTGGTACTTGCTCAGTCTTCTCATTTTCGAAGAATCTCATACGAATCGACTTGTGTTGTTTCTTCAAGTTCATGGTTGGAGGATCAATTTACCAATCAGTTTATTGATTCCTCAGACAAGGGTAACCTTTTTAGGTTTCTAGATAAATTCAGTGTCTATGACTCTGTCCTTGTCAGACAAGAGAAGTTTAACATTGATATCAGCTTGTCAAAACCTTCAGTCACAATCATTCCCTTTGGTAGCCTTATGCATGGAAATGTTGGATCTTAGGACTGCCGCATCAGATGCGATCTCCTTTGCTCGTTTTCACATGCGACCTCTTCAGCTCTGTATGCTGAACCAATGGTGCAGGGATTACTCAAAGATATCTCAATTAATATCTTTAAACCGATTTTACGACACTCTCTGACATGGTGGACAGATCACCATCGTTTAGTTCAGGGGGCTTCTTTGTTCTTCCGACCTGGACTATAATCTCAACAGATACGAGTCTTACAGGTTGGGGAGCTGTGTGGGGGTATCTGATGGCACAAGGGGTTTGGGAATCTCAGGAGGTGAGATTTCCGATCAATATTTTGGAACCCCCTGCAATTTTCAGAGCTCTTCAGTCTTGGCCTCTTCTGAAGAGAGAGTTGTTCATTGTTTTCAGATAAGACATTGTCACAACTGTGGCATACATCAATCATCAAGGAGGGACTCACAGTCCTCTGGCTATGAAAGAAGTATCTCGAATTTTGGTTTGGGCAGAATCCAGCTCCTGTCTAATCTCTGCGGTTTATATCCCAGGTATGGACAATTGGAAAGCGGATTATCTCAGTCGCCAAACGTTGCATCCGGGCGAATGGTCTCTTCACCCAGAGGTATTTCTTCAGATTGTTCAAATGTGGGAACTTCCAGAAATAGTTCTGATGGCTTCTCATCTAAACAAGAAACTTCCCAGGTATCTGTCCAGATCCCGGGATCCTCAGGCGGAGGCAGTGGATGCATTTTTCACTTCCTTGGAAGTATCATCCTGCCTATATCTTTCCGCCTCTAGTTCTTCTTCCAAGAGTAATCTCCAAGATTCTGAAGGAATGCTCGTTTGTTCTGCTGGTAGCTCCGGCATGGCCTCACAGGTTTTGGTATGCGGATCTTGTCCGGATGGCCTCTTGCCAACCGTGGACTCTTCCGTTAAGACCAGACCTTTTGTCTCAAGGTCCTTTTTTCCATCAGGATCTGAAATCCTTAAATTTAAAGGTATGGAGATTGAACGCTTGATTCTTGGTCAAAGAGGTTTCTCTGACTCTGTGATTAATACTATGTTACAGGCTCGTACATCTGTATCCAGAGAGATATATTATAGAGTCTGGAAGACTTATATTTCTTGGTGTCTTTCTCATCATTTTTCTTGGCATTCTTTTAGAATACCGAGAATATGACAATTTCTTCAGGATGGTTTGGATAAGGGTTTGTCCGCAAGTTCCTTGAAAGGTCAAATCTCTGCTCTTTCTGTTCTTTTTCACAGAAAGATTGCTATTCTTCCTGATATTCATTGTTTTGTACAAGCTTTGGTTTGTATAAAGCCTGTCATTAAGTCAATTTCTCCTCCTTGGAGTTTGAATTTGGTTCTGGGGGCTCTTCAAGCTCCTCCATTTGAACCTATGCATTCATTGGATATTAATTACTTTCTTGGAAAGTTTTGTTCCTTTTGGCCATCTCTTCTGCCAGAAGAGTTTCTGAATTATCTGCTCTTTCTTATGAGTCTCCTTTTCTGATTCTTCATCAGGATGAGGCGGTGTTGCGAACTTCTTTTGAATTTTTACCTAAAGTTGTGAATTCCAACAACATTAGTAGAGAAATTGTGGTTCCTTCATTATGTCCTAATCCTAAGAATTCTAAGGAGAAATCGTTGCATTCTTTGGATGTTGTTAGAGCTTTGAAATATTATGTTGAAGCTACGAAATCTTTCTGTAAGACTTCTAGTCTATTTGTTATCTTTTCCGGTTCTAGGAAAGGCCAGAAAGCTTCTGCCATTTCTTTGGCATCTTGGTTGAAATCTTTAATTCATCTTGCCTATGTTGAGTCGGGTAAAATTCCGCCTCAGAGAATTACAGCTCATTCTACTAGGTCAGTATCTACTTCCTGGGCGTTTAGGAATGAAGCTTCGGTTGACCAGATCTGCAAAGCAGCAACTTGGTCCTCTTTGCATACTTTTACTAAATTCTACCATTTTGATGTATTTTCTTCTTCTGAAGCAGTTTTTGGTAGAAAAGTTCTTCAGGCAGCGGTTTCAGTTTGAATCTTCTGCTTATGTTTTTTGTTAAACTTTATTTTGGGTGTGGATTATTTTCAGCAGGAATTGGCTGTCTTTATTTTATCCCTCCCTCTCTAGTGACTCTTGTGTGGAAAGATCCACATCTTGGGTAGTCATTATCCCATACGTCACTAGCTCATGGACTCTTGTTAATTACATGAAAGAAAACATAATTTATGTAAGAACTTACCTGATAAATTCATTTCTTTCATATTAACAAGAGTCCATGAGGCCCACCCTTTTTTGGGGTGGTTATGATTTTTTTGTATAAAGCACAATTATTCCAATTCCTTATTTTATATGCTTCGCACTTTTTTTCTTATCACCCCACTTCTTGGCTATTCGTTAAACTGATTTGTGGGTGTGGTGAGGGGTGTATTTATAGGCATTTTAAGGTTTGGGAAACTTTGCCCCTCCTGGTAGGAATGTATATCCCATACGTCACTAGCTCATGGACTCTTGTTAATATGAAAGAAATGAATTTATCAGGTAAGTTCTTACATAAATTATGTTTTCATGATTCAGATAGGGCATGCCATTTTAAACAAACTTTCCAATTTACTTTTATTAATAAATTTGCTTTGTTCTCCTGATATTTTTTTGAAAGCTAAACCTAGGCAGGTTCATATGCTGATTTCTAAGCTCTTGAAAACCGCTTCGTATCACAATGCAATTTGACAGTTTTTCCCAGTTAGACAATATTTTTAAATAATACAAATTTTGGTGTAGACTGTCCCTTTAACTTACTTTTCAATTTTTCTTCTATCAACAAATGTACTGCTTTCATGGTAGCATACCTAGATAGGCTCAGGAGCAACAGTGCACTACTGGGAGCCTGCTAGTGTTTGGTGTCGCCACACATATATGTCTCTTGTCAATGGCTCACCAGATGTGGTCAGCTAGTTTCTAGCAATGCATTCTACTATGAGGCTGGATTGAACTATGTGCTATTTGTAGGGGGTTAAACAAATAGTTATATGCAAGCAATAATGCAATAATAAAATGCTATATCACATTAGACTATTTTCTTTTGCACTTGTATGTCCCTTTAATGGACGAAACTGCTTTTGGGGTGTAATAGACAAATGTACAGATTCCCCTCCTATTAACAAAATAAATTGTTTCATAAACTTTTGCACAGGATTTGTACTTTTTGTATTTACCTTTTAGCCAGATTACACATTTCAAATACATAAACATAAGCAGTTATGCTTGAATATGTGTGTGACCGGAGTAGAGTGAAGCAATGCTTGTAAATACAGGAATGTGCTGCAGCATAACAAATACAATTTGTAGTATTCAGTAATATGTGCACACCTACTTTATAACTATCTCAGATAGGCTATGATCAATACATTATAGAGATTACTTTTCTTTATGGTTGGTAGCTGAAATCAGAGTATTCCTTTCAATAGTGTGCCTGCTCCCTCTAGTGGCAACACTATCAAACAACAGGCTCAAATTGTTGAAATACACCCAAAGTCTTCTACAGAATTAAAAATAATATCTTGAGTAAAACACAACAATAATAATCAATTCTTTGGATTGTATAATTGCATTATATGATTACTTAAAATGTTTATACTATATATTATTATATATATTATTATTTGTTTAGATTAGCTTTACAATTTGAAGGTATTTTCCAGTGTTTTTTCCAAGACCTATTTAAAGGGATACTAAACACAATTTTTTTCATTAGAGGGACACTCAATCAAAATTAAACTTACATTATTCAGATAGAGCATGCCATTTTAAACAAGTTTCCAATTTACTTCCATTAACTAAATGTGCACAGTCTTTTTATATTTGAACTTTTTGAGTCACCAGCTCCTACTGAGCATGTGTAAGAATAAGTGTGTATGCATTTGTGAATGGCTGATGGCTGTCACATGGTACGTGTATGCATTTGTGATTGGCTGATGGCTGTCACATGGTACAGGGGGAGTGGAAACAGACATAACTTTTAAAATTGTCAGAAACAAATCTACTACTCATTTGAAGTTCATACTAAGTGCTATTGCATTGTCTTGTTATCTTGCAATTGTTGATTATGCAAATCTACTGTGTTGACTGGTCCTTTAATGGTTCAGATAGAGCATGCAATTTTAAGCAACTTTCTAATTTATTCCTACTATCAATTATTCGTTCTCTTGCTATCTTTACTTAAAAAGCAGAAATTTAAAGCTTAGGTGCCAGCTCATTTTACGTTCAGCACCCTGAATAGCGCTTGCTTATTGGTGGCTACATTTAGCAAACCAATAAGCAAGCATAACCCAAGTTCTCTACCAAAAATTGGGCGGGTCTTAAGCTTTACATCCGTGATTTTTAAATAAAGATAGCAAAAGAACGAAGAAAAATTGATAATAGGAGTAAATCAGAAAGTTTCTTAAAATTGCATGCTCTATCTGAAACATTAAAGAAAAAAAAAATTGGTTTAGTGTCCCTTTAATGGGCACACTATCTGGCTGATTGTACTGACCAGACAGCTAAAATTTAAGTCAGTATTAAAGGGACATGAAAACATAATTTATGCTTACCTGATAAATTCCTTTCTTCTGTAGTGTGATCAGTCCACAGGTCATCATTACTTCTGGGATATTAACTGCTCCCCTACAGGAAGTGCAAGAGGATTCACCCATCAGAGCTGCTATATAGCTCCTCCCCTCTACGTCACCTCCAGTCATTCGACCAAGGACTAACGAGAAAGGAGAAGCCAAGGGTGTAGTGGTGACTGGAGTATAATTTAAAAAATATTTACCTGCCTTAAAAAACAGGGCGGGCCGTGGACTGATCACACTACAGAAGAAAGGAATTTATCAGGTAAGCATAAATTATGTTTTCTTCTGTTAAGTGTGATCAGTCCACGGGTCATCATTACTTCTGGGATACCAATACCAAAGCAAAAGTACACGGATGACGGGAGGGATAGGCAGGCTCTTTATACAGAAGGAACCACTGCCTGAAGAACCTTTCTCCCAAAAATAGCCTCCGAAGAAGCAAAAGTGTCAAATTTGTAAAATTTGGAAAAAGTATGAAGCGAAGACCAAGTTGCAGCCTTGCAAATCTGTTCAACAGAGGCCTCATTCTTAAAGGCCCAAGTGGAAGCCACAGCTCTAGTGGAATGAGCTGTAATTCTTTCAGGAGGCTGCTGTCCAGCAGTCTCATAAGCTAAACGAATTATGCTACGAAGCCAAAAAGAGAGAGAGGTAGCAGAAGCTTTTTGACCTCTCCTCTGACCAGAGTAAACGACAAACAGGGAAGACGTTTGTCGAAAATCTTTAGTTGCCTGTAAATAAAATTTAAGGGCACGAACTACATCCAGATTGTGCAAAAGACGTTCCTTCCTCGAAGAAGGATTTGGGCACAAGGATGGAACAACAATCTCCTGATTGATATTCCTGTTAGTGACTACCTTAGGTAAGAACCCAGGTTTAGTACGCAGAACTACCTTATCCGAGTGAAAAATCAAATAAGGAGAATCACAATGTAAGGCTGATAACTCAGAGACTCTTCGAGCCGAGGAAATAGCCATTAAAAATAGAACTTTCCAAGATAACAACTTTATATCAATGGAATGAAGGGGTTCAAACGGAACGCCCTGTAAAACGTTAAGAACAAGGTTTAAACTCCATGGTGGAGCCACAGCTTTAAACACAGGTTTAATCCTGGCCAAAGCCTGACAAAAGGCCTGAACGTCTGGAACTTCTGACAGACGCTTGTGTAACAGAATGGACAGAGCTGAGATCTGTCCCTTTAAGGAACTAGCGGATAACCCCTTTTCTAAACCTTCTTGTAGAAAAGACAATATCCTAGGAATCCTAACCTTACTCCAAGAGTAACCTTTGGATTCGCACCAATATAGGTATTTACGCCATATTTTATGGTAAATCTTTCTGGTAACAGGCTTCCTAGCCTGTATTAAGGTATCAATAACTGACTCAGAAAAACCACGCTTTGATAAGATCAAGCGTTCAATTTCCAAGCAGTCAGCTTCAGAGAAGTTAGATTTTGATGTTTGAAAGGACCCTGAATCAGAAGGTCCTGTTTCAGAGGTAACGACCAAGGTGGACAGAATGACATGTCCACCAGATCTGCATACCAAGTCCTGCGTGGCCATGCAGGCGCTATTAGAATCACTGATGCTTTCTCCTGTTTGATTCTGGCAATCAATCGAGGAAGCATCGGGAAAGGTGGAAACACATAAGCCATCCTGAAGGTTCATGGTGCTGTCAAGGCATCTATCAGGACCGCTCCCGGATCCCTGGATCTGGACCCGTAGCGCGGAAGCTTGGCGTTCTGTCGAGACGCCATGAGATCTATCTCTGGTTTGCCCCAACGTCGAAGTATTTGGGCAAAGACCTCTGGATGAAGTTCCCACTCCCCCGGATGAAAAGTCTGACGACTTAAGAAATCCGCCTCCCAGTTCTCCACTCCCGGGATGTGGATTGCAGACAGGTGGCAAGAGTGAGACTCTGCCCAGCGAATTATCTTCGATACTTCCATCATTGCTAGGGAGCTTCTTGTCCCTCCCTGATGGTTGATATAAGCTACAGTCGTGATGTTGTCCGACTGGAACCTGATGAACCCCCGAGTTGTTAACTGGGGCCAAGCCAGAAGAGCATTGAGGACTGCTCTCAATTCCAGAATGTTTATTGGAAGGAGACTCTCCTCCTGATTCCATAGTCCCTGAGCCTTCAGAGAATTCCAGACAGCGCCCCAACCTAGTAGGCTGGCGTCTGTTGTTACAATTGACCAGTCTGGCCTGCTGAATGGCATTCCCCTGGACAGATGTGGCCGATAAAGCCACCATAGAAGAGAATTTCTGGTTTCTTGATTCAGATTTAGAGTGGGGGACAAATCTGAGTAATCCCCATTCCACTGACTTAGCATGCACAGTTGCAGTGGTCTGAGATGTAGGCGTGCAAAAGGAACTATGTCCATTGCTGCTACCATTAGTCCGATTACCTCCATGCATTGAGCTACTGACGGGTGTTGAATAGAATGAAGGACACGGCATGCATTTTGAAGTTTTGTTAACCTGTCCTCTGTCAGGTAAATCTTCATTTCTACAGAATCTATCAGAGTCCCCAGGAAGGGAACTCTTGTGAGTGGAAAGAGAGAACTTTTCTCTTCGTTCACTTTCCATCCATGCGACCTTAGAAATGCCAGTACTATCTCTGTATGAGATTTGGCAGTTTGAAAGCTTGAAGCTTGTATCAGTATGTTGTCTAGGTACGGAGCTACTGAAATTCCTCGCGGTCTTAGTACCGCCAGAAGAGTGCCCAGAACCTTTGTGAAGATTCTTGGAGCCGTAGCCAGTCCGAATGGAAGAGCTACAAACTGGTAATGCCTGTCTAAAAAGGCAAACCTTAGATACCGGTAATGACTTCTGTGAATCGGTATGTGAAGGTAAGCATCCTTTAAATCCACTGTGGTCATGTACTGACCCTCTTGGATCATGGGCAAAATTGTTCGAATAGTTTCCATCTTGAACGATGGAACTCTTAGGAATTTGTTTAGGATCTTTAAATCCAAGATTGGCCTGAAGGTTCCCTCTTTCTTGGGAACTACAAACAGATTTGAGTAAAACCCTTGTCCTTGTTCCAACCGCGGAACTGGATGGATCACTCCCATTAATAAAAGATCTTGTACGCAGCGTATAAACGCTTCCTTCTTTGTTAGGTTTGTTGACAACCTTGACAGATGAAATCTCCCTCTTGGGGGAGAGGATTTGAAGTCCAGAAGGTATCCCTGAGATATGATCTCTAACGCCCAGGGATCCTGAACATCTCTTGCCCAAGCCTGGGACGAAGAGGGAAAGTCTGCCCCCCACTAGATCCGGTCCCGGATCGGGGGCCCTCAATTCATGCTGTCTTAGGGGCAGCAGCAGGTTTTCTGGCCTGTTTGCCCCTGTTCCAGGACTGGTTAGGTTTCAAGCCTTGTCTGTAGCGAGCAACAGCTCCTTCCTGTTTTGGTGCAGAGGAAGTTGATGCTGCTCCTGCTTTGAAATTACGAAAGGAACGAAAATTGGACTGTCTAGCCTTGGCTTTGGCCTTGTCCTGAGGCAGGGCATGACCTTTACCTCCTGTAATGTCAGCAATAATCTCTTTCAAGCCGGGCCCGAATAAGGTCTGCCCTTTGAAAGGAATATTAAGCAATTTAGATTTAGACGTAACATCAGCTGACCAGGATTTCAGCCACAGAGCTCTGCGTGTCTGAATGGCGAATCCTGAATTTTTAGCCGCAAGTTTAGTTAAATGTACTACGGCATCTGAAATAAATGAATTAGCTAACTTAAGGAATTTAAGTTTGTGTGTGATGTCATCTAGTGTGGATGATTGAAGTGTCTCTTCCAGAGACTCAAACCAAAATGCTGCTGCAGCCGTGACAGGCGCAATACATGCAAGAGGTTGCAATATAAACCCTTGTTGAACAAACATTTTCTTAAGGTAACCCTCTAATTTTTTATCCATTGGATCTGAAAAAGCACAGCTATCCTCCACTGGGATAGTGGTACGCTTAGCTAAAGTAGAAACTGCTCCCTCCACCTTAGGGACCATTTGCCATAAGTCCCGTGTGGCGGCGTCTATTGGAAACATCTTTCTGAATATAGGAGGGGGTGAGAAAGGCACACCGGGTCTATCCCACTCCTTAGTAACAATGTCAGTAAGTCTCTTAGGTATAGGAAAAACGTCAGTACTCGTCGGTACCGCAAAATATTTATCCAACCTACACATTTTCTCTGGGATTGCAACTGTGTTACAATCATTCAGAGCCGCTAATACCTCCCCTAGTAACACACGGAGGTTCTCAAGCTTAAATTTAAAATTTGAAATGTCTGAGTCCAGTTTATTTGGATCAGAACCGTCACCCACAGAATGAAGCTCTCCGTCTTCACGTTCTGCAAACTGTGACGCAGTATCAGACATGGCCCTTGCATTATCAGCGCACTCTGTTCTCACCCCAGAGTGATCACGTTTACCTCTTAGTTCTGGTAGTTTAGCCAAAACTTCAGTCATAACAGTAGCCATATCTTGTAATGTGATTTGTAATGGCCGCCCAGATGTACTCGGCGCTACAATATCACGCACCTCCTGAGCGGGAGATGCAGGTACTGACACGTGAGGCGAGTTAGTCGGCATAACTCTCCCCTCGTTGTTTGGTGAAATATGTTCAATTTGTACAGATTGACTGTTTTTTAAAGTAGCATCAATACATTTAGTACATAAATTTCTATTGGGCTCCACTTTGGCATTAACACATATAGCACAGAGATATTCCTCTGAATCAGACATGTTTAACACACTAGCAAATAAACAGCAACTTGGAAATACTTTTCAAAGTAATTTACAAATAATATGAAAACGAACTGTGCCTTTAAGAAGCACAGAAAAAAATTATAACAGTTAAAATAATTAAGTTATAGCATCAATCTTTGTCAGAATATACAGTTTTAGCAAAGGATTGTTCCCCTCAGCAAATGATAACTAACCCAGGCAGCAGAAAAAAAATACACAAATAAACGTTTTTTTTATCACAGTCAATACAATCAGCACAGCTCTGCTGTAATGATTACTTCCCTCAAAAAAGGCTTTGGAGATCCCTGAACTCTGTAGAGATGAACCGGATCATGCAGGAAGAAAATGAACCTCTGACTGAGTTTTTTTGATGCATAGTAAAAGTGCCAAAAACGGCCCCTCCCCCACACACATAACAGTGAGAGGGATCAGTGAACTGCTCTAATTTAAATCAAAACTATTGCCAAGTGGAAAAATAGTGCCCAAAACATTTTTTCACCCAGTACCTCAGAGAAAAAAACGTTTTTACATGCCAGCAAAAAAACGTTTTACCTCAATAATTAATTGTCATTTAAAACCTATTGCAAGTCCCTGCAAATTAGGTTAAGTCTATGTATACAGTATAAAAACCAGAGAAGTACCATTCCCCAGAAAACTGAAGTGTAAAATATACATACATGACAGCCTGATATCAGCTACATCTACTGCATTCAAGGCTGAGTTTACATTATAACGGTATGGCAGGATTTTCTCATCAATTCCATGTCAGAAAATAATAAACTGCTACATACCTCTTTGCAGATTAATCTGCCTGCTGTCCCCTGATCTGAAGTTTACCTCACTCCTCAGATGGCCGAGAAACAGCAATATGATCTTAACTACTCCGGCTAAAATCATAGAAAAAACTCAGGTAGATTCTTCTTCAAATTCTACCAGAGAAGGAATAACACACTCCGGTGCTATTATAAAATAACAAACTTTTGATTGAAGATATAAAAACTAAATATATCACCATAGTCCTCTCACACATCCTATCTAGTCGTTGGGTGCAAGAGAATGACTGGGGGTGACGTAGAGGGGAGGAGCTATATAGCAGCTCTGATGGGCGAATCCTCTTGCACTTCCTGTAGGGGAGCAGTTAATATCCCAGAAGTAATGATGACCCGTGGACTGATCACACTTAACAGAAGAAACACATTTTTTTCTTTCATGATTCAGATAAAGCATGTGATTTTAAACAACTTTCCAATTTAATTCTGTTATCTAAATGTGTTTTGTTCTCTTGGTATCCTTTGTACTGTCGGGAGCTGCCGATTGGTTGCTGCACATATATGCCTCATGTTATTGGCTCACCCGATGTGTTTAACTAGCTCCCAGTAGTGCATTGCTGCTTTTTCAACAAAGGATACCAAGAGAACAAAACCAATTAGATAATACAAGTAACTTGGAAAACAGAATTTATGCTTACCTGATAAATTACTTTCTCCAACGGTGTGTCCGGTCCACGGCGTCATCCTTACTTGTGGGAATATCTCCTCCCCAACAGGAAATGGCAAAGAGCCCAGCAAAAGCTGTCCACATAGTCCCCCCCAGGCTCCGCCCACCCCAGTCATTCGACCGACGGACAGGAGGAAAAAAACAGGAGAAACTATAGGGTGCCGTGGTGACTGTAGTTAGAGAAAATAATTCATCAAACCTGATTAAAAAACAGGGCGGGCCGTGGACCGTACACACCGTTGGAGAAAGTAATTTATCAGGTAAGCATAAATTCTGTTTTCTCCAACATTGGTGTGTCCGGTCCACAGCGTCATCCTTACTTGTGGGAACCAATACCAAAGCTTTAGGACACGGATGAAGGGAGGGAGCAAATCAGGTTACCTAAACAGAAGGCACCACGGCTTGCAAAACCTTTCTCCCAAAAATAGCCCCCGAAGAAGCAAAAGTATCAAATTTGTAAAATTTGGCAAAAGTGTGCAGGGAAGACCAAGTTGCTGCCTTACATATCTGATCAACAGAAGCCTCGTTCTTGAAGGCCCATGTGGAAGCCACAGCCCTAGTAGAGTGAGCTGTGATTCTTTCAGGAGGCTGCCGTCTGGCAGTCTCGTAAGCCAATCGGATGATGCTTTTAAGCCAAAAGGAAAGAGAGGTAGAAGTCGCTTTTTGACCTCTACTTTTACCAGAATAGACGACAAACAGAGAAGATGTTTGTCTGAACTCTTTTGTAGCTTCTAAATAGAATTTTAGAGCACGGACTACATCTAAATTGTGTAACAAACGTTCCTTTTTTGAAACTGGATTCGGACACAAAGAAGGTACAACTATCTCCTGGTTAATATTTTTGTTGGAAACAACCTTTGGAAGAAAACCAGGCTTAGTACGCAAAACAACCTTATCTGAATGGAACACCAGATAGGGCGGAGTACACTGCAGAGCAGATAACTCAGAAACTCTTCTAGCAGAAGAAATAGCAACCAAAAACAAAACTTTCCAAGATAACAACTTAATATCTATGGAATGTAAAGGTTCAAAACGGAACCCCTTGGAGAACTGAAAGAACTAGATTTAGACTCCAGGGAGGAGTCAAAGGTCTGTAAACAGGCTTGATCCTAACCAGAGCCTGAACAAAAGCTTGAACATCTGGCACAGCTGCCAGTCGTTTGTGTAACAAGACAGATAAAGCAGAAATCTGTACCTTTAGAGAACTCGCTGATAAACCCTTATCCAAACCTTCTTGGAGAAAAGAAAGGATCCTAGGAATTTTGATCTTACTCCATGAGAATCCCTTGGATTCACACCAACAGATATATCTTTTCCATATCTTATGGTAAATTTTTCTAGTTACAGGTTTTCTGACTTGTACCAGAGTATCTATTACAGAATCCGAAAACCCACGCTTAGATAAAATCAAGCGTTCAATTTCCAAGCCGTCAGGGAAACTAGATTTGGATGTCCGAATGGACCTTGTACTAGAAGATCCTGTCTTAAAGGTAGCTTCCATGGTGGAGCCGATGACATATTCACCAGGTCTGCATACCAAGTCCTGCGTGGCCACGCAGGAGCTATCAAGATCACAGAGGCCCTCTCCTGCTTGATCCTGGCTACCAGCCTGGGAATGAGAGGAAACGGTGGAAACACATAGGCTAGGTTGAAGGTCCAAGGCGCTACTAATGCATCCACTAGAGTCGCCTTGGGATCCCTGGATCTGGACCCGTAGCAAGGAACCTTGAAGTTCTGACGAGACGCCATCAGATCCATGTCTGGAATGCCCCATAATTGAGTCAACTGGGCAAATATCTCCGGTTGGAGTTCCCACTCCCCCGGATGGAATGTCTGACGACTCAGATAATCCGCCTCCCAGTTTTCCACTCCTGGGATGTGGATCGCAGATAGGTGGCAGGAGTGATCCTCCGCCCATTTTATGATTTTGGTCACTTCTCTCATCGCCAGGAACTCCTTGTTCCCCCCTGATGGTTGATGTAAGCAACAGTCGTCATGTTGTCTGATTGGAATCTTATGAATCTGGCCCTTGCTAGTTGAGGCCAAGCCCTGAGAGTATTGAATATCGCTCTCAGTTCCAGAATGTTTATCGGGAGAAGAGACTCTTCCCGAGACCATAGCCCCTGAGTTTTCAGGGAGTCCCAGACCGCGCCCCAGCCCACTAGACTGGCGTCGGTCGCGACGATGACCCACTCTGGTCTGCGGAAGCTCATTCCCTGGGACAGCCACCAACGGAGTGAGTCTCTGGTCTTCTGATCTACTTGAATCACTGGAGACAAGTCTGTATAGTCCCCATTCCACTGTTTCAGCATGCACAGTTGTAATGGTCTTAGATGAATTCGCGCAAAAGGAACTATGTCCATTGCTGCAACCATCAATCCTACCACTTCCATGCACTGAGCTACGGAAGGACGTGGAATAGAATGAAGAACTTGACAAGCGTTTAGAAGTTTTGACTTTCTGACTTCTGTCAGGAAAATCCTCATTTCTAAAGAATCTATTATTGTTCCCAAGAAAGAAACTCTTGTCAACGGAGACAGGGAACTTTTTTCTATGTTCACCTTCCAACCGTGAGATCTGAGAAAGGCCAGAACAATGTCTGTGTGAGCCTTTGCCTTTGAAAGAGACGACGCTTGTATCAGAATGTCGTCCAAGTAAGGTACTACTTGGTCTTAGAACCGCTAGAAGGGACCCGAGTACCTTTGTGAAAATCCTTGGAGCAGTGGCTAACCCGAATGGGAGGGCCACAAACTGGTAATGTTTGTCCAGAAAGGCGAACCTTAGGAACTGATGATGATCTTTGTGGATAGGAATATGTAGATACGCATCCTTTAGATCCACGGTAGTCATAAATTGACCCTCCTGGATTGTAGGTAGAATCGTTCGAATGGTTTCCATTTTGAATGATGGTACTCTGAGAAATTTGTTTAGGATCTTTAAATCCAGAATTGGTCTGAAAGTTCCCTCTTTTTTGGGAACTACGAACAGATTTGAGTAAAATCCCATTCCTTGTTCCGCCGTTGGAACTGGGTGTATCACTCCCATCTTTAACAGGTCTTCTACACAAAGTAAGAATGCCTGTCTCTTTATTTGGTTTGAGGATAAGTGAGACATGTGGAACCTTCCCCTTGGGGGTAGTTCCTTGAATTCCAGAAGATAACCCTGAGAAACTATTTCTAGTGCCCAGGGATCCTGAACATCTCTTGCCCAAGCCTGAGCAAAGAGAGAGAGTCTGCCCCCTACTAGATCCGGTCCCGGATTGGGGGCTACTCCTTCATGCTGTCTTGTTAGCAGCAGCAGGCTTCTTGTCCTGCTTACCCTTGTTCCAGCCTTGCATCAGTTTCCAGGCTGGTTTGGTTTGTGAAGCATTACCCTCTTGTTTAGAGGATGCGGAGTTGGAAGCCGGTCCGTTCCTGAAATTGCGAAAGGAACGAAAATTAGACTTATTCTTGGCTTTGAAAGGCCTATCTTGTGGAAGGGCGTGGCCCTTTCTCCCAGTGATGTCTGAAATAATCTCTTTCAATTCTGGCCCAAAGAGAGTTTTACCCTTGAAGGGGATATTGAGCAATTTTGTCTTGGAAGATACATCCGCTGACCAAGACTTTAGCCAAAGCGCTCTGCGCGCCACAATTGCAAACCCTGAATTTTTCGCCGCTAATCTAGCTAATTGCAAAGCGGCATCTATAATAAAAGAATTAGCCAACTTGAGTGCGTGAACTCTGTCCATAACCTCCTCATACGGAGTCTCTCTACTGAGCGACTTTTCTAGTTCCTCGAACCAGAACCACGCTGCTGTAGTGACAGGAACAATGCACAAAATGGGTTGCAGGAGGTAACCTTGCTGTACAAAAATCTTTTTAAGCAAACCCTCCAATTTTTTATCCATAGGATCTTTGAAAGCACAATTATCCTCGATAGGAATAGTAGTGCGCTTGTTTAGAGTAGAAACTGCCCCCTCGACCTTAGGGACTGTCTGCCATAAGTCCTTTCTGGGGTCGACCATAGGAAATAATTTCTTAAATATATAGGAGGGGGACAAAAGGTATGCCGGGCTTTTCCCACTCCTTATTCACTATATCCGCCACCCGCTTGGGTATAGGAAAAGCGTCAGGGTGCACCGGAACCTCTAGGAACTTGTCCATCTTGCATAATTTTTCTGGAATGACCAGGTTGTCACAATCATCCAGAGTAGTTAACACCTCCTTAAGCAGTGCACGGAGATGCTCTAATTTAAATTTAAATGTCACAACATCAGGTTCTGCCTGTTGAGAAATTTTACCTGAATCTGAAATTTCCCCATCCGACAAAACCTCCCTCATGGCCCCTTCAGATTGGTGTGAGGGTATGACAGAGCAATTATCATCAGCGCCCTCCTGCTCTACAGTGTTTAAAACAGAGCAATCACGCTTTCTCTGATATGCAGGCATTTTGGATAAAATATTTGCTATGGAGTTATCCATTACTGCCGTTAATTGTTGCATAGTAATAAGCATTGGCGCGCTAGAAGTACTAGGGGCCTCCTGCGTGGGCAAAACTGGTGTAGACACAGAAGGAGATGATGTAGAACTATGTCTACTCCCTTCATCTGATGAATCATCTTGGGCAACCTTACTATCTGTGGCAGTACTGTCCTTACTTTGTTTGGACGCTATGGAACAATTATCACACAATTTTGAAGGGGGAGACACATTGATCTTCATACATATAGAACATAGCTTATCTGAAGGTGCAGACATGTTAAACAGTCTTAAACTTGTCAAGAAAGTACAAAAACCGTTTTAAAACAAAACCGTTACTGTCTCTTTAAATTTTAAACAGGGCACACTTTATTACTGAATATGTGAAAAAGTATGAAGGAATTGTTCAAAATTTACCAAATTTTCACCACAGTGTCTTAAAGCATTAAAAGTATTGCACACCAAATTTCAGAGCATTAACCCTTAAAATAAAGAAACCGGAGCCGGTTACAGTTTTAACCCCTCTACAGTCCCAGCTACAGCCTTTGCTGCGACTTTACCAAACCCAGGGGGGAATACGATACCAAATGAAGCCTTCTAGGAACTTTTCCAACCACTTTCAGATCCACACACATGCATCTGCATGTCTTGCTCTCAAAAGTAACTGCGCAGTAATGGCGCGAAAATGAGGCTCAGCCTACAACTGGGAAGGGCCTTCCGGACTGGAAAGGTGTCTAACTTAGTGCCTGACGTTAAAAAACGTTCCCCAAAGTTTGTAAGTGTGAATTTCAACATAAAGATGTATAAAATGCCCAAATAAAGCAATCGATTTTGCCCAAAAAATGTGTCTACCAGTTTTATAGCCCTTATTAAGCCCTTTATTCTGTTTGAGACTAAGAAAATGGCTTACCGGTCCCCATGAGGGGAAATGACAGCCTTCCAGCATTACACAGTCTTGTTAGAAATATGTCTAGTCATACCTTAAGCAGAAAAGTCTGCTAACTGTTTCCCCCAACTGAAGTTACTTCATCTCAACAGTCCTATGTGGAAACAGCAACCGATTTTAGTTACTGCTGCTAAAATCATCTTCCTCTCACAAACAGAATTCTTCATCTTTTTCTGTTTCAGAGTAAATAGTACATACCAGCACTATTTTAAAATAACAAACTCTTGATAGTAGAATAAAAAAACTACAACTAAACACCACATACTCTTAACCATCTCCGTGGAGATCTTGCCTGTGCAACGGCAAAGAGAATGACTGGGGTGGGCGGAGCCTGGGGGGGACTATGTGGACAGCTTTTGCTGGGCTCTTTGCCATTTCCTGTTGGGGAGGAGATATTCCCACAAGTAAGGATGACGCCGTGGACCGGACACACCAATGTTGGAGAAAACATAATTTATGCTTACCTGATAAATTCCTTTCTCCTGTAGTGTAGTCAGTCCACGGGTCATCATTACTTATGGGATATTAACTCCTCCCCAACAGGAAGTGCAAGAGGATCACCCAAGCAGAGCTGCTATATAGCTCCTCCCCTCTACGTCACACCCAGTCATTCGACCGAGAACCAAACGAGAAAGGAGAAACTATAGGGTGCAGTGGTGACTGGAGTATAATTTAAAAATTTAGACCTGCCATAAAAAACAGGGCGGGCCGTGGACTGACTACACTACAGGAGAAAGGAATTTATCAGGTAAGCATAAATTATGTTTTCTCCTGTTAAGTGTGGTCAGTCCACGGGTCATCATTACTTCTGGGATACCAATACCAAAGCTAAAGTACACGGATGACGGGAGGGACAGGCAGGATCTTTATATGGAAGGGACCACTGCCTGAAGAACCTTTCTCCCAAAAACAGCCTCCGAAGAAGCAAAAGTGTCAAATTTGTAAAATTTGGAAAAAGTATGAAGAGAAGACCAAGTTGCAGCCTTGCAAATCTGTTCAACAGAGGCCTCGTTCTTAAAGGCCCAAGTGGAAGCCACAGCTCTAGTGGAATGAGCTGTAATTCTTTCAGGAGGCTGCTGTCCAGCAGTCTCATAGGCTAAACGTATTATGCTACGAAGCCAAAAAGAGAGAGAGGTGCCATTCCCCAGAATACTGAAGTTTACATATATATACATAACAGCCTGATACCAGTTGCTACTACTGCATTTAAGGCTGAACTTACATTATATCGGTATTGGCAGTATTTTCTTAGTCAATTCCATTCCTCAGAAAATAATATACTGCAACATACCTCTTTGCAGGTGAACCTGCCCGCTGTCCCCTGATCTGAAGTTTACCTCACTCCTCAGAATGGCCGAGAACAGCAAAATGAATCTTAGCTACGCCGGCTAAAATCATCCAAAAACTCAGGTAGATTCTTCTTCAAATTCTACCTGAGAAGGAACAACACACTCCGGTGATGTTTTAAAATAACAAACTTTTGATTGAAGATAAAAAACTGAAGTATAATCACCACAGTCCTCTCACACATCCTATCTATTAGTTGGGTGCAAGAGAATGACTGGGTGTGACGTAGAGGGGAGGAGCTATATAGCAGCTCTGCTTGGGTGATCCTCTTGCACTTCCTGTTGGGGAGGAGTTAATATCCCAGAAGTAATGATGACCCGTGGACTGACTACACTTAACAGGAGAAAGGTGTTTTAAATAGTATGCTCTATCTGAATCATGAAAAGAAAAAGAATTGAGATCCAAGTCCCTTTATGCTAAAATTAGCTAATTTATTTTTAAATTTAGCACAAATTATCCTTAAATTAGTTTATGTTAAATTATACGACTAATCTGTGCTTTTTAGTTTAATGAACATTTATAAATAACATAACGTTTTAAAATATTGCAAAAGTATTCATCTTCTCCACCGGCTACTTGACCTGATAATTATTTTTCTGTATTGCATAATTTTTAGTGAATGAAACAACAGGGATATTTTTTTATAGTTTTGTTCAATTCTATTATACATTCAATCAGCTACAGTTTCTTACCCAATATAGGATGCATCCAGTGCGGGGTCTTCAGCGCTATTTCCTAGATATTGGTCAATAAGTTTTTCTCTTGTCGGCTTAAGAAAAACAGCGTAGTTGAATTATTACTTGTTTGTCAGAATAAAGTATGTGATTACAATAACCCCTTTGCCGGATGAGATGCGAAATTCCAACACAAAATCTTTAAATAAGATACTATTTGCAAAACAATTTATTCATTTTATAACATTTTTAAATTACAATTTTTTTTTTTGTGTGGACCCTGTAATATATACATCTCTTTCACATGCTTAAAGGGACACTGAACCCAAATTTTTTCTTTCGTGATTCATATAGAGCATGCAATTTAAAACATCTTTCTAATTTAGTCCTATTATCAAATTTTCTTCATTCTCTTGGTATCTTTATTTGAAATGCAAGAATGTAAGTTTAGATGCCGGCCCATTTTTGGTGAATAACCTGGGTTATTCTTGCTGATTGGTGTATAAATTAATCTACCAATAAAAAGTGCTGTCCAGAGTACTAAACCAAAAAAGAAGCTTAGATGCCTTCTTTTTCAAATAAAAATAGCAAGTGAACGAAGAAAAATTGATAATAGGAGTAAATTAGAAAGTTGCTTAAAATTACATGATCTATCTGAATCACAAAAGAAAAAAATTGGGTTCAGTGTCCCTTTAAATGCAAATAACACCCCTTTGCAAGAAATAATGTTCTCAAGTAAATAAAACGCCTTTAGAGAATTCCACCATATAATAATACTGGCAAGCCCTTTAGATAATTGGGCTCTAAGAATCCACAAACAGAAAGTTAAATCACTTATATTTACAAAAACAAAAATGCATACTATGGTTTCATACTCACTGTATTACTCTCTTCATCGAAATCCACTGGATCACCAATGATATTGATAGCGATAAGAGCAACCTATTGTAGAAAATTAAAGCCATCATACAGTAACTAATTTAATAGAATGTTCCACAAATATATATATACACACTATATTAAACAAAAATATGTGGTGGTGCACAAAATATTTCTCAAATTCCAACACACTCTATACCGTGCTAGCTGTCCCAAATAATTTACAATATCAATTATTAAAGAAGGATTGAGCAATAATTTTGGTCAATCAAAGAGGGACACAGGCCGCACTTAGGTAGTCAGAGTTTTTATTACTATATAGCTCCAAACAACCAAAATCAAAATGTCTACCCTCCACCCTATTCCTTGAATGCAGTATGTACACCTAGTAAAATACACAGATATTTGAACAGGCTGGCCAGCTCACTATATTATAAGTAACAATCCTGTATCATTCTCACGTACACCATACACAATGTATCAACTACTTAGTTTGCAATACACTTGAAACTGAGGGGTGAAAAATTATACATGTGTATCTCATAGTCCGTATGTTTTTTATGGGGCCCCAAAGTTGCAGCTGTGACAAACAAAGTGAATGTTCAATTTCCAGGCTCTTGAGTGTGTAAACATGCTCTGGTTCTGAACTTGATTTCCTTGCACCAATACGATGTGACAGCTTGATTACATAGTTTATACTTGTTACTTCATACTGTGATGCAAACTCGTGAGTGATTCAGTTACGGTCTCTAAAGAAAAACGCACAATGTACCCTGGCGGGACAGACCCGGCTGTCAGCCGCAAGACTTTCAAAGCCAAAACAAAAGACAATTTCCTCAGTACCTGCTTTGCAGTTAAATCGATGTGAGAGTCTTTACTGCTGTAGCTGGCTATTTCACTTGCTTACCGCCATGTACTCTTCAGCGTTTCTCTTTGAATCCGAATGCTGCTGGCTCTGTTCTCAGCTGTTCACCTGCCATGCAAAATCAATCATGACGCGTTTCTCCCCTCCCACATAGGGCTGAGTATCGGGGCCTCATCAGATGTGTTTCCTTAGGGGGTGTGTACCGGACTTTATACTGCCATTGGTTACTAAGTCCGCCCCCTCTTTATTGCAGCGTTAGCTTATTGTGACAGCTTAAAAACAAATCTGTATTTTGTAACTGGTGTCAAACCGCATAAAAAAGGAACTGATCATTACTATTTACACTATTTATAAACAGCATTCCATGGCTTATAACAGCACAGAATTATATTACAATATCATATAGAATGATACAGGATTGTTACTTATAATATAGTGAGCTGGCCAGCCTGTTCAAATATCTGTGTATTTTACTGGGTGTACATACTGCATTCAAGGAATAGGGTGGAGGGTAGACGTTTTGATTTTGGTTGTTTGGAGCTATATAGTAATAAAAACTCTGACTACCTAAGTGCGGCCTGTGTCCCTCTTTGATTGACCAAAATTATTGCTCAATCCTTCTTTAATAATTGATATTGTATATATATATATATATATATATATATATATATATATATATATATATATATATATATATATATATATATATATATATATATATATATATATGTATATATACACACACACACACACACATATATATATATATATATATATATATATATATATATAAAAAACACACACACATATATATATATATATATATATATATATAAAACACACACACACACATATATATATATATATATATATATATATATATATATATATGTGTTGCTTGGGTGTTTCTTGATCTGCGCTGTGTACGTTGCAAATGATTATTTTGCTCTAAATAGTTCCTCCTGATATATTTCAATGGCAGCTAGTTTCTGAATATTCCACTATCATCAAATGGAATGTGAAGGAAAAAGGTATGGAGTTGAGTTTCAGAGTTCAGCGCACATAGAATGGAGAAAAACAAAAACAAAACCAAATTATGGTGCGGTATGTCAGTACTAGGCAATCAAAAACTAAACGTGAGATTTAAATGTGCTCACCTTGTTTAACCTTAAACATGTGAGGTTTGTTGGAAGCATGGAGGGGATGTAATACCTATCTGTGGTAAAGATGTTTCCAGCTGGTATGCAGAAACTTTTAGCAGGTGGAAATCTTGATATCCCTGGAGTAGAAATATGTTGGTATTTCAGACAAACTTCTCCTCTCTGGAGTTAGGTAGAGACACTTTAATTCTTTTTGCTGGATTTCTTTCCTTGTTGCTGTTTATTTCTTTTCCCCTTCTTTATACTTGAAAGGCTTCTCCTCTCTGGAGTATGGTATAAACTTTATGTATGCAAACCAATTTGTGCTCAGTTTACATACTATGAGATCAATTGTGGAAATTAATTGCAGCACTCATGAGATGTGTATAAATGATGCTTGCAAGGACACAAAGTGAAATTTAAAATAAAAACACTTATTTTCCAATGTGCAATAAAAAATGATAAACAGAAATCCTCTTTGATAATAGTCCAGATCAGGGACAGAAATAGGTGAGCAGATAAAATATAGTATATATTTACCCTCTGATGAAGTGAATGTAATTCACGAAACGCGTAAGGGCACGCCCACTTCTGACGTCACTTCCTGTCCAGGGAGACCAAGCATCAAACACTTCAGCAACGGACCCTGTCACTGACAGGCTTAAGAATCCACATCCATCCGGATATTGTGAGCTATCTAGAGCTCAAAAAACCACAAGGAATCATCTAGCTGTATTTACAGCAGTTCAGGTAACTATTTATTACGGTTTTCCATCATAAACACCAACTTATCCACCTGCTCTACAAATAACCGATAATAATAATAACTTATCCACCTGAACTCTGGGAGCTTTTCAGAGCTCAAAACCACTGCAAGGAATTTACCTTCAGCTGTACTTACAGCATCCTATACCACAATATCACTAATTTTTATCAGCTAGCTGTTTTTGCACCAGCCCTGATAAGAAAAAAACTCACTACCGGATTTAGAGAAATATACTATATTTCATCTGCTCACCTATTTCTTTCCCTGATCTGGACTATTATCAAAGATTTCTGTTTATCATTTTTTATTGCACATTGGAAAATAAAAGTGTTTTTATTTTAAATTTCACTTTGTGTCCTTGCAAGCATCATTTATACACATCTCATGAGTGCTGCAATTAATATCCACAATTGATCTCATAGTATGTAAACTGAGCACTAATTGGTTTGCATACATAAAGTTTATACCATACTCCAGAGAGGAGAAGCCTTTCAAGTATAAAGAAGGGGAAAAGAAATAAACAGCAACAAGGAAAGAAATCCAGCAAAAATAATTAAAGTGTCTCTACCTAACTCCAGAGAGGAGAAGTTTGTCTGAAATACCAACATATTTCTACTCCAGGGATATCAAGATTTCCACCTGCTAAAAGTTTCTGCATACCAGCTGGAAACATCTTTACCACAGATAGGGATTACATCCCCTCCATGCTTCCAACATACCTCACATGTTTGAGGTTAAACAAGGTGAGCACATTTAAATCTCACGTTTAGTTTTTGATTTCCTAGTACTGACATACTGCAACATAATTTGGTTTTGTTTTTCTCCATTCTATGTGCGCTGAACTCTGAAACTCAACTCTCTCTCTCTCTCTCTCTCTCTCTCTCTCTCTCTCTCTCTCTCTCTCTCTCTCTCTCTCTCTCTCTCTCTCTCTCTCTCTCTCTCTCTCTCTCTCTCTCTCTCTCTCTCTCTCTCTCTCTCTCTCTCTCTCTCTCTCTCTCTCTCTCTCTCTCTCTCTCTCTCTCTCTCTCTCTCTCTATATATATATATATATATATATATACGCATACACACACATATATAGAGATACAGACAAACATACATGTTGACAGTAAGGCTAATTGGTAGTTATGCTCTGTACACAATCAATAGAGTATACTTACTGGTTTTGGAGTCTGTCTTTTGTTGTAGCTAATTGCAGGATCACTACCCCATAATGTGAACACTGACAGCACTTCTGTCACAGTGTGCACAGCTTGGTGACAGAAATTCTCACATGTACACTCTAACAGTGGTACTCCAGGCTGCACATACTGGTGCTTTATGTCCTCTCTTAAAGGGCCATAATACCCAAATGTTTAAACACTTGAAAGTGATGCAGCATAGCAGTAAAAAGCTGACTAGAAAATATCACCTGAACATCTCTATGTAAAACAGAAAGATATTTTACCTCAAATGTTTCTCAGTAGCCACATCCCACTGTAAAGGACTTCTAAGCAGCAAATCAGTATGTCTGTCTTGGGACAGCTAAGGTAGTGAGCTTTCATGCACTCTCATCTTATTTCCCTATTCAGTGTAAGGAAGTTTACAATGAAATCTCATGAGAGTTAAGTGAAATCTCATGAGATCACAGTAAAAGAGTTCATGACCTGGGCTGCAGCTGAGTATAACTTTTTACACAGAACTTACTCTGCTGAGCTGAGGAAATTGTGAGGTAAAATATCTTCCTTTTTTACATAGAGATGCTCAGGTGATATTTTCCTGTCAGCATTTTACAGTTATACAGTCAGTTTCAAGTGATTTAGCATATGAGTATTATGTCCCTTTAAGGCCATTAAATATAAGGATAGCTGCATGGGAACTATTATTCCAAGCATGCTGTGAACAAACAGTGAAAATGGAGAAGACATTGTGCAGGCAGTATTGTGTGTAGTTGCATTGAACGCTTACTGGTAAATATGTGTTTAATCCTCACCTAAGTGTAAGCTATTTAAGCTGGTAATGACGTTTAATCATGGAGTCCAGCCTACTCGTGTGGTACAGCGTCACGTGGCATCTAATTACAATTGTCACATTGGTGAGTACATCGTTTTTACTAATGTATTGTAAAAATTGTACATTGTCCAAAATAAATTAACACAACTGCATATCACGGAAGATAACACTTATGATAATCTGTGCAACACTGTTAAAAACTCCAAAAATATTTATTTTTATTATGCTCTCACTTCACTAAAGCTTTAAAAAGGGCATAATGAAGACGGTCATATTGTATGTTACCCAATATTAAAAATAAAATGCTCTGTTTTGTTGCAGTATGTTAATTTCAAGAAAAACAGAATTTATGCTTACCTGATAAATTACTTTCTCCAACGGTGTGTCCGGTCCACGGCGTCATCCTTACTTGTGGGATATTCTCTTCCCCAACAGGAAATGGCAAAGAGTCCCAGCAAAGCTGGTCACATGATCCCTCCTAGGCTCCGCCCACCCCAGTCATTCGACCGACGGACAGGAGGAAATATATATAGGAGAAACCATATGATACTGTGGTGACTGTAGTTAGAGAAAATAATTCATCAGACCTGATTAAAAAACCAGGGCGGGCCGTGGACCGGACACACCGTTGGAGAAAGTAATTTATCAGGTAAGCATAAATTCTGTTTTCTCCAACATTGGTGTGTCCGGTCCACGGCGTCATCCTTACTTGTGGGAACCAATACCAAAGCTTTAGGACACGGATGAAGGGAGGGAGCAAATCAGGTCACCTAAATGGAAGGCACCACAGCTTGCAAAACCTTTCTCCCAAAAATAGCCTCCGAAGAAGCAAAAGTATCACATTTGTAAAATTTGGCAAACGTGTGCAGTGAAGACCAAGTCGCTGCCTTACATATCTGGTCAACAGAAGCTTCGTTCTTGAAGGCCCATGTGGAAGCCACAGCCCTAGTGGAGTGAGCTGTGATTCTTTCAGGAGGCTGCCGTCCGGCAGTCTCATAAGCCAATCGGATAATGCTTTTAAGCCAAAAGGAAAGAGAGGTAGAAGTCGCTTTTTGACCTCTCCTTTTACCAGAATAAACAACAAACAAGGAAGATGTTTGTCTGAAATCTTTAGTAGCCTCTAAATAGAATTTTAGAGCACGGACTACGTCCAAATTGTGTAACAAACGTTCCTTCTTTGAAACTGGATTCGGACACAAAGAAGGTACAACTATCTCCTAGTTAATATTTTTGTTGGAAACAACTTTCGGAAGAAAACCAGGCTTAGTACGCAAAACCACCTTATCTGCATGGAACACCAGATAGGGCGGAGAACACTGCAGAGCAGATAACTCTGAAACTCTTCTAGCAGAAGAAATTGCAACCAAAAACAAAACTTTCCAAGATAATAACTTAATATCTACGGAATGTAAGGGTTCAAACGGAACCCCTTGAAGAACTGAAAGAACTAGATTTAGACTCCAGGGAGGAGTCAAAGGTCTGGAAACAGGCTTGATCCTAACCAGAGCCTGAACAAATGCTTGAACATCTGGCACAGCTGCCAGTCTTTTGTGAAGTAAAACAGATAAAGCAGAGATCTGTCCCTTCAGAGAACTTGCAGATAATCCTTTCTCCAAACCTTCTTGTAGAAAGGATAGAATCTTAGGAATTTTTATCTTGTTCCATGGGAATCCTTTAGATTCACACCAACAGATATATTTTTTCCATATTTTATGGTAAATTTTTCTAGTTACAGGCTTTCTAGCCTGAATCAGAGTATCTATTACAGAATCTGAAAACCCACGCTTTGATAAAATCAAGCGTTCAATCTCCAAGCCGTCAGTTGGAGGGAAACCAGATTCGGATGTTCGAATGGACCCTGAACAAGAAGGTCCTGTCTCAAAGGTAGCTTCCATGGTGGAGCCGATGACATATTCACCAGGTCTGCATACCAAGTCCTGCGTGGCCACGCAGGAGCTATCAAGATCACTGAGGCCCTCTCCTGATTGATCCTGGCTACCAGCCTGGGGATGAGAGGAAACGGTGGGAATACATAAGCTAGGTTGAAGGTCCAAGGTGCTACTAGTGCATCTACTAGGGTCGCCTTGGGATCCCTGGATCTGGACCCGTAGCAAGGAACCTTGAAGTTCTGACGAGACGCCATCAGATCCATGTCTGGAATGCCCCATAATTGAGTTATTTGGGCAAAGATTTCCGGATGGAGTTCCCACTCCCCCGGATGGAATGTCTGACGACTCAGAAAATCCGCTTCCCAATTTTCCACTCCTGGGATGTGGATCGCAGACAAGTGGCAGGAGTGATCCTCCGCCCATTGAATTATCTTGGTCACTTCTTTCATCGCCAGGGAAGTCCTTGTTCCCCCCTGATGATTGATATATGCAACGGTCGTCATGTTGTCTGACTGAAACCTTATGAATTTGGCCTTTGCTAGTTGAGGCCAAGCTCTGAGAGCATTGAATATCGCTCTCAGTTCCAGAATGTTTATCGGGAGAAGAGACTCTTCCCGAGACCATAGACCCTGAGCTTTCAGGGATTCCCAGACCGCGCCCCGGCCCACTAGGCTGGCGTCGGTCGTGACAATGACCCACTCTGGTCTGCGGAAGCTCATTCCCTGTGACAGATTGTCCAGGGTCAGCCACCAACGGAGTGAATCTCTGGTCTTTTGATCTACTTGAATCGTCGGAGACAAGTCTGTATAATCCCCATTCCACTGTCTGAGCATGCACAGTTGTAATGGTCTTAGATGAATTTGTGCAAAAGGAACTATGTCCATTGTTGCAACCATCAATCCTATTACTTCCATGCACTGCGCTATGGAAGGACGAGGAACAGAATGAAGTACTTGACAAGAGCTTAGAAGTTTTGATTTTCTGACCTCTGTCAGAAAAATCCTCATTTCTAAGGAATCTATTATTGTTCCCAAGAAGGGAACTCTTGTTGACGGGGACAGAGAACTTTTTTCTTTGTTCACCTTCCATCCGTGAGATCTTAGAAAGGCTAGGACGATGTCCGTATGAGCCTTTGCTTTTGACAGGGACAACGCTTGAATCAGGATGTCGTCCAAGTAAGGTACTACTGCAATGCCCCTTGGTCTTAGAACCGCTAGAAGGGACCCTAGTACCTTTGTGAAAATCCTTGGAGCAGTGGCTAATCCAAATGGAAGTGCCACAAACTGGTAATGCTTGTCCAGAAAAGCGAACCTTAGGAACTGATGATGTTCCTTATGGATAGGAATATGTAGGTACGCATCCTTTAAATCCACGGTAGTCATAAATTGATTTTCCTGGATAGTAGGTAGGATCGTTCGAATAGTTTCCATTTTGAACGATGGTACCCTGAGAAATTTGTTTAGGATCTTTAGATCCAAAATTGGTCTGAATGTTCCCTCTTTTTTGGGAACTATGAACAGATTGGAATAAAATCCCATTCCTTGTTCTCTTATTGGAACTGGATGTATCACTCCCATCTTTAACAGGTCTTCTACACAATGTAAGAATGCCTGTCTCTTTATTTGGTTTGAAGATAATTGAGACCTGTGGAACCTTCCCCTTGGGGGTAGTTCCTTGAATTCCAGGAGATAACCTTGAGAAACTATTTCTAGCGCCCAAGGATCCTGAACATCACTTGCCCAAGCCTGAGCAAAGAGAGAAAGTCTGCCCCCCACTAGATCCGGTCCCGGATCGGGGGCTATCCCTTCATGCTGTTTTGGTAGCAGTGGTAGGCTTCTTGGCCTGCTTACCCTTGTTCCAGCCTTGCATTGGTTTCCAGGCTGGTTTGGGTTGTGAAGTATTACCCTCTTGCTTAGAGGATACAGAATTAGAGACTGGTCCGTTTCTGCGAAAGGGACGAAAATTAGGCTTATTATTAGCCTTAAAAGACCTATCCTGTGGGAGGGCGTGGCCCTTTCCCCCAGTGATGTCTGAAATAATCTCTTTCAAATCAGGTCCAAATAATGTTTTACCTTTGAAAGGAATGTTAAGCAATTTTGTCTTGGAAGACACATCCGCTGACCAAGACTTTAGCCAAAGCACTCTGCGCGCCACGACAGCAAACCCTGCATTTTTCGCCGCTAATCTAGCTAATTGCAAAGCGGCATCTAAAACAAAAGAGTTAGCCAATTTAAGTGCTTGAACTCTGTCCATAACCTCCTCATACGAAGATTCTTTACTGAGCGATTTTTCTAGTTCCTCGAACCAGAAACACGCTGCCGTAGTGACAGGAACAATGCATGAAATTGGTTGTAGAAGGTAACCTTGCTGTACAAAAATCTTTTTAAGCAAACCCTCTAATTTCTTATCCATAGGATCTTTGAAAGCACAACTATCTTCGATAGGAATAGTAGTGCGTTTGTTTAGAGTAGAAACCGCCCCCCTCGACCTTGGGGACTGCCATAAGTCCTTTCTGGGGTCGACTATAGGAAATAATTTCTTAAATATAGGGGGGGGGAACAAAAGGTATGCCGGGCCTTTACCACTCTTTATTTACTATGTCCGCCACCCGCTTGGGTATAGGAAAAGCGTTGGGGGGCACCGGAACCTCTAGGAACTTGTCCATCTTACATAATTTCTCTGGAATGACCAAATTGTCACAATCATTCAGAGTAGATAACACCTCCTTAAGCAGTGCGCGGAGATGTTCTAATTTAAATTTAAATGTCACAACATCAGGTTCAGCTTGATGAGAAATTTTTCCTGAATCTGAAATTTCTCCATCAGACAAAACCTCCCTCATGGCCCCTTGAGATTGGTGTGAGGGTATGTCAGAACAGTTATCATCAGCGTCCTCTTGCTCTTCAGTGTTTAAAACAGAGCAATCGCGCTTTCTCTGATAAGTAGGCATTTTGGATAAAAGATTTGCTATGGAGTTATCCATTACAGCCGTTAATTGTTGCATGGAAATAAGTATTGGCGCACTAGATGTACTAGGGGCCTCCTGTGTGGGCATAACTGGTGTAGACACAGTAGGGGATGATGTAGTATCATGTTTACTCCCCTCATTTGAGGAATCATCTTGGGCAATATCATTATCTGTTGCATTACTGTCCTTACTTTGTTTGGACACTATGGCACAATTATCACATAAATTTAAATGGGGAGACACATTGGCTTTCATACATATAGAACATAGCTTATCTGATGGTACAGACATGTTAAACAGGCTTAAATTTGTCAACAAAGCACAAAAAACGTTTTAAAATAAAACCGTTACTGTCACTTTAAATTTCAAACTGAAAACACTTTATTACTGAATATGTGAAAAAGTATGAAGGAATTGTTCAAAATTCACCAAAATTTCACCACAGTGTCTTAAAGCATTAAAGTATTGCACACCAAATTTCAGAGCTTTAACCCTTAAATTAACGGAACCGGAGCCGTTTTTACATTTAACCCCTATACAGTCCCAGAATGAGGCTCTGTCTATAACTAGAAAGGCCCCCATCTGAAAAAGGCGTCCAACACAGTGCCTGCCGTTTTTCTAAACGTTCCCCAAGATTATAATACCAATAATTAGTTAGAATCTGCATAATATGCCTAGTAAAGCAATTGTTTTAGCCCAGAAAAATGTCTACCAGTTTTTAAGCCCTTTTTGAAGCCCTTTATTCTTTTATGTTTAACTAAGAAAATGGCTTACCGGTCCCCATGAGGGGAAATGACAGCCTTCCAGCATTACATGGTCTTGTTAGAAATATGTCTAGTCATACCTTAAGCAGAAAAGACTGCTAACTGTTTCCCCCAACTGAAGTTACTTCATCTCAACAGTCCTGTGTGGAAACAGCAATCGATTTTAGTTACTGTCTGCTAAAATCATCTTCCTCTTACAAACAGAAATTTTCATCCTTTTCTGTTTCAGAGTAAATAGTACATACCAGCACTATTTTAAAATAACAAACACTTGATAGAAGAATAAAACTACATTTAAACACCAAAAAACTCTTAACCATCTCCGTGGAGATGTTGCCTGTGCAACGGCAAAGAGAATGACTGGGGTGGGCAGAGCCTAGGAGGGATCATGTGACCAGCTTTGCTGGGACTCTTTGCCATTTCCTGTTGGGGAAGAGAATATCCCACAAGTAAGGATGACGCAGTGGACCGGACACACCAATGTTGGAGAAACTTTCCTTCTTTTACTATGTGTTTAAAGGGACACTGAACCCAAATGTTTTCTTTCGTGATTCAGATAGAGCATGCAGCATGCAATTTTTTTTTTGATTTTTCAAAAGAGCTTTATTGCAAAAACTGCTCAAAATATAATATATAAACTGGGCTCTGGTTACAATGTGAGCCATTCCATGTTCTAACATCAAAGATATATGCTATACACATTTCGGTATTTAGATTGCGGGAGTTTTCGAGTCCTTATTAAGTTTATCGCTCTGAGTAGATTCTGAAGAGTTTTTTTTCCCACTCCCATTAGTATGTCTCTTGGCCACTTTTGGGTCAAAGTCCGAATGTCCAAACTGCAAAAGTGGGCATGTTGGGTAAATGGGTGCCTTCATGAGCACATAAACATTATAGATAGTTCTACTATTTAAATGCATTAAAGTTTAAGCCCTTTATGGGCTATTTTCTCTTCTTCAACCTTTTTTTACATAACTATTATGCTTCTTCTGTATTATATATTCTACGGGGATCTAACCCCAACAGATAATAGATAAGAGTATATATTAACATGAATGGGGTAGGAGGTGGGATGGGGAGGTGGGAAGAGGGTAAGTCTAATATCTGACGGTTATACTTATTCAGTTGTTTTCTTGAGGCCTGCGTATCTCTTTTTAATATGTGTGCATAATGCACCCCTAGTGTTTAGAATTTTAGTGCAGGATTTGTTGTGAATCTATTAAGTCTGGGGAGCTGTTACTCAGTCTGTCTCGTGTCTTAATCACTATCTCTATGTGCATTCCATCTTAATGTCATGTACTCATGTGTTTCTGTTTTACCTATTGTAAGAAAATGGTACCTTTACATGATGAGCTGATGTTCTACCTGCTGTTTCCATTCTATAAAGTTAGGTACCTCTTGCCGCATGCAATTTTAAGCAACTTTCTAATGTACTCCTATTATCAATTTTTTTCGTTCTCTTGCTATCTTTATTTGAAAAAGAAGGCATCTAAGCTTTTTTTTTGGTTCAGATTATGGACACCACTTTTTTATTGGTGGATGCATTTATCCACCAATCAGCAAGGACAACCCAGGTTGTTCACCAAAAATGGGCTGGCATCTAAACTTACATTCTTGCATTTCAAATAAAGATACCAAGAGAATAAAGAAAATGTGATAATAGGAGTAAATTAGAAAGTTGCTTAAAATGTCATGCTCTATCTGAATCACAAAAGAAAACATTTGGGTTCAGTGTCCCTTTAAGGCAGTGATTTCCAACCTTTTTTTGCCGTGGCACACTTTTTTACATTAAAAAATCCTGTGGCACACCACCATCCCAAAATTTTACAAAATCACACATTGTAGCCTAATACAGGATATACATACAGTATATATATATATATATATATATATATATATATATATATATATATATATATATATATATATATATATATATATATATATATACACACACACACACACACACACACACTGTACTGTGCTGTCATGCCATGCCTCCTACAAACTATACATGACATATTGACATTCATTCACAAATACCCCCGCACTGTTGCCAGTCTGCCGCGGCACACCTGAGGATCTCTCACGGCACACTAGTGTGCCACGGCACACTGGTTGATAAACACTGCTTTAAGGCAGTGATTTTTAACCTTTTTTTTGCCGTGGCACACTTTTTTACATTAAAAAATCCTGTGGCACACCACCATCCCAAAATTTAAAAAAAATCACACATTGTAGCCTAATACAGCATATATATATATATAGACACATATACACAAACACACACATACTGTATGTATTGTGCTGTTATGCCATGCCTCCTACAAACTACCCCTGCACTGGGAGTAAAAAACAAGCAAAGTTTAAAAAATATGTCACACTGTTGTCAGTCTGCCGTGGCACACCTGAGGATCTCTCAAGGCACACTAGTGTGCCACGGCACACTGGTTGAAAAACACTGCTTTAAGGTACTCAGAGTGATTTAAAGGACCAGTCAACACATTAGATTTGCATAATCAACAAATGCAAGATAACAAGACAATGCAATAGCACTTAGTCTGAACTTCAAATGAGTAGTAGATTTTTTTATAACAAATTTCAAGCTTATGGAAATTTCCACTCCCCTTGTACCATGTGATAGCAATCAGCCAATCACAAATGCATAAACATATAGTCTGTGAATTCTTGCACATGCTCAGTAGGATCTGGTGACTCAAAAATTGTAAATATAAAAGACTGTGCACATTTTTTTTTAATGGAAGTAAATTGGAAAGTTGTTTAAAATGACATGCTGTATCTGAATCATGAAAATTTAATTTAACCTGAGTGTCCCTTTAATACCTCGTTTAAGCTGCAGTCCTGGAACACACCCATTCTGCTCCAGATGACAATATGGTTTAGAGCATAAATATGTATGGTCTGCTTCTCATATGCTCACCACCTGTATCCCTATCTAGAGTGGCACACAAACACATCTATGAATTTTAACTAATTTACAGAGTTTAAAAGGGACACTCAAATTAAACTTTTATGATTCAGACAGCGCAGCAGGTTTAAGACACTTTCCAATTTACTTAAATTATCAAATTCTGCAGTCTTAATATTCACACTTTCCGGGGATTCTACTGAGAATGTGCACAAGCTCACAGGGTATACATATATTGGCTGATGTCTGTCACATGATACAGGGGGGCGGAAAATGTGAGGGAAAAATAATAAAATGTGTCAGAAAAAAAATCTACTTATTTGAAATTCAGAGCAGGTGTTAAATCATTGCCTTTTTATGATGCACTTGTTTGAATGGTCCTTTAAACACAGGGCACTTTATTTTATTTTTTAAATATAATATTTTAATATAACCATAAAGCATTTTTTTTTTTTTTTTTATTAAATGTCCCTTTAAAGGTGCCTTTTTCACAGGAACAAACCATTAACAGCACAATGTACATAGTGTATTTACATACCTGATTATACAGATTGTATCTGTTTACATAGTTTTTGTGAAAAATCAGTTTAAGATACTGTCCAACTGCATCAACATACACAGACTTCAGCTCCCGTGCTTTGTATCCTGTTTTCTCATTATCTGATAATGATACGTAACTAACAGGGAAAAACACAAGTTTAATATTCAAAATTACAAGCATAATTACTACAAACCAAGAAACACAACCCACCAAGAATACAAAAAATATGCAAAGGCAATGAAGTGTTATTTTAACTCACTTTCAGCAGTTACTGGAGATGTATAACTCTATAAACGACACATTATGTATCAGGGAAAATGTAATGCAGCTTGCTCGTATCAGCCTATACTGTTATGGTAATTTGAAAAATAAATGTGAAAGACAGACTAGACACAGACACTGATCTTGTGATCTTGAATAAACATTCCAACTAAATCACTCCATAATAAGGTAAGCTAGTAATAAATTATATGCATTGCAGATTAGTGTTACTTAACGGCATGTAAATGTTATGGCAGAACACATTGTAGCAAAATCATTCTCATCCACATCATTGAGAAAGACTCATATATACTAAATATTCATATTACTTAGCTTTTATGCTTTTCACATATCTAAAATACAGTTAAACTGCAAGTCAGTAAAAAGAAATAACTATAAAATTCATACATGATTGGACAATTTAATGTGTTGAAATGCTATATAGGGATATACTCTGCAGACTTGGCGTGTTGTACAACTGGCTAGAGAATTACAAGCCTTGAAAGAGATATTAAAACACTTTTTTTACGTAAGCAAAGTATATAAAGGGCAATTAAAAGGGACAGTAAACACTTGGAGAATGCAATTTAAAGGGAAATAAACCTCTTTGGTACTAATACAGTAACATAGTTACTACTCACCATGCTAGTGTTTTCCTTCTGTATCTGCAGCTCTCTTTAAAGATTCTTATTTTAACCATTACAGTAGCCAGTTGGCAAAGCTCTGCATCTTTGCACTGGGTGCCGCCATCTTGTAGCACACGTATTGTTGTATCATGTGACAGAAGCAGTGAGCTTTCATAGATCAGTGATGTCACTGACTTTTTGACAGCTGCACCTGCACTTTGGATTATCTCCCACAATAGAAAGCAGAAGCTTTACATATTTCCAGATTTTTTTTTTAACAACGTTTCAAGGTTACATAACAAGTATAAAATACCCTCAGGTATAATATAGAGAAATGCAGCCAATCCATATATGTAAACCTCCTGCAGTGTATTGTGCATGCTAAACTGAAGTGCACAGTAAAACTTGTCAGGGAGAAAATATCACAGATCTATGAATACACATTGCTTGTCACTGTGTGCATGAATAGTTAAACTCCAAGATGGCGCCCCCCAGTGTGAAGATGCAGAGTTTCACTAACCAGCACTTGTAAGAGGTTAAAACAAGAGAGCTGCAAGCTGAAGAGTAAAAACAATATCATGGTCAGTAGTAACCAAAGTAAAGTAGTTGTGCCCAGCAGTTTAATGTCCCTTTAAAATACGTAATTATGCAAACTAAAAAAAACTCTGCAATATAATCTCATAAATTTATTTTCCCTTTTTTGTTTTAAGTCTGAAAACTGTAGATTTTCCAGTCCTAAAAACTGAGCACATGACAGATTAACAGGCCAAAATTTGCCACATATCTGTCCCTAATTCACAGTTTGTAATTTCGGCTTAAGTCAAATAATGCAGTGTTTGTATAACACAATGACAGTGGCAAACCCTGTAATCTCAAGATTTGAGTCCAAATGATCTTCTCCAAATAAAGTGGTAGTTTGACCAATGAAAAAGCAATTGCAGCAAACAATATGTTAATCTGTTGTGAGAACGTTTAGACTCTGCTTATTTGGTAATGGGATGCAAAACCCCAATTTTTTCTTTTCTTTCATGATTCAGATAGAGAATACAATTTTAAACAACTTTCCAATTTATTTCTATTTTGCTATATTCTTTAGGTATCCTTTGCTGAAGAAACAGCAATGCACATGGGTGAGCCAATCCCACGAGGCATCTATGTGCAGCCACCAATCAGCAGCTACCAAGCCTATTTAGATATGCTTTTCAACAAATTATATCAAGAGAATGAAGCATGTTATTTCTGAATCATGGAAGAAAAAATTTGAGTTTCATGTCCCTTTAATCTATTGAGAAAAAATATTTAAAAAGTTGTAATTAGAAAGTTTTACTGTTCCTTTAAGCATTAGACTAAATGTTTCTAAATTACATTTAAATTGTTGATTTATTAACAAAATTTGGATCTTTTTAAGTCGCCTTTTAAAAATATATCCTCTTCTGAGGCTTTTTACAGCCAGGGATAAACAGGCTATTATAAAGCTAAAACACATTGCTCTTGCAGACTCTAGCAGGTACACTTGTGGAGCCAAGGAGTTTTGTGTTTGTCCAAAATTTTGTTACTGAATATTCGGGGAAATTATTTTCCCCAAATATTCGTTTTTAGCACTATTTGGTATTTGTTATGGTATAAAATGAAACAAATTCTGAATTTGAGTTAAACATTTACATTAATTTTCGTTAAAAACAAAATGTAAAATGTTTAAATATACAGGTTCACCTGCAGCTAGAATACGAACTGTAACCCGCTCTGGAGAGTGCGCTAACTCAATCCTTTTCTTGACAGAGCCCCGGCAGTGCTAAAAGCAGGTTTAATGCTCTTGCTTCCTGTTAGCGTGGTTGGGGATCTGGATCAGGTTAGCGCACTCTCCAGAGCGCATTAAGGTAACTTAACTCCTTCAAAACAAATTACAAGAAACAAATGAATACTGATCATTTTCGTCAGTATTTTTTTCTTTCATTTTCTTGGTGCATTCTTTCGAATACTGGCTTAGTAAAAACGAATATGCGATTTTCGTTACGAATGTGCATTCGTATGAAAACAAATGCACATTTCTACTAGCAGGATAAGGCAAGTGAAGTCTTGAGTAAGCCTTTCCTCTTCCCGTGCTAAATGGAAAACTATTAAAGGGATAATTCAGCCAAAATTGGAAACCACATGGGTGCATTTCGGTAATAAACAGAAGCAATTTTGTAATATACATGCATTAGCAAAAATTCTTCTAATAAACGCTATAGCTGTTTTAAAAGTGTATTTAAGTATGCAACGTGCACCAGCATTTTAAACACAGCACTTGCTCGTAGAGACTAAGGTGCTTGTACCATCTGGAAATTACTCAATTTGTTATTTGCGGACATGATACAAGCCCCACTGATGATCTGAGCAGCTGCAGTATTTAAAATGTGGGTGCACTGAGAATATCTAGCTTTGCTTCACATGCACAGAAAAATAGTAACGCTAAAACAGTAACAACTTTTACTAGAAGCATTTTTGCCAATACATGTATATTGCAAATATGTTTCTATTCAAAGATGTAATAAATCTGTGTGCATTTAAATTGTGACTGGAATGTCCCTTTCATTTTCATAGTTAAATTACAGAAAAAGGAGGCAGAATGAATAATGAATGAACATTTATTTTTTATTTTTTTAATAAACCTCATTACATTATTTTATATTACAGTCTTAAAGATTTTCATATCCATTTAATTCCAAGCTAAATAACTTTAGCAATTTTGGCCATGTTTCACTGCGACAAGTTCATACATCACAGCAGTTATACTATCTAGAAAAAAATAGCTACAAGAATACATGTTAAATGGTTTACTAAACCAAATCTGGTCTTGGCGTAAGTGTTCTTTTACACATATAAATAATAAATTATGATTATTTTGAAAATGGAAGACAAAAATACCATACCCCAATCGGCGGAACCTTTCTGACTGATAAGGCGTGAAATATTCAGGCAAGCTTTCTGAGATATAGAATTCAATTTTGGACGATATCATATATTGGTGAGCAAGCAGTTGCAACTTTCGTATACGGCATCTCTCCACCATTTTAATGACTATTTCTTGAGGATACTGACAAAATCTGTGGAGTAGACAACAGTTACAACAGATATTACAATTACATCCTGGATTGAATTTTACATCTAAGTATCAATGAAAACAGCTACTCACGAGATCTGAACAAAAGAAAGAATATTAGAGTGAAAACAATTATCTCCACAAACTGCACATACTATATTTGTATCTATCTATATTATTACTATTATTAATATTGAATGAAAATTCAATCTAATAACTAATTTGGTTATAAAATCCATGCGTCATGTTTTAAACATATCCAGCACTATGGAATTTTGTGGAGCTATACTAATAAATGATAATATCAGTGACGTGCGGTGAGTTCCGAGGCTGGTGAGGCTATTAATAATGCTGCTTCATTCTCTTGTTATCCTTTGTTGAAGGACATGCAGCAATGCACAACTGGATGCTAAATGAACATATTAAATGAGCCATATGCACAACCACCAATCACCAGCTGCTCTGAGTAGTGCATTGCTGCTCCTTAGCCTACCTTGGTATGCTTTTCAAAGGATACTAAAAGAAAAAAGCTAATTGGATAACATAAGTAAAATGTAAAAGTCTTTAATATTGTATGTTCTATCTGAAACATAAAAGAAAAATGTTGTGTAGAAAATGAACATTAATATATTCTTCAATAAAAAGCCTAAACACTTTCCATGCTTGTTGTTTTTGTGAAAAGAGTGTTATAATGACTCTTATGACAGTAGTTAGCCTTGTGATTTATGTCTGTGTGCTTTGATGGGTATTTATGCTAACGTGTGAAATCTGTATTTAAGATAAATAAAGAGAACTGACATGCATTTTCAGACAACTATAACTTTCTGTGATTAAAAGCCTGCAAAGTTTAATCAACAGCTCTTAGAGAATCAGCAGCAGAGCAGCCTATATCAGATTTCAGTTTTTACTTTGTAACCCATAGACTGCCAGTCCAGTAATTCCTAGAAGACATTGAAAGCTTCAGTTACAGTAGCAGTCACTATCTGCCAGTGCCTTGTCCCTGATGTGCTATAGATTGTTGACATAATGTTCAGCCCCTTACTACTAAAAAAAAAATGTAAACAACAGAATTCTAATCAGTGAGCTGAATTTAATATGGGGTGGTGCAATGTTCCAGAAACCCTTCTTAAAAAAAAACACTTTTTGTAGAAAGGCAGCAGTCAGTGACACTTCTGTTTTGCTTAGAACTAGCACAGCATTAGCAATGTGTTTCATTCAAAGGAAGACTAGTTTATGGATGGAATCTACTACTTGAAAATGTATATTCATTTCATAAGGAAGACTAGTGTTTGGATGGAATCTACTACTTGATAAGTTGATATTAATTTCATAAGGTCAGTCACTGACCTTATGAAATTAATATAAATTTATCAAGTAGTAGATTCCATCCAAAAACTAGTCTACCATTGAATGAAACACATTGCTAATGCTATGCTAGTTCTAAGCAAAACTGAAGTGTCACTGTGACTGCTGCCTTTCTACAAAAAGTTTTTTGTTTTTTTTAAGGGTTTCTGGAACATTGCAGTTACATTCTTTGCTGTAGACATTGATGTCTAATATTCACATAATCTTACATATAATAATACCATGAAAACCCAAAGCAAAAATGTATAGAAATGGGAAGCAACTGAAATGGTGTCAATTGCTTAAGCTTAGTTGCAGTTTGTAAGTACGCTTGTACTTACTGTAACTAAGGCAAGCTGGTTAGCTGCAAATTACAGTTGTCTGGTCTTTACTTTATACAATAATAAATCCATATATTGAGGTATTGTGACACATGATGGTATGCCAAGCTTTGCTATTGAGCTTTTATTAGTGACACCTCACGTAAACATGCACCACACCAATAGGAGTCAGCGGTCAAATCATAAATGATACCCCAGCCCCACTGCAATAAAATGATGCCCCCAGCACCCCTGCAATAAAATGATGCTCCCAGCAATAAAATGATGCCCCCAGCACCCCTGCAATAAAATTATGCTCCCAGCCCCCTCTGTAATAAATTATCCCCCATCAATAAATGATTCCCCCCAGCACCCCTGCAATAAAATTATGCTCCCAGCCCCTCTCTGTCATAAATGACCCCCCAGCATTAAAATTATTCTCCCAGCCCCCCTCTTTAATAAATTATGCCCCCAGCAATAAATTATTCCCCCCAGCCCCTCTGCAATCAAATTATGCCCCCAGCACCCCTGCAATAAGATTATGCTCCCAGCCCCCCTCTGTCATAAATGATGCCCCCAGCATTAAAATTATTCTCACAGCCCCCCTCTTTAATAAATGATGCCCCCAACAATAAATTATTCCCCCCAGCCCTCCTGCAATACAATTATGCCCCCAGCACTGCTGCAATAAAATAATGCTCCCACCCCATTTCTGTAATAAATTATGCCCCCAGAAATAAATTCCCCCAGCACCCCTGCAATAAAATGATGCCCTGAGCCCCCTGCAATAAATGATGCCACCAGCCCCACTGCAATAAATGATGCCCACAGCAATAAAATGAAGCCCCCAGGCCAGTCTCCTGCAATAAAATGATGTCCCCAGCCCCCTCCCACAATAAAATGATGTCCCCCAGCAATAAAATGGTGCCCTAAGCCCCCCTGCAATAAAGTGATGCCACCAGCACCCCTGCAAAAAAAGATAACTACACAAAATACAGTTTGCTCTATTTAACACAAGAGGCATATTAGATGGTAAAACAGATATCATACATATACAGATACATAAGATCCTATTGAAGAGTAAATCTCTCATTATAACATTTTCACAGCTTCAATAAATGAACAAAGGTCATGAGAAAGGAGGTTGAGGAGCAAACCTAAAAAACACCCTCTTTTTCCTCATAGATAGCTGAGGTCACTTTAGAACACCAATGAATATAAGTTACTAATTAGAGGATTTTTGGATAGTGCAAGCCTCTTTTGGGCCTACACTCAGCATTCTCCTTCACATATCCTCCAGGGCCATGGGTAGGCCTGAAAAACTTAAACTAAAATTGAAGGAGGTCATAGATGGAACATGACAATATTAGAAAAATAAGTAATCACCACTGTCAGCAAAACAAGAATGCAGGAGTTGCTTCCCAGGTGAGTCCCAAGGTGAGTGTCAATATAAAAAGGAATATAACTGTACACATTATTATGAGTGCCACAGGCTCCAAGAAACTAAAAATAGAGGACGCAAGACCAAAGAATTAGTAAACTAGCCTGATATGGAAGGCAATCAGGAATACATGACTCTGAAATCGCCTGAGGGCATTTAGGTAAATATATCAGCCTAGGTGGTAGTCACTGTAGGAATTGCTACAGCTAGCAGTTATTACTTTAAGCTAAGATTATAAATCTTGGCAGGTCTGGCTAATGCCTGTAATTAAGGAGTGAATAAATCACCTACGATATTCATTTCCAATAAGATACCACCTTGCCACCCATACCAACCAGGTCCACCAACAGGGTCTAACTCTCAGAATATATATATTGCCCACATCTATGACCCTTAAATCACAAATGCAAACTCATATATTAGATATACATTAAGCTAACAGTTATATCTTATCTATAGGGATGACCAAGCTGCCGACAGTGGGACACACAAGAATAGCCATGCTGAACCTTACAAAATTAAGATCCGGAGAGTCTATTTTACATTTACATAGATATAAACTAAAAAAAGGCTCCACGAACAGGGCAGAGACTGCATAACTCTGCCAGAAAAAGAGTATGGAGGATAAGCTAACTATCCCTGACCACACAGGGAGGGAGGGAGGGAGGGCGGATCCAGAAGCCAGAAATTCTTAAAGTTCACCTAATAAAGGCTCCTAGGGTGCTGGGCTTAGTATCTCTTTATTAATATAATATAATTCACTGGATTAACTCATGATCAACACATAGATGGTTCATCGTACATTTATAAATTGTCAGAGCCAAGCATGGAAAAAGGACAAACATTCAAGTCAACACTTCACAACACAGATCCACACATTAGCCAGAAGAAATGCATTCACATTTCCCCACATATGTGACAGAGATAATCCATACATGCAAAAACAAATAGTTTCCTATAACAGAAGGCATAATAAAGGGCAGAAACAAGTAATATTGCGATAAAAAGTACTAGGGAATATAACACACAGAAGATTTCCTTTAGTCCTTCACATAAGAGAAACACAGAGGGGACTCAGTCATCAAAATCTACACATTATTAGAAAATAATCGTCATTAGTATTGTACAGTTATTTAATGAGTCCAGGAATCATAGTAATTTAGGAGCATATACGCTCTTGCTTGGGTTCTAAAAAAGAAAAAAAAAATATTAACACACAGCTCCTGCAGAGTTGGGGGGAACAGTACATCCACCACCAGCTACATAGGTATTAAAGACAGTGTTTACCCCACTCCACAGACTGCAAAATTACACTGCAACAAGTTTGATGACAGAAAGAGAATCCAGCCCTGGGAGAACACCCAGCAGGAGTCGCATACAATACAAAATCCCCAGCCCAGCGAGCTGGCGTGTTCAAACTGTCCCAATGTATGTGGCAGAGCGATCTCCGTTATTAAACCCCCACTCACTGAAAACACTTCTCCAGCAGGGAGAGATCCCTCAGAATCACAGGTCGTAGCAAACTGAGCCAGTAGGGTTACCAACCCCGCCTGACGTTTCCCAATTTCAGCCGTGCACAGAACGACATCTGTAAGCCTGACTTCAAACTCCACAGGGGCCTCAGCAGTAACAAGCGTTGTATCCGTTTTCTCTTTGGGTCTTGAACACGACATCCTCCTCTCGTAGGGATCAGCCTCATCCCTCATAGCGGAGTTAGGTGATGAACACCGGTAGCTTTCAGTGCCCGGAACGATCTCCAACAAGCCAGTCACTTCAGCGGTTGGTAATGGGCGGATCTGTATAGGGTCTTGTTGTACAGTGCAATCTGTAGACTTAGTCTCACGTGGTTTAGCATCCATCTTCTCTGCACAGTTGCTAAAAGTCGATCCAATCTGCCCATCAGCCAATGATCATAGTCCTCAAAGAGGGTCAGTAGAGTCGTCTGGGGATCCTTCATATTTAATACAGGTCAAAGCGATATCTGTCTAACCCCTTTGAAGCCCTACTTATCGTTCCCCCCGAGAGCAGAGATTAATTAGGTGCCGCTTAGGAATATGGTGCTTGAGGCCTTAGGAACTGTCGAGTGTAGTATCAGCATGGGCCAGCGAATATTCGTTCAGTTCACCTCCAAAGATGCTGAGATTACTCCAGGTCTCCCCCTCTGCTCCCTTGTCACATCAGAAGACAGGTTTATAAAGTTAACATAACTAAAATGTGAATCAATTGCTACAGAGCCTAGGAGCTCCAACAAAATGCTGCCATCTGCCTGAGTGGCTGTATTGAAGCCATAATGACTTGCTAAATGTGATTGCGGGCTGGAGGGGGTGCCTAGCGTCATAGGCACTCCCCCCTGCCCAGATCCCATCATTGAAATCACGCGATTGCATGAACGATTGTGTGTGTAATTAAATTTTTACTTATTTGTTTACATTGGAACTTTGCTCCGATGTAGACAAATAAGTCCAAGCGGGAAGGGGTTAAGCAAACAAAAAATAAACAAAAAAACTGTTTGTCTTTAAACAAAAACCATAAGAAATGTTTTACTATACCTTGGGGATCTCCATCCATTGACCGTTGGGGCATGAACCATTAATTCCTTGGCACTAAACCCATCTTCATGCTCAGAAGAACTTACCACAATAAAACCAATCTTGTGAGGCATTCTGAAATCTGAAGAGAAATTATTCATGTTATTTAAAAATATTTTAATTAAAGGAATATAAATGTATTGTTATAATATACACAAATTTAACAGTAAGGTTAAGAAACATCATGTATATCTGATATAATACACTCACAATTTTAGAAAGCCACAACCAAAATGTTTACATTATTGACAGGTTAAAGGACATTAAACACAAAATCCCTTATCAAATGTTACATTAAAGGGACATGAAACCCAAAATGTTACTTTCTTGATTCCGATAGATCATATAATTTTAAACATCTTTTCAATTTACTTTTATCATCTAATTTGCTTCAATCTCTTGGTGGTATTGTTGAAGGAGCAGGAATGAACTAGTGGGAGCTAACTGAAAGCCAATGACAAGAAGCATATGTATGCAGCTTCAGAGTCTACCTAGGTATACATTTCAACAAAGAATACAAAGAGAACAAAACAAATTAAATAAATAGAAATAAATTGTAAATACAAAAATATATACAATGTATATTCATTATTAATTTTGCATTGTATTACTGTAATTTACTTTGTATACATTGTGCTTGCCCCCTTGAGAGACTGAAGACATGGAGTACACAATCCAGTTAGTCTGAAATTGTGCATGTATCAATTTTACAATAAGATTTCTTTATTTCACCTTAGATTACCACTTCTATTACACTACAGTAAAGGAGCAGAGGTACATGGATTCTACTAGGCTTTTAAATGGATGTAGTTTCCCAGTGCTGCACATTTTGTGGAGAAAACTCTCTTCCTCCTTCAGTAGTGGATTGCTGCTTTTCAACAAAGGATACCAAGAAAAACAAAGCCAGATAGAAAACATGGTTACAATTAAAGGGACATGAAACCAGGATTACTAAATTTTATTGCCTTGCATTGCAAACGTTGTGTATGGTAGAAAAACATGTTATTTACCTTATATTTTTAATGTTGCCTCTGTATTGTGCAAATTAAAAATACATATACAGTACTGTGCAAAAGTCTTAGGCCACTGTTCTGTTATATTTGCCTACTGTGTTACGTTTTCCGATCTACATAACGCATACGGCCAGATAGAGCACTTTCATATCCGCCATTTTAGTTTGAAATGGAGGCTGATTTCAAAATATTGATCGGATGGCGATATTTGGCAGTTTTGAGTGCAGAAATTTAAAAAAAAATTTAAACATAATCAAAAAATATTATGTATGTTATTTGCTTGTGATGATAGCATCAATTGTATAAATGTATTTTGTTCAGGGTACAGATAGGTTTCCATTATTTGTTGTTACATAGCCTGAAAAATACATTTATAAAATGAATGCTATCATCACAAGCCAATACCATACAAATATTTTGTGTTTATGTTTTAATTATGTTTGAGCGAGATCTGCAGTCAAAACAGCGAAATATAAGGTGTTAGGAACAATATACAGAATACGATAACTATTTTTACATCAGCCTCCTTTTGAAACAAATATGGCGGATATGAAAGTTCTGTATCTAGATGTAGCCTTGGCCGTACGTGTTACGTAAGTAGGACAACGTAGCAAGGTAGGGAAATATTACAGAACACCACCATTAGATTTGTTGTTTTAGCAATGGTATAATGACCATACATAATTATTTCATAAGAATACAACCAGAAAATACAGGATATTTGTATGTAGTATTAAAAAACACATCTGAAAAAACAGCTTGTATAAGTGGCAAGTACTTAAAGTGACCTACCTTTACACTTGAACAATATCAGGAACCTGGCTCTCATAAACCTAAATGGAATGGAACCCTAAATAATGTAATTGCTAACCCCTGTAATTGTTCTACTATTTTATGTCAAAATGACTGCTGCGAAAAAGGTCTATAACACAAGGTTTGTGCAAGACATGGTTGAGCATTACATACATATGTTGTATGAATTTAATTAATTGGAGGCTTTCTAATAAGATTAACTTTCAATCACATTATTCCACTAAAAATGCCAAATATCACAGAATTTGACAGACACAAAATAATACTTTTGCATCACCAAGGCCACTCTCAAAAGGTAAATCAGCAAACAAACTGGATACTCAAGATGTGGTATTTAAGCGGTTATAAAGAAATCTGAACAATCAGGAGAGGTCAAGGTCAAAAAAGGACTGGAAGGCCAAGAAAACTTTTAAAATCTGATGAGAAGTTTCCTCTTTGAGAGACTGGAAGAAGTCCAGCAAGGACCTGGCTCAGCTTCATCGAAATGCCAATTTGACCCTTCTACAGTCTGAAGAAGCTTGATCAGGAATGGTCTTTGTGGAAGGGTAGCAGCCAAGAAAACTACTTTTCGGAAGGGGGACAGGGTGAAAAGGCTAAGATAAGCTAAAGCTCACAAAGATTGGAATGAAGATCAGAGTAAAAGAGTATTATGGAGTGACAAATCCAAGTTTTAAATTTTTGGGTTCAATCATCAACAATATGTGAGAAGAAGAGTTGGAGAAAGATGGAAGAATGAGTGCTTGCGGCCTTCAGTGAAACAGGGTGGAGGGTCTGGGGAGGGTTTGGAGTTACATTTTTACCAGTGGTGTTTGCGAAACTGTCCCAATTGATGGGATCACAAATGTTGAAAAATACAGACAGGTTTTAATTCGTCATGCCATTCCTTCTGGAAAGCGCCTGATTGGGAATTGTTTTATTTTTCAGCATGATAACAATCCCAAGCACACTGCTAATGCAGTGAAATCATATCTGGAGAGCAAAACAGCCGATAAAACACTGAAAGTCATAGACTGGCCTCCACAGAGTCTAGATCTGAATATTATAGAGTCAGTATGGGATCACCTGGACACAGAAAGACATAAAAGACAACCTAAATCTAAATTTGAACTCTGGTATAATATACCAGAAGATTACTTCAGAAAACTTCAGGACAGTCTCCTCAAAAGAGTTCAAGATGTGCTTAGGGCCAAGGGAGGTCACACTAAATACTGACTTTTGCCTGAAGAAGTCATTTTGTTATGAAAATTGTTTTTTTGTAATATTTTGTGTACATATTTCCTGTATATTTGTTTGTATCTTAATAAAGATTGGTGGCCTAAAACTTTTGCACTGTACTATATATTTTTATTCCCAAGCCCTCTGTGAAACTCATTATACTAGTTCAATCACAGATGGCTATGTAGTTGCTATAGAGTAAAAGCAGGTCCCTGAAGATGTGCAGTTGAATGTAGCGGACATCAATGGTTTGTATACATGTGCAGTAAAGCAATGGCTCAGACATCAGCTGCCCGCCATGCTGAAGTCAGAAACTCACAGCTGTGCTGCACATCAGCGGCTTAGAGCAAGACATTTACATAGCACAAGAGTTACTTTCGTGCCCTTCTGTGATTGCATCTAGGAGGAAAACTACAATTACCAGGATGCATGTGGCTAATACGCATGTGTGGAACAACTTGACGTACTGCACATGCATGCAGGAGCATGTACGGATATTATTAAAAATAAAACAGCTGATTGGCTACATTTCTTTTGAGGTGGCAAGTGTTTCTGAGAGTGCTACAGAAGTTGCAGACAAGAAAAAAAAAAATAATATCCTACATAAAGGTACTTCATTTTTATAAAAATGTAAAGACCTTTTGTTAGAAAATAACAAAAGTGTTGTACAGGTGATACCTTTAATAGCTAACTAATAGTGGATACAATTGTAAGTCCCTTCGTCAGACATTCTGATGTACAAGTGAAGCTAAGTCATATTTATATATACACTATGCAGGGTAAAGTATATGCATTTAAAATGACATATGTAAAGCATTAACATGTGTTGTGTTGTTGTATGGTCAGAGCTTTCACAGGTATGTGTGATTCCTGGACATGATCACTTAGATATGCATGACTAAGGGCTCCATGTACTAACAGGCGGGCGGGCAGCTTCTCAACTCACTCATCGAAGTGTGTAATGCCCGCCCCTTCATTCGTGCCACCAATCGAACGACTAAAGGGGCTGTCAATCACTGAGAGCGATCAAGCTCTCTGTGATTTTCCCTCACCACCTCAGAGGTGGCGTAGGGTGTAAGAAGCAGCAGTCTAATGACCGCTGCTTCTTACATTGCAGGAATAAGGCTCGCATATGCGAACCTGCCCCGCAAGGGCTCCGGAGCAGCTTTCGCTGCTTTGTACATGGAGCCCTAAGTGTTAAACAAACATACAGAGTGCAGGATCATGTTGTCGCGTATGTGTGAAGAGGCTGCCTGTCTGCACTGGGTAGAGGGCATTATACCTGTATGATAAAATGGTTCTGAGTAAATGTTTTACTAGCAAGTTCACAGAGTCCTTTAAACAACCAGGAACAACTCTTGCAATACAGGCCAATACTGGAGAATAGCAGGGTAACACTTGTCATAACCTATAACCCACAATTATGCAAAAGCAACAAAGCACAGCACCTCCTGTGTAGTGCACGCTGTCAAGGCTGCTGCCCAACCTTAAAACTGTAAGTCCACACACAGCAGCACTTAAATAAAAGACCTTTATTCCAAATTTAGCAGGGTCACATAAAAAAAAAAAAACTTTTTATGTGTCCCTGATACATTTGGAATAAGGGTCTATTATTTAAGTGCTGCTGTGTGCAGACTTATAACCCACAATTGGGTATTTTAAGAAAAATCGTGAGAGACTTGCATCCAACTCAAAACAAGGACAACTAAAAGAAATATTCACAGAGCCACCCGTCTTATACAGGCAACCCCCAAACTTTAAAAATGTTTTAATCAAAAGCCAAATATCACATTTCTCTGCAACCAAAAGCGGTGCAAAACCTGCCCTCATATCCTAAGAACAGAGACAATCTCACTACCCAGCTAAAAAGAGGAAAACAAAATCCAGGTTTATTTAACTTGTTCTTAATTAAATGTGGTGTACCTCATAACATTACATGTAACAAAGTCAAAAATGGTGGACACTACATTGCAGAAACAGGACAACAACTCAGGAGGAGAATGAATCGCTACCGGTTCACCATCACCAACAAAATAACGGCTACACCTGAAAGCAAACTTTCAACAGACCAAATCACAACTTCCAGGATTTGAAAAGTAACAGTACTGAAAGGGAACTTCAGATCCCAAAGGGAAGGATGGATTTGGCAATACAAATTCATAAGCCTGTTTGATTCTTTCAATTCAGGTTGGAACCTAACCCATGGCTTTATGAACTCATATATTCCTAAGGACATGGCAAATCTACTAATTTCTTGAAAGTAAAACATTTACTCAGTACCATTTAATCATACAGATGACTGGTATACTACCCCCTACCCAGTGCAGACAGACAGCCTCTTCACACATAAGTTACAACATGATCCTAAACTCTCTATGTTTGTTTACCACTTAGTCATGCATATCCAAGTGATCATGTCCAGGAATCACAAACATTCACACATATGTGTGCAAGCTCTAACCATACAACTACAACACAACAAATGTTAACGCTTTACGTTTATCCTTTTAAATGCATATACACCTTACCCTGTATATTGTATATAAATATGACTGAGCTTCACTTTTACATCAGAATGCTTGACGAAGGGAGTGCCCTGAAATCTTGCAATTGTATCCCCTATTAGTTAGCTATTAGAGGTATCACCTGTATATTGCTTTTGTTATTTTCTTACAAAATTATTTTTACTTTCTTTGAATACACTGGCCTTTTTCTGCTTAAAAATGTAAGTAAATTAAAATTTCTTAAACTAATAAAACAAAGGCCAATGCTTATTTAACATAATTCCATGACTTTTTAATTGCTTGGAGGTTTAAACATGGTCATTCCCAGCATTTTTTTAAAAATATTTTTAAAGCTGTCCTTAACCCCTTAATGACCGGACCATTTTTCAATTTTCTTACCCTTAATGACAATGGCTATTTTTACATTTCTGCAGTGTTTGTGTTTAGCTGTAATTTTCCTCTTACTCATTTACTTTACCCACACATATTATATCCCGTTTTTCTCGCCATTAAATGGACTTTCTAAAGATACCATTATTTTCATCATATCTTATAATTTACTATACAAAAATATAAAATATGAGGAAAAAATTGAAAAAAAAAACACACTTTTTCTAACTTTTACCCCCAAAATCTGTTACACATCTACAACCACCAAAATATACCCATTCTAAATAGTTTCTAAATTTTGTCCCAAGTTTAGAAATACCCAATGTTTACATGTTCTTTGCTTTTTTGCAAGTTATAGGGCCATAAATACAAGTAGCACTTTGCTATTTCCAAACCACTTTTTTTCAAAATTAGCGCTAGTTACATTGGAACACTGATATCTTTCAGGAATCCCTGAATATCCCTTGACATGTATATATTTATATTTAGAAGACATCCCAAAACATTGATCTAGACCCATTTTGGTATATTTCATGCCACCATTTCACCGCCAAATGCGATCAAATAAAAAAAATTGTTGACTTTTTCACAATTTTTTTCACTAACTTTCGGTTTCTCGCTGAATTTATTTACAAACAACTTGTGCAATTATGGCATAAATGGTTGTAAATACTTCTCTGGGATCCCCTTTGTTCAGAAATAGCAGACCTATATGGATTTGGCGTTGCTTTTTGGTAATTAGAAGGCCGCTAAATGCCGCTGCACACCACACGTGTATTATGCCCAGCCGTGAAGGGGTTAATTAGGGAGCTTGTAGGGAGCTTTTAGGTTTTAATTTTAGCTTTAGTGTAGTGTAGTAGACAACCCAAATTATTGATATAAGCCCATTTTGGTATATTTCATGCCACCATTTCACCGCCAAATACGATCAAATAAAAAAAATAAATTAAATTTTTCACAATTTTAGGTTTCTCACTGAAATTATTTACAAACAGCTTGTGCAATTATGGCACAAATGGTTGTAAATGCTTCTCTGGGATCCCCTTTGTTCAGAAATAGCAGACATATATGGCTTTGGTGTTGCTTTTTGGTAATAATAAGGCCGTTAAATACTGCTGCGCACCACACTTGTAATATGCCCAGCAGTTAAGGGGTTAATTAGGTAGCTTGTGGGGTTAATTTTTAGCTTTAGTGTAGAGATCAGCCTCCCACCTGACACATCCCACCCCCTGATCCCCCCCTGACCCCCCTCAAACAGCTCTCTTCCCTCCCCACCTCACAATTGTCACCGCCATCTTAAGTACTGGCAGAAAGTCTGCCAGTACTGAAATAAAAATATTTTTTTTAATTTTTTTTATTTTTTGGCATAAAGTCTGCAGTGATAGATCCCCCCTTACCCCACAACCTCCCTGATCCCCCCATACATCTTTCTAACCCTCCCCCTCTGTCTATATGCCGCCATCTTGGGTACTGGCAGCTGTCTGCCAGTACCCAATTTGCCCCCCAAAATAGTTTTTTTTAACTTTTTTAATATAAAATATATGTTTGCTGTAGTGTAGCTGGCCCCCCTAAATAATCTTCAACTCTCCCCCTCCCAGATCCCTTATTAAAGAACAAAGATGCCACTGCATCTAGATCGATCTAGTGGGCTGTAAATTTTGCGTGCGCGCGCACGCACCCGCTCCCCCCCACCACAACCGCCACACCGGCATCTAGTACATAGAAAGAACTATCAGTAAGTAATTCAAACAATGAGGTTATACTAAGTGAAAGCAGCACCCACCCAGCCACTAATTTGTAAACATACATAGCCGATGCAGATGGGGCCACAGAGTGGCCCTTTCTGCATCGGTATGTAAAATGGGGGATTGTAGTGATGCCTCAATATTGAGGCATCACTACAATCCCTTGTAAGCAGCTGGAAGCGATCATGATCGCTTCCAGCACTTCAGACAACAGAGGACGTACCAGGTACGTCAACTGTCATTAAGGGAAGTTTTTTTCTATGACGTACCTGGTACGTCCTCTGTCATTAAGGGGTTAAAGGGATATCAAACCCATTTTTTTTTTTTTTATGATTTAAATAGATCATATAAATTTTAAACAGCTGCCCAATTTACTTCTACAATCAAAGTTTCTTATTTAATTTGGTATCATTTGTTGATGGTTCAGCAATGCATTACTAGAAGCTAGCTAAACACAACAGATGAACCAATGACAAAAGCCATATATGTACAGCCACCAATCACCAGCTAGCTGTCAAAAGTGCATTCTTGCTCCTGAGCCTACCTAATATTGGGAACTTAGTCACACAATATGGCCATATTTTGCTTAGCCAGTCACCACTTACAAGGTGCCCCAATTCAATTGGTCCTAACACTACAGTCCTTTTGCCACAGAGGGCTGAATCATTCCTGCTTTTACTCTTCATTCATAGCTTTTTATTCACAACTCTATTACACTGTCATGAGCACACCTGAACTTGGGTGGGTGCTTAAACCAATGGGAGATGGTCAGTCTCCCTGGTTATGTTAAATACAAATAAAACATTTGTTTTTTTAGCACACCTTACAAAAAGTTTAAATCAACATCTGGGAGTGCTGCCAATATGACCCAGTAATTACACAAACAAAAAAGGTATCAGCGCACATCCATTTTCAAAAGCACAACATATATTTTGAACTGCTGCAAAAAATTGCCTGCAAATACATCAAGAGACAACTACTGTATTCTTTTTAAATAATATTGGGAACTTAGTCACACAATATGGCAATATTTTGCTTAGCCAGTCACCACTTACAAAGCCAAACAGACTGAGAACAAAGAAGGGGTGCACAGGTGGATGTAATCACCCATAGAAAATACAAAACATGGAAGGGAACTGCACTCCAAGACCGGATCAGGTACACATCCTGTGACTCTGCAAAATCCAGCCCTGGGTGCTAAATAGCACTCCAAAAAAGCTGTGATGTCACCAGAGCCACAGGCAGTTAACCCCAGTCCGGAATGGGTGCAAGAAACAAGGCGGATTACAAATAAAAAGTAATACAACACATAGAAACACCCAGCACTCACCAGCTAGCTCACAGCTAAGATAAAATCACAACTGGAAAGGTTAGTTACCGCATCTGGCCAAATGGGAAAGCTCAGGCACCACGTCAAGGTCCTTTCCATTGCCTGAGTCCCCCTAACACAGCCACACTATCATGCAAGCTCACAAAGCCAAACAGACTGAGACAGGTCTTGGAGTGCAATATATATATTTTGTTCAAAGAGAGCATTCTCACCTCCAAAAATGAATGACAGGGTGCCAGCAGGTAAATACAGGGAGTGCAGAATTATTAGGCAAGTTGTATTTTTGAGGATTGATTTTATTATTGAACAACAACCATGTTCTCAATGAACCCAAAACACTCATTAATATCAAAGCTGAATAGTTTTGGAAGTAGTTTTTAGTTTGTTTTTAGTTATAGCTATTTTAGGGGGATATCTGTGTGTGCAGGTGACTATTACTGTGCATAATTATTAGGCAACTTAACAAAAAACAAATATATACCCATTTCAATTATTTATTTTTACCAGTGAAACCAATATAACATCTCAACATTCACAAATATACATTTCTGACATTCAAAAACAAAACAAAAACAAATCAGTGACCAATATAGCCACCTTTCTTTGCAAGGACACTCAAAAGCCTGCCATCCATGGATTCTGTCAGTGTTTTGATCTGTTCACCATCAACAGTGCGTGCAGCAGCAACCACAGCCTCCCAGACACTGTTCAGAGAGGAGTACTGTTTTCCCTCCTTGTAAATCTCACATTTGATGATGGACCACAGGTTCTCAATGGGGTTCAGATCAGGTGAACAAGGAGGCCATGTCATTAGATTTTCTTCTTTTATACCCTTTCTTGCCAGCCACGCTGTCGAGTACTTGGACGCGTGTGATGGAGCATTGTCCTGCATGAAAATCATGTTTTTCTTGAAGGATGCAGACCTCTTCCTGTACCACTGCTTGAAGAAGGTGTCTTCCAGAAACTGGCAGTAGGACTGGGAGTTGAGCTTGACTCCATCCTCAACCCGAAAAGGCCCCACAAGCTCATCTTTGATGATACCAGCCCAAACCAGTACTCCACCTCCACCTTGCTGGCGTCTGAGTCGGACTGGAGCTCTCTGCCCTTTACCAATCCAGCCACGGGCCCATCCATCTGGCCCATCAAGACAAACTCTCATTTCATCAGTCCATAAAACCTTAGAAAAATCAGTCTTGAGATATTTCTTGGCCCAGTCTTGACGTTTCAGCTTGTGTGTCTTGTTCAGTGGTGGTCGTCTTTCAGCCTTTCTTACCTTGGCCATGTCTCTGAGTATTGCACACCTTGTGCTTTTGGGCACTCCAGTGATGTTGCAGCTCTGAAATATGGCCAAACTGGTGGCAAGTGGCATCTTGGCAGCTGCACGCTTGACTTTTCTCAGTTCATGGGCAGTTATTTTGCGCCTTGGTTTTTCCACACGCTTCTTGCGACCCTGTTGACTATTTTGAATGAAACGCTTGATTGTTCGATGATCACGCTTCAGAAGCTTTGCAATTTTAAGAGTGCTGCATCCCTCTGCAAGCTATCTCACTATTTTTTACTTTTCTGAGCCTGTCAAGTCCTTCTTTTGACCCATTTTGCCAAAGGAAAGGAAGTTGCCTAATAATTATGCACACCTGATATAGGGTGTTGATGTCATTAGACCACACCTCTTCTCATTACAGAGATGCACATCACCTAATATGCTTAATTGGTAGTAGGCTTTCGAGCCTATACAGCTTGGAGTAAGACAACATGCATAAAGAGGATGATGTGGTCAAAATACTCATTTGCCTAATAATTCTGCACTCCCTGTATAGCAACAAAGGAAGGCAGTCTCTGGTCTTTTTAGTGAGTAACTTTAATAGATAAAGGGTGACGTTTCGGGGACACACTCCCCTTCCTCAGACAAAAGGCCTTTGTCTGAGGAAGGGGAGTGTGTCCCCGAAAACGTCACAGTTTATCTATTAAAGTTACTCACTAAAAAGACCAGAGAGTGCCTTCCTTTGTTGATTATATATATATATATATATATATATATATATATATATATATATATATATATATATATATATATATATATATATATACACACACATATATATATATATATATATATATATATACATACACATATATATATACATACATATATACATATATATATACATATACATATATATATATACATACATATATACATATACATACATATATACATATACATATATATATATACATATACATATATATATATATATATATATATATACACATACATATATATATATATATATATATATATATATATATATATATATATATATATAGATATATATATATATATATATATATATATATATATATATATATACACACACACACACACATACATACAGAGAAAGTCCAGCACTCGCTTACAAGCTCTCAGCTAACATTTAAAAGCAAAAATGGAAAGGTTAGTTACCGCATCTGGCCAAATGAAACAAGCCCAGGTACCACATCAAGGTCCTTTCCAATACCTGGGACCCTAAACAGCCACACAATGCAAGCTCTCAAATCCAAACAAACAAGGAACAAGGGAAGGGTGCATGGGCTTATGTAATCACCCTAGACATATACAAAACACGGAAGGGGACTGCACTCTCATACCGGACTGGGTACACATCCTATGACCCTGCAACATGCTCAGCCCTGGGTGCTCACTGGCACTCACAGGAAGCTGTGCTGTCCCCAGAGTCACAGGCAGTTAACCCCAGACAGGTCTGAGTGCAAGAACCATAGGGAAAATTACAAAACAAATTAACACAACACACAGAGAAAGTCCAGCACTCACTTAAAAGCTCTCAGCTAAGATTTAAAAGCAAAAATGGAAAGGTTAGTTACCTGTCTGGGGTTAACTGCCTGTAACTCTGGGGACAGCACAGATTCCTGTGAGTGCCAGTGAGCACCCAGGGCTCAGCATGTTGCAGGGTCATTGGATGTGTACCCGGTCCGGTATGAGAGTGCATTCCCCTTCCGATTATATATATATATATATATATATCTATATCTCGTGTTAGTCCAGTGATTTAGATAGCAAAATAGCAAGAGTATTGCATTGAGCAATGATATTTTTTTATTTGACTAACTATACATTTATAAGTAGAAACGCTTAGAGAACATTCCTTCCTTTTTCAAGTCTGAATCAATACTGACCAATTCAACGGAATTTACCGATTATATCTTGGAACACAGAATGGCTAAAAAGGTCAGAATGTGTTACAGAGGTCTGAGTGAAGGGAATTTAAAGATTATATCCCTCATTCAAATGTACCAGGTTTGGGATTTATTGTGGTCAAAGTTCAAGCATACTGGCTATATGAACGATCACTGTGTATATAGACAATGGCAAAATATATGCCCTAAACAAACAACATTGGCAAAAGCCCAATATTTCTGTGAAAATCTGAACAATAACATATCAAACCCTAGAAAGTTTTGGAAAATCATAAATAACTTACACACTCCTCCAATCCACTTCCAACCCTTCACTGTCAAAGTGGACAACCAAACTCTGCAACTTCCCTTAGAAGTAGCAAATGCCTTTAACAATTATTTTGTCAGATGCTCCACCACCCTGATTGACAAACTAATAAATGACACGCATCCTGAAACTACAAATGTGGATCAGGCCCCACTAAATCTGCAAAGACCCAATATAGAGAAGTTCAATTTTAGACCTGTACCCATCAATGGGTACCTTAATAATCTAAAAATTTAAAAACCAGTCTGGACCTGATCAAATCCCAGCAATGCTGTTGAAGCTCAGTGCGTCAGCAATTGCTAAACCTGTGACAACCCTAATTAACGAATCCTTGGTGTCAGGATGCATACCCAAACTTTGGAAGACTGCAAGAGTAGTGCCTATCCATAAAAGTGGTGAGTTAACCGTGGTTACTAACTATCGCCCAATATCCTTGCTCCCAGTATTGTCAAAAATCTTTGAAAAATGCGTCCATATGCAACTATGTGAGTATTGCCAACAATCTAACTATCTGACCCCTGTTCAATCAGGGTTTTCGCCCGAATCACTCCACTACAACTGCCCTCCTAAAAGTTTGCAACGTCATCCAAACTGGTATGGAACAAGGAGACCTAACTGGAGCAATTTTCCTTGATTTTGCAAAGGCCTTTGACACAGTAGACCACGACATACTACTGCTCAAACTAAGGTATTAGTGATCGTCCACTAACCTGGTTTCGATCATATGTATCGGATCGATCACAGTATGTCTCCATTTCTGACAGCGACTCCCTCCCTCTATCAGTCACGTGTGGTGTTCCCCAAGGTTCCATTCTAGGCCCCCTACTATTCACATTATTTATAAATGATCTGCCAAAAGTCTGCAAATCCTCAACTGTACACATGTAAGCAGGCGACACGGTAATCTATGGTGCAAACAAATCCGATCTGCCGCAGCTTAAGGCATTGCTCCAAGACCAAATCACAGAGGTAGAAAAGTGGATCTCAAAAAACAAACTCTTCCTAAACACTGACAAAACTGTCACAATGATCTTTGGAATGGTACCAAAATGACACAAACTACAAAATTCCCATCTACGTATAAAAACAAAATCAAATGGCACACTGACCGCAGTCTATTCTTTCAAATACTTGGGTATGTTGTAAGACCACAATCTATCTTTTGGCCTCCACATAGAAAAACTTGCATCTAAACTAGGTGCCCTGTACAGAATCAAAGCCTGCCTCAGCCCTACAGTAAAGGAAAAGATTGTACAGCAAATGCTGATGCCAATCATGGATTATGGGGATGTACTACATACACCTGTACCGCAAACTCACCTAAATAAACTTAAAACACTGTATAACTCGTTCTGACGCTTTGTGCTACAATGTAACTACAGGACCCACCATTGTGACATGCTAAAAGAACTAAACTGGCTGTCGCTGGAATCCAGACGCACCCTCCATCTTTCCAGCCTTGTGTTTAAGAGCTTTTCTGGGAAGCTCCCATCCTACCTGAGCAGACTGCTCTCTCGTCGGCTGTTCCCACCTCCCATAACCTCCAATCCAGTACCAGCACATTATTTAGTCTGTCTTAATACAAAAAGAAAGCAGCTCGATCCTCCTTTTCCTACAGAGCACCACAATTATGGAACGACCCCCCGCACACTTTAAAACCTTCCCCAAGCCTAAATTCCTTTAAGAGATCCCGCTTTGCATCTCTCAAAACAGAATGCACCTGTCATGGTTGATTATATATTTCCTACCTGTTCTATATTAAATTTTGCATATATATATATATATATATATATATATATATATATATATATATATATATATGTATTAATATTGTTTTTGTATTTTATTGTACCCTATTGTATCAATGCAATGTTTTGTGGACCCAGGACTTACATGAAAACGAGAGAAATCTCAATGTATCCTTCCTAGTAAAATATTTTATAAATAATAATAAATAATACACACACATATACATACACAGTTTTCTCCCCAAGACCTTTAATGGGTGCACAACTGCTAATTTTACTGACCACCAAATGTTATCCAAAAATAATGTAAAAATTAGCTAATATTAAAATCTTTCAATGTTTTTGCTCAAATTATCAGTTTATACAATTGTTAAATTATGCAAATAATTTGTGCTTTGGATAGCAGAAAATGTTATATAGTATTAAATTGCTCCTACCTGGCCAATGTATAACATGTGTGTGTATGTATAATATATATATATATATATATATATATATATATATATATATATATATCTTCAGACTTGAGAAAGGAAGTCATTCTTCAGAAAGCTAGTCAACTTATAAATGTATACTGTAGTTAGTCCAATAAAAAAAGTATCATTGCTCAATGCAATACTCTTGTTATTTTAATATATATATATATTCAGTATATCAATATTTATACCTATTTTAAACATTACATATTTTTACACATGTGAAAAACAACAATCAGTGCAATGTTGATATTACCCCATAGTTTTGTCTCCTGAACACATATAAAGTGTAAGACCATAACAAAATGTCAGGAGGTTACAGAGTTACTGCACAAGAAATAATGGAAAGTATAAAGGGACCAGTATACAATGCTACAGTAATACCTTCAATACAACCATAACAGAACAATCATGCCATAGAACATACTAGAAAGTTCTTGTGAGCATCTCCCACTGCGTTGTCACCCTGTGCTGGGTTAACCCTTACCTTACGTCAGAGATGCCCAAGTCCAATAAGGAAACAATATGTCCCAAATACAAGTTGTCACAACGAGTTTGACAATAATAGAATCTTCCGTTTTCAGAAGTAAATAGTCTTCACACCTAGTATACACTGTCCTGTAAGGTAATTACTGCAAATGCGCCATACAATACAAAGGCATTATCAAGGTTTCTTCAAATAATGTTGTTGTTTTTTTTTACCGGTGTAAATCAGGTATAAGGCTCCTGACACCACCTTTCCACAATCTCCATGACCACAGCATCACACAACAACCCAACTAAAGCGCAGGCGCCAATTCTGACCCGCTGCTTTATGGGATATGTAGTATACCCCTAATATGATTGGATCCATCAGCCCGCACCAGTTATAGCACGCATGCGTGACATTCTATTCCGTGTCTGGTATCTTCCGTAGTAGGAAAAGCGCATGCGCAAAATTATTCGTAAGTAGTGTTCTAAATAGGAAACAAATAATAAAATAAACGTGTTTTTGTTGTACTTTGATGGGGAGCAGCAACTCTATGCAGATGAAGATTTTTAAAATAAGGACTTTAAAAAGCAACGAAAAATATGGAATTGCCTGTAAGGATCTCAAAGAGTTGAAGCAGAAAGGATGCAAGAAATTCCAGGTCAAGCTTGCATGTCAGCAGTGTTTACTGTGTATATATTTTTGAATTTCACATCTGCTTCAATAATTATGTATATAACTAGTAATATTTTTTTTTTTACTAACTAAAATTATACCTTATTCATAGATTAATATTTCATGAAAATACATTTGTATAACACGTTTGCCAAACATAAACAATAAAACAATAAAAAGTTGTTTGATATTAAACATATTGTAAACTCTTATATATATATATATATATATATATATATATATATATATATATATATATATATATATATATATATATATATATATATATATATATATATATATATGTATACTGTATATATATATAAAAAAAATTGCTGTAGCAGTATTTAAAACTTTATACATTTGTTACATTTTGATCCTCTTCGTAAATTAGAAAATATGAATTTATATAGTATTGGCAAAGAGCATTTTGGCAGCATGTTTTTCAGAGCCTAAAGAACACAGTCATTTTAAATATGTAATGTACAATGCATTTTAGTGATGGGTTTTATACTAAAAAAAACATGCTAAAAACTCTACTATAATGATACAATTTTTGTAATTGTATGTATCTATCCTTTCCCTCTTTTACTAAATTGACTTTATTGGCTATACTAAATAGTAAAACCTAGCACTTATCGTTACATGAGTCCCTGTTTCTTTTACAAAACCTTATCTATGTGACAAATACAACCAAACTAGGGTGTGTTTTACTGTTGTATCAGTTTTACCGTTCTGTACGTGTTATGTTTTGTTAAAGGGACATTATACCCCAAAAAAATATTTCATGATTAAGGTAGAGAATACAATTTTAAACAACATTACAATTTACTTCTATTATCTAATTTGCTTCATTGTTTAGATATCCTTTAATTAAGAAATAGCAATGCACATGGTGAGCCAATCACAGGAAGCATCTATGTGCAGCTACCAATCAGCAGCTACTAAGCATATCTAGATATGCTTTTCATCAAAGAATATCAAGAGAATGAAGCAAATTAGATAATAGAAGTAAATTAGAAAGTTGTTTATAATTGTATGCTCTTTCTAAATCATGGAAGAAAAAAAATTGGGTTTCATGTCCCTTTAACCCCTTAATGACCACAGCACTTTTCCATTTTTTGTCCGTTTGGGACCAAGGCTATTTTTACATTTCTGCGGTGTTTGTGTTTAGCTGTAATTTTCCTCTTACTCATTTACTGTACCCACATATATTATATACAGTTTTTCTCGCCATTAAATGGACTTTCTAAAGATACCATTATTTTCATCATATCTTATAATTTACTATAAAAAAAATTATAAAATATGAGGAAAAAATTGAAAAAAACACACTTTTTCTAACTTTGACCCCCAAAATCTGTTACACATCTACAACCACCAAAAAACACCCATGCTAAATAGTTTCTAAATTTTGTCCTGAGTTTAGAAATACCCAATGTTAACATCTTCTTTGCTTTTTTTTATAAGTTATAGGGCCATAAATACAAGTAGCACTTTGCTATTTCCAAACCATTATTTTTCAAAATTAGCGCTAGTTACATTAGAACACTAATATCTTTCAGGAATCTCTGAATATCCCTTGACATGTATATATTTTTTTTTAGTAGACATCCCAAAGTATTGATCTAGGCCCATTTTGGTATATTTCATGCCACCATTTCACCGCCAAATGCGATCAAATAAAAAAAATGTTCACTTTTTCACTAATTTTTTCACAAACTTTTGGTTTCTCACTGAAATTATTTACAAACAGCTTGTGCAATTATGGCTTAAATTATTTTAAATTAATCTCTGGGATCCCCTTTGTTCAGAAATAGCAGACATATATGGCTTTGGCGTTGCTTTTTGGTAATTAGAAGGCTGCTAAATGCCACTGCGCACTACACGTGTATTATGCCCAGCAGTGAAGGGGTTAATTAGGGAGCATGTAGGGAGCTTTTAGGGGCAATTTTAGCTTTAGTATAGTGTAGTAGACAACCCCAAGTATTGATCTAGGCCCATTTTGGTATATTTCATGCCACCATTTCACCGCCAAATGCGATCAAATAAAAAAAAAACGTTACATTTTTCACAATTTTAGGTTTCTCACTGAAATCATTTACAAACAGCTTGTTCAATTATGGCACAAATGGTTGTAAATGCTTCTCTGGGATCCCCTTTATTCAGAAATAGCAGACATATATGGCTTTGGCGTTGCTTTGTGGTAATCAGAAGGCCGCTAAATGCCGCTGCGCATCACACGTGTATTATGGCTAGCAGTGATGGGGTTAATTATGGAGCTTGCAGGGTTAATTTTAGCTTTAGTTTAGAGCTCAGCCTCCCACCTAAAACATCAGACCCCCTGATCCCTCCCAAACAGCTCTCTTCCCTCCCCCACCCCACAATTGTCCCCGCCATCTTAAGTACTGGCAGAAACTCTGCCAGTACTAAAATAAAAGCTATATTGGGGCTTTTTTTTTGTTTTTTGTTTGGCATATTTACATATGCTGCTGTGTAGGATCCCCCCTTAGCCCCAAACCTCACTGATCCCCCACCAAACAGCTTTCTAACCCACCCCCTCTGCTTTAATGGGCGCCATCTTGGGTACTGGCAGCTGTCTGCCAGTACCCAGTTTAGTAACAAAAGTATGTTTTATTCGTTTTTTCATAGCCCTTTTCTGTAGTGTAGCTCCCCCCCCCCCAGACCAACCCCCCACCCCTTCCAGAACCCTTAGATCATAATTTATTTAGTTTTTTTTAACTATTCTTAACTTCACTTTTGCTGCAGTGTAGCGGTTCCCTCCCGCTCCCACCCCGTGCACGCGCCCGCCCGCCGCCCCCTGTGCACGCGCGCGCTCCCGTGCGCGCCCCCGCCTGTCCCGCCCCCGATCCCGCCCCCCTCCCCTTCATCCGGCACACCGATGGCCGCCCACCCGCCTCCCACGTAAGCTCCCACCCACCAACGATACCGGCCACCGATGTCCGGTGCAGAGAGGGCCACAGAGTGGCTCTCTCTGCATCGGATGGCCAAGGGGGGTTATTGCAGGATGCCTCCATATCGAGGCATCACTGCAATAACCGGAAAGCAGCTGGAAGCGAGCAGGATCGCTTCCAGCTGCTTTCCAGACCAAGGACGTACGCCACACGTCCTCGGTCATTAACTGACTTTTTTTTGAGGACGTGTGGCGTACGTCCTTGGTCGTTAAGGGGTTAATGACCACAGCACTTTTCCATTTTCTGTCCGTTTGGGACCAAGGCTATTTTTACATTTTTGCGGTGTTTGTGTTTAGCTGTAATTTTCCTCTTACTCATTTACTGTACCCACACATATTATATACCGTTTTTCTCGCCACTAAATGGACTTTCTAAAGATACCATTATTTTCATCATATCTTATAATTTACTATAAAAAAAAATATAAAATATGAGGAAAAATTGAAAAAAACACACTTTTTCTAACTTTGACCCCCAAAATCTGTTACATATCTACAACCACCAAAAAACACCCATGCTAAATAGTTTCAAAATTTTGTCCTGAGTTTAGAAATACCCAATGTTTACATGTTCTTTGCTTTTTGTGCAAGTTATAGGGCCATAAATACAAGTAGCACTTTGCTATTTCCAAACCACTTTTTTCCAAAATTAGCGCTAGTTACATTAGAACACTAATATCTTTCAGGAATCCCTGAATATCCCTTGACATGTATATATTTTTTTTTAGTAGACATCCCAAAGTATTGATCTAGGACAATTTTGGTATATTTCATACCACCATTTCACCGCCAAATGCGATCAAATACAAAAAATCGTTCACTTTTTCACAAATTTTTTCACAAACTTTTGGTTTCTCACTGAAATTATTTACAAACAACTTGTGCAATTATGGCATAAATGGTTGTAAATTCTTCTCTGGGATCCCCTTTGTTCAGAAATAGCAGACATATATGGCTTTGGCGTTGCTTTTTGGTAATTAGAAGGCCGCTAAATGCCACTGCGCACCACAAGTGTATTATGCCCAGCAGTTAAGGGGTTAATTAGGGAGCTTTTAGGGAGCTTGTAGGGTTAATTTTAGCTTTAGTGTAGTATAGTAGACAACCCCAAGTATTGATCTAGGCACATTTTGGTATATTTCATGCCACCATTTCACCGCCAAATGCGATCAAATTGAAAAAAAAGTTAAATTTTTCACAATTTTAGGTTTCTCACTGAAATAATTTACAAACAGCTTGTGCAATTATGGCACAAATGGTTGTAAATACTTGTCTGGGATCCCCTTTGTTCAGAAATAGCAGACATATATGACTTTGGCGTTGCTTTCTGGTAATTAGAAGGCCGCTAAATCCTGCTGCGCCTCACACGTGTATTCTGGCTAGCAGTGAAGGGGTTAATTAGGGAGTTTGTAGGGAGCTTGCAGGATTAATTTTAGCTTTAGTGTAGAGATCAGCCTCCCACCTGACACATCCCACCCCCTGATCCCTCCCAAAACAGCTCCCTTCCCTCCCCCACCCCACAATTGTCCCCGCCATCTTAAGTACTGGCAGAAAGTCTGCCAGTACTAAAATAAAAGGGTTTTTTAAAAAATAAATACATTTTTTTTAGCATATTTACATATGCTAGGGTGTAGGATCCCCCCCTTAGCCCCCAACCTCCCTGATCCCCCCCAAAACCGCTCTCTGACCATCCCCTCTGCCTCATTGGGGGCCATCTTGGGTACTGGCAGCTGTCTGCCAGTACCCAGTTTGCAAAAAAAAAGGGCTTTTTTATATTTATTTGTCTTTTTTCTGTAGTGTAGCTTCCCCCCCCCCCACACAGACAAACCCCCACCACCTTGCGATCTTTTTTTTTTTAAACAAATATTAGGGCATTTAAACATTTTTGCTAACACATTTTCTGTAGTGTAGCAGTTCCCACCCGCTCCCTCCCCGTGCACGCGCCCGCCCCCGCCCTCCCGTGCACGCGCGTGCGCCCGTGAGCGCCCCCGCTCATCCCCGCCCACGATCCCGCCCCCCCTGCAGATAACCAGGGCCATCGATGGCCGCCACCCGCCTCCCGGTCCGGCTCCCACCCACCAACGCAGGGAACCACCGATCTCCGGTGCAGAGAGGGCCACAGAGTGGCTCTCTCTGCACCGGATGGCTTAAAAAAGTTATTGCAGGATGCCTCCATATCGAGGCATCACTGCAATAACCGGAAAGCAGCTGGAAGCGAGCAGGATCGCTTCCAGCTGCTTTCCAAACCGAGGACGTGCAGGGTACGTTCTCAGGCATTAACTGCCTTTTTTTTGAGGACGTACCCTGCACGTCCTCGGTCGTTAAGGGGTTAAGTGTATGAAAGCTTATTATGTGGTTTTATGTACGTTTAGTGGGTTTTTACACATAGTTTTAAAAAGGAACATGGAAGTCAAAATTTTATGATTCAGATAGAGAATGCAACTTTATGAGACTTCAATTTACTGCTATGCTCAAATTTACTTAATTTTTGATGTATCCTTTGCTAAAAAGCATATCTAGATATGGTCAGGAGCAGAAATTCACTACTGGGAGCTAGCTAGTGGTTAGTGGCTATAGTACATTGTTACTCTGCTGAATTTAACTATGAGTTTAATCTCTTTGTAGGGGTTAAACACACAGGAGTATATCACAATATATTGTCTGATTTGTTTTCGATGGATTTTCAGCGCTTCGTTTTGAGGCAACCACAATAGTGAGATTTTGGTTGTTTCTCGAAGCTACAAATCAAATGCATATTCTGCTTGTAGAAAAAAAGGCCTATTATTTACATGTAGCTAAATCTTTCTCAGTGATCAAAATCAATTTTCTTGATACTTTTCAACAGGTTGTTAAGAACATTTTCCACTTATTGAACTCAACACCTTAAGGCTTTTGATAAAGTCCAGAACTGACCCTTTTGACATTTTTGTAAGTATTCCAAGATAATTTGGAATAATTCTATTGTGTTGCACATGTGCAAAACGCTCTGAAATCGCCACAGACAACATTTCAGAAGTGTATTTGTATATATGCATCAACAACAAAAAGGCAGCACCCAGTTAATCCACACGTCCACAGAACAGGATACGATAGTAAAAATGCAAAGAAAATTTAATAGGCACTATTAAACATGGTACACAGTACACATCACAGCAGAAAAAAAGGTCAAACATGTTTCGTTATTCACATATTACAATTTCTCTACGACTCAAGAGGGTCATTGAGAAAGTGTAATATGTGAATAACGAAACATGTTTGACCTTTTTTTCTGCTGTGATGTGTACTGTGTACCATGTTTAATAGTGCCTAACACTTTCTTTGAATTTTTACTATCGTATTCTGTTCTGTGGACGTGTGGATTAACCAGCTGCTGCCTTTTTGTTGTTGATGCTGGATTTCTGTGTGGAGCAATGATAAAGCGCTTACTCGTTTGGCTAGCACCGGTGACATCATCATTTGGCGACCGCCTGTATTGGGAGCATGTTACTGAGGCATACTAGCGTGAAGATGACTGTCTCTCAGTGTGGGCTGCAAACTGAAGTTAAGGGGACTTTCCTTTGAGCGCTGCTCTGTGTTGTTGTCATATTTGTATATATGGTCTAGATTCATTAAAACGTTATTCCTTATTAATGTAAAGTCTGTCTGCCGTGGACAGGACACAAATTTACAAATGTAAATGTATTTAACCCCTTAATGACCAGCAACGTACCCTGTACATCACTGGTCTTTCTATGGCGATTGTTTTCTGCAGGAGGGAGGGAGGGTCTAATAGACACACGCTGTTATTAGCAGACAAGCTCTAAACGACCATAGACATACATGGTACATCACGGTTGTTAAGGGATTAATAGATGATATCCCGTACAGCTAACAAGATTTGCAGGAAAAGCAATAAAACGGAAATCACAATTATCGTGATTGTTCGCTTCAGAACTGTTATGTTCATAAATGGCATTTCAATCAGAACTGGATACCTCGATACCGGGATTTCACCATTTGTCATTCTGCTTGTTTCTTGGCGACTAAGATCATGGATTTTTTTTTAAATAAATTAGAACGCCCAACAATTGCAATTTCAAATCTTGTTTCGCCATTTTTTAAATGTAACAGAAATTACGCAAGGACAAAACTTGCTCTCAACAGTGTGTTCTTTTTTGGCAGTCGTGTTATTGAAATGGAGGAAACTTCACCGCATAGATGTTTCTCGATTTACAGTATGAGAAATGTTAAAATCCCGTTTAGAAGATGTTTTCCATGATATTGAATGTAAATGTCACAGAAATGGAAAATGGTCCTTTCTCAATAAATGACTGGAAATTATGATTATTGAGCAAATATTGCCCAGTATACCCATCATGCCTATATATAGTGGAATTCAGATTGTTTACCAGTGATCAGGATAGATTCTGATTACAATAGGTTAATCCTACACATGTAAATGTGGATTTCCCTTGCACACTGTACAAAGTGGTTCATTCAAAATGACTGTAATGGTACCTTCATGGATGTGAAATGGCCATTGTATATGTCAGGTTCAGTTGGATTCCCAGTTTCCATCTCAATAACAAGTAGTTAACAACTAAAACACGCTGGAACTTTTTGAGGGAAAACTTGTTTGCGGCTGTGAGATATTAGCATCCAAATCCATTTCGGTTTGTGATTTCCCCCCCCCAAAAAAAAACACTCTTCCCATATCAACTGAAACCTCGTTATCTGGTGCAGATATCAGAAAGATTGTGATCAACACCATAGTTATATACAAGCAATAGTGCAACATTAAAATGCTGTAGCTAGACATGTGTACAGGCAAAACTTTTGGTTTGTCTGAAAGATTTGTTTTGGAATTTATGTCCGATTTGGGTCGTCAGAATTTCGTTCGCAGTACTGTTTGGTTTGGCCAAATATTCTGATAAGAATTTTGTTTTAAAGCAAAATTTGTTCAATTGAATTATTGCCTATGGGAAGTCCTCGAAACATTCCTTTTAGCAACAAAATTACACTGCTAAAAAATGCCAACAATTGAAAGATACAGGGCTAACTGGTACACTAAAACAATATATTGAAGTGAAAAGCATTTGATAATTACAGTAATATCGCACTACCCTATTGTTTCACTTCTAACCTTTCACTTCCCACCACTACAACCGTTCTGTACAATCTTTACTTTTTTTTTCAGCTCTCTAATTTTTTTCAAATCCCTCATGCTAAAGTACCCTCATTCCCCATCCTCACTTTCTCACACAGCAACTCCATAGTAAGTTTGGAGTTAGTTATCCTTGGAGATGGCCCCAGCAGGCAGCAGAGTTAATGAACTAGGTAGGACTCTGATAACATTACATAAACCTCAAAAATACACCTCCACGGAAAGAGGAAAAATGTGTTTAGAGTCCCTTGGACACAGTGGCCAACAGTTCCCTGAGGATTTGGTATTGACAAATGATGACCACCAAAGAGCAGGAGCAGAAATACTGAACTTGGTAGGCCTCTGGTACACAAACCCCAAAAATACACATCCAAGGGATGAGGACCAAGACATGCTTAGAGACCCTTGAACAAAGCGGGCCAACAGATTGCTACAATTTATTACTTTAACTGATGATGACCACCACAGAACAAGAAGGGCAAGAGAAAGCTGCAGGTTGCAGAGTTACTAGAATAGGTCGGCCTCCATACAAACAAACTTTAAAAAAACACATCCAAGGGAGGAGGACAAAGACGTGCCTATAGTCCCTTGGACACAGCAGGTATCAATTCAGTATATTTTTTTACTTTCACTGATGATGACTACCACAGAGCAAGAAGGACAGCAGCGGCTGGCAGCAGATTTAATGAACTAGGTAGGCCTCACAGTAGATAAACCTCAAAAATACACCTCCATGGAGTAGGAGGAGGAGACAGAGGTACTAAGAGTCCCTTGGACACAGGGGCCAGCATTTCCCTAAGGATTTGGCATTGAAGGATGATGACCACCACAAAGCAAGAAGGGTAGGAGCAGGAGTGGCAGCAGCAGGCAGCAAACTTACTGGACTAAGTAGGCCTGACAGTGCATGAACCTCAAGAATACACCTTCAGGGGAGTAGGAGGGAAGACACTGGACTAGAGTCACTTAGACACAACGGCCAGCAGTTCCCTGAGGATTTGGCGTTGATGGATGATGACCACCATAGAGCAGAAAGGCAGGAGCAAGAGTGGCAGCAGCAGATATACTGAACAAGGTTGGCCTCCAGTACACAAACCCCAAAAATACACCTCCAAGGGAGGAGGACAAGAACATGCTTAGACTCTTGGACACATCAGTCAGCAGTTCCCTGCATTGATGTATGATGAGGACCACAGAGCAGGAAGGGTAGGAACAGGAATCACAGAAGGCAGCAAATTTACTGGATTAAGTAGGCCTGACAGTACATAAATCTCAAAAATACACCTCCAGGGGAGGAGGAGGGCAAACACATAACTAGAGCCCCTTGTACACAACGACCAGCAGTTTCCTGAGGATTTGGTATTGATGGATGATGACCACCATGGAGCAGGAAGAGCATGATAAAGAGCGGCAGCAGAGATACTGAACTATTTAGGCCTTTGGTGCTCAACCCCCCAAAATACACCTTCAAGGTGAGGAGGACAAGGACATGCTCAGACACCATTGGACACAGTTGGTAACAGTTTGCTATGATGTTTGACTTTAACTGATGATGATCACCATAGAGCAGGAGGGGCAGGAGAGACAGCAGCAGGCAGCAGAGTTACTAAACTGGGAAGAGCCCCAATGTATGTGTATTACATTATTCTCAGACTAATCTTTTCTATGAATGCATCATTTTACCTAGCATCTATTTAGTGTTTAATGTCCCTTTAAGTTGGTAAATATTTGTTCAAAGTATTGAGCAAATTTTATAAACTGTTAGATTATTGGAAAATATTGGATCTCTAATATAACATCTACAGTCCAATATGCATTAAATTAAGCTTGGGATAGTAGTTTATTCACTGGCGATTTTCTAGGGTTTCTCTACTAGTCTATGTCTGTCTAAAGGTGTGATAGACCTCTCAGGGTTTTTAGAATTTGCAAAACAAAGATATTTATTTCCAATAACAACAAATCTTCATAGTCGACGTTTCGGCTTTCACAGAAGCCTTCTTCAAGACAAACAACATCTGTAGAATAAAAGAAAAAACAACCAATATATACAAACACATTTTTACAAACTAACGTGAAAGAATATACACCCAACACCACTTATTAATTATTATAAAATCATGTAAAAGGATAAACTTGTGTACAAGTCCATGGTCACACTACATACTAATCAAGCATAGTACACAAACAGATGGAGACACCCTTAGAACGACACCTAATCAGGTCAATCAGGGAATACTGAGAAGCTTCCAGAGGGTAGGTACTAAAATGAGCCAAACTGTCTAACATATAAATGTATACAAACATAAACTAGAACATGTGCTCTTATTGCGGTACTTGAAATAAATAAAAAAACACGCTATTACGTTAAACGTGGCAGAAAACAGAATGGTACCACGGCGAGTACAAATTTAAAAATCATGACTCATGGGCCCAAAACCCTAAATACTAGTTATCATGAAAAGCTTCAAAGCTACTAAGCATTGCCTATGCCCATTACTAATGTTAAACAATAGCCATATCTCATAACCTGTAAACAGAACAGTAAACGTAAAGATGCCAACAATATATACCTCACTGTTATTACTAATCATGTAGTAATAGGTATATGCCACAGGATATATCAAACCAATACACCTTACTAACGCCAAATACAGCAAACCAATATTGAAACAGCTGTGGTCCAAACCTTATAAAGAAATTTAATCTGGGATAGAACTTACACATGTACACAACAGGTGAAATATCACAATAGGCAACAAAATTGACTAATCAGACCTCTATTACACAAAGCTACAGTTTATACCAGAAGCAAGAAAAACAGCAACGTTGCTGTGAAACAGGTATGACAACCTGAACTTACTAATGCAATGAGAGATAACAACTAAAGTGTAAATTCAAACAAAGAGAGAGACCACTAAAAACTCCAAATAGCACATGCCCGCAAACGTGGAAATGAGATAATGCTTTTATTTAAATATAACCATCTCACTCATAATAAAGGAGACCTCTATACTTTCAGACCAAATATGTACCTTTAACGAGCAAATTTCAAACATAGCCGCAATTTGCAATATACACCCCCACCTTCATACGGTGAAACAATCAAATTTAGTCAGAGCCAGCCAAATCTTAAAATGCATCATAGAAGTCATATCCCCGTTATTTAAAACAAACAACATTACTTCATGTCGGCATATAGCCGTGCTCCACAAACAGGAAACAGAGTATAATCTATTGGGACACCGGAGAGGCTTTAAAAGCGGCGGGGAGCCCATTCTATTGGTCAAAAACAGAGGTGTGAGCAGCTACGTAACCAACACAGCTGTAGCAAAGTGGATGCTATCAGAGAGCCTGCAACTAGACAGATACCACACATATGCACTCTGTTCACCATCACAGCACTCAGCATTAACTAGATGACACAGCCGTGGAAGAAACTCAGAACCTGAAGACACTAACATATAATCAATAAAGCCCCCACCAGCTAACTCCAAAAAGACAGGGAGGAAAACCTAACATATAGCGAAATTCACTAAGCGTCACTGTTGCTAGGCAACCAACATACAAACACAATGAGCTATAATTGCCAATGTGAAGTATAAAATAAAATAAATATGGCAAGTTGTGTGTCCAACTACACAGGATAAGAGAATAACAAGACCACCTTGAGCAGAGATATATCTTGGTATTCACTACGTAATCCTCATAGTATGTAGTGGCATTGAAACCAACAGAGAGCTGTGCTAAAACTCTAGCTTCCTACCTTAGACAAAATTCACACCAGTCATGATGACCTCAGTGATAACACCAGCATATTAGGGCAGTGCTAAGCACAACTACACAATGGACTGATACAAAGTAAAGATCATATATGTGTCAAATGGCACAAAAAACTGGCAGCTGTCAGATGATGGTCGGGTGCATATATCTACGCCCCAGCAGCGCTGAAGTGACAAATCGCAAAACATACTTAGGAAAAGGGAGATATTGGTAAAAATAATGATGTAGAAAATAATAAACAAAATAATTAAATAAAAAATATAAAAATAAAATGAAATAAAATTACAATTACACTAAAATAAAACAAAATAATAATGGAAATACACATGAATATACCCTATATTTGTAAAAGACATGTAGCTAGCCAGATTGTAATTTGCACACACCAAATTAGTAAAACACTGAATAGTCCAAGTGTACATTAAGCCCATGGGGGCTAAGAGTATTAAGCCTGTGTATCCACCGACTCTTACAACATAGCAGTTCTTTGTGTCTGTCGCCACCTCTCCTGGGCGGGACAACCATATCAATCAACATAGCTCTTAAGGAGGAAATGGGATGATTAGACTCCAGAAAATGTCGGGCCACTGGTTGATCAGAAAGTCCTTCTTTCAATGCAGCTCTAATGGCACTCTTATGGTTTGCCAATCTTTCCCGGAAGGTGGTACTGGTTTTACCTACATAATATCTCCCACAGGGGCATGTAAGGAAGTATACCACAAACTGGGATGTACAGGTAAGACGATGTCTAATCAGGTACGTCTTGGTAGAATGTGGGTGATGGAACTTTTGTCCAGTCAACATAGAATTACATGTGACACAGTTCCCGCATTTAAAACAGCCCAACTTCGTCTTGGCCAACCAGGTCTTAGTGCTACGCCAGGGATCAGTCTTCATCAATAACAATCTGAGACTACAGCCACTCCTATGTACTACTCTGGGAGCCTCCAAAAAACTAAACAGTGGTGAGGGGGTAGTGATCAATATAAGTAGTCGACCATTGGATAAAGATGAAGTTAATGTTTTGAGCAGAGGTCTGAGCTTTGTACCTACCCCGAAAATCAGTATCTTTGATCATCTGGTTGATCTCCATAAGCTACAAAGAACACTAAAGTTGAAGGATCATTTCAAACATTCTACTCATCCTCAGCCTAGGTCTAAGTTGTATAAATCCTCTGATTTCGAACTTAAAAACACTCACCCTACCATAAGAACTTTTACCAATATCTGCATCAGGGACATCGAACAAGCATGCAAGAACCAAGCACCATTTAGAGCTAATTTAAATAAAGAAGAATTGAGTGCATTGGAAAGACTCAAAAAAGATGATACAATTATCATCCGCCCGGCTGATAAGGGAGGTGCTGTTGTGATTTTAGACTACTCCTACTATAGGACTGAGCTGTTGAGTCAATTGAATGAAGGCTCAACCTATCAGAGATTGGCATTCAATCCCACCACTGCTTATAAAAAGATGTTGGACAATAGCCTAATGATTTCGTTTAACAGTGGCCATATTGACAGAAATATCTTGGAGTTCCTGACGGTGGAGTATCCTAAGTATCGTATAATTTACACTATCCCAAAAATACATAAAGATGTAATAAAGCCTCCGGGACGACCTATTGTGTCCGCTGAAGGATCAGTATTTCAGAATTTATCTATTTACATTGATTTTCATCTGCAGGATTTAGTCAAGAGAACAGAAGCATTTCTTTTAGACTCCATCCAACTGATTTAACTTCTACAAGATAGAACATTTCCTACAAACTGCATTCTCGTTACACTTGACGTAAATAGTCTCTACACAGTTATTCCACACATCATTGGTGTAGAGGCGGTCAGACAGTTCCTGGTATCCAGCAATGAATATGATGGTCCCCCGGTTGAGGTTCTACTAGACTGGCTGCTGATGTGTCTGACACATAACTATTTTAGATTCAAAGACACGTACTATTTGCAACTGGTTGGTACGGCCATGGGGTCTAGCATGGCCCCTTCCTATGCAAACCTCTTCATGGCATGGTTCGAGAAACAATATATCTTTCATGACCGAAATCCCAATGTCTTACTGTACCGTAGGTACATTGATGATTTATTTGTTATCTGGGCCGGTACTCATGACGAATTGGCAGAATGGATACACTATCTTAATAATGTCGAACAATCGATTACGCTCAAGAGTGAGAGTGATGAAGATAAAATACACTTTCTGGATTTATGTATTTTCAAATCAACCACTGAGGCCGGTTGTAGGCTTAACACCACTTTGTACTCTAAACCAACCGACTGAAATACCCTGTTACAGAGTGACAGTTTTCATCCAGCACAGCTAAAGGCTGGTATCATCAAATCCCAGTTCCTCAGGGTTATCCGTAACAATTCCGACCCAACAAAAAGATCCATACAAATGAAGTTGAAATTTTTGGAAATAGGTTACAGTCTGAAGAAAGTGACCGATATAATAAATGAAGTTACCCATTTGGATCAGGCTACTCTTATTCAAAGGAAACAAAAACCTTGAGAAGAATCTAGTCATCCGCAATTAAATCTTGTTACTGGGTTCAGTCCAGCCACTAAGCAAATTGGGGAATTAGTCCGTAGAAACTGGCATCTCATCAAAGGAGATCTAACGCTACCTTTCAAAGAAACACCGCCTCCCAGAGTAGTACATAGGAGTGGCTGTAGTCTCAGATCGTTATTGATGAAGACTGATCCCTGGCGTAGCACTAAGACCTGGTTGGCCAAGACGAAGTTGGGCTGCTTTAAATGCGGGAACTGTGTCACATGTAATTCTTTGTTGACTGGACAAAAGTTCCATCACCCACATTCTATCAAGACGTACCTGATAAGACATTGTCTTACCTGTACATCCCAGTTTGTGGTATACTTCCTTACATGCCCCTGTGGGAGATATTATGTAGGTAAAACCAGTACCACCTTCCAGGAAAGATTGGCAAACCATAAGAGTGCCATTAGAGCTGCATTGAAAGAAGGACTTTCTGATCAACCAGTGGTCCGACATTTTCTGGAGTCTAATCATCCCATTTCCTCCTTAAGAGCTATGTTGATTGATATGGTTGTCCCGCCCAGGAGAGGTGGCGACAGACACAAAGAACTGCTATGTTGTGAGAGTCGGTGGATATACAGGCTTAATACTCTGGTCTTGTTATACTCTTATCCTGTGTAGTTGGACACACAACTTGCCATATTTATTTTATTTTATACTTCACATTGGCAATTATAGCTCATTGTGTTTGTATGTTGGTTACCTAGCAACAGTGACGCTTAGTGAATTTCGCTATATGTTACGTTTTCCTCCCTGTCTTTTTGGAGTTAGCCGGTGGGGGCTTTATTGATTATATGTTAGTGTCTTCAGGTTCTGAGTTTCGTCCACGGCTGTGTCATCTAGTTAATGCTGAGTGCTGTGATGGTGAACAGAGTGCATATGTGTGGTATCTGTCTAGTTGCAGGCTCTCTGATAGCATACACTTTGCTACAGCTGTGTTGGTTACTTAGCTGCTCACACCTCCGTTTTTGACCAATAGAATGGGCTCCCCGCCGCTTTTAAAGCCTCTCCGGTGTCCCAATAGATTATACGCTGTTTCCTGTTTGTGGAGCACGGCTATATGCCGACATGAGGTAATGTTGTTTGTTTTAAATAACGGGGATATGACTTCTATGATGCATTTTAAGATTTGGCTGGCTCTGACTAAATTTGATTGTTTCACCGTATGAAGGTGGGGGTGTATATTGCAAATTGCGGCTATGTTTGAAATTTGCTCGTTAAAGGTACATATTTGGTCTGAAAGTATAGAGGTCTCCTTTATTATGAGGGAGATGGTTATATTTAAATAAAAGCATTATCTCATTTCCACGTTTGCGGGCATGTGCTATTTGGAGTTTTTAGTGGTCTATCTCTTTGTTTGAATTTACACTTTAGTTGTTATCTCTCATTGCATTAGTAAGTTCAGGTTGTCATACCTGTTTCAAAGCAACGTTGCTGTTTTTCTTGCTTCTGGTATAAACTGTAGCTTTGTGTAATAGAGGTCTGATTAGTCAATTTTGTTGCCTATTGTGATATTTCACCTGTTGTGTACATGTGTAAGTTCTACCCCAGATTAAATTTCTTTATAAGGTTTGGACCACAGCTGTTTCAATATTGGTTTGCTGTATTTGGCGTTAGTAAGGTGTATTGGTTTGATATATCCTGTGGCATATACCTATTACTACATGATTAGTAATAACAGTGAGGTATATATTGTTGGCATCTTTATGTTTACTGTTCTGTTTACAGGTTATGAGATATGGCTATTGTTTAACATTAGTAATGGGCATAGGCAATGCTCAGTAGTTTTGAAGCTTTTCATGATAACTAGTATTTAGGGTTTTGGGCCCATGAGTCCTGATTTTTAAATTTGTATACTCGCCGTGGTACATTCTGTTTTCTGCCACGTTTAACGTAATAGCGTGTTTTTGATTTATTTCAAGTACTGCAATAAGAGCACGTGTTCTAGTTTATATTTGTATACATTTCTATGTTAGACAGTTTGGCTCATTTGGTACCTACCCTCTGGAAGCTTCTCAGTATTCCCTGATTGACCTGATTAGGTGTCGTTCTAAGGGTGTCTCTATCTGTTTGTGTACTATGCTTGATTAGTATGTAGTGTGTTCTAGTGTTCGGCTTGGTGACCATGGACTTGTACACAAGTTTATCCTTTTACATGATTTTATAATAATAAGTGGTGTTGGGTGTATATTCTTTCACGTTAATTTGTAAAAATGTGTTTGTATATATTGGTTGTTTTTTCTTTTATTCTACAGATGTTGTTTGTCTTGAAGAAGGCTTCTGTGAAAGCCGAAACGTCAACTATGAAGATTTATTGTTATTGAAATAAATATCTTTGTTTTGCAAATTGTAAAAACCCTGAGAGTGCCCTTCATTCCTATAAGAATTGTTCTATATGTTTCTCTAAGGACTGCACCCAGGTGTGTGAGAGATAACCAAGGTTGGAGTGCTGGAACACCTGCTATTTCTAATATATATATATATATATATATATATATATATATATATATATATATATATATATATATATATATATATATATATATATATATATATATATATATATATATATATATATATATAGCATTATCTGTGTTACAGTAATATAAATAAATATACTACCAGTCAAAAGTTTTAGAACACCCCCATTTTCCAGTTTTTATTGACATTTAAGCAGTTAGAGTCCAGTGAGTAACCTGAAATGGCAAAAAGGTAAGAGGTAAACTGCCAGAGGTGGAAAAAAATAATGTACATTTCACTGATTTCAGAGTTTTACAAAAAGGTCTTTTTCAGTGAAAAAGTAATGAGTTAAGAACTCACAGTTGTTCTGCAACAATGTAAGTCAATTAAGCCTTTAACGTTTATGCTAACAATTCCTGCAGGTGTTCCAACTTTTGTTGATTACTTATAAAAAGCAGTGTTGGTACAGACTGTGTTACTACACTCTCTTAAGCAATATTTGGACAGTATTATACTACAGGAAGTAGTATATTTCTCTAAAATTGGTGAGAAAAAAGGCAGTTAACAAAGGAAGACAGACAGAACATTATAACCCTTAAAAGTGTAGGTCTTGGGGGCGGAGCTTGGCCACGCAGGAAGATGGCTGCAACAGCTTAGAGCTCCCGAGCCATTTAGCACCCTAAGATGTAAAGCGGCCAAAGAGGACTTACAAAAAAAAAAACTAAATCGCCTCTACATCACGGCGAAATTCCATCACTTTCCTGTGTTCGGCTGCAAAGGTCTGTTCTAAACTGCTCTGGGGCTCCGTGACAGATCGCGGCCTTGTGTAGGCCGTGCGCACGCAACAACACCCACGCACCTGGCGCATCAGTCCGGGATCGTTCACCTGCAAACCTAGGACCGCTCCAAATGTGGGGCTGATATTACCCCCGGTGTATAGTGCATCAGTGACGACGGACCAGTGAAAGATTAAAGGGGATTGACACACCACACCGAGAACCCCACAGCAAGGCCCTGTTTGCATGTGCTGCTGCTGTGTCACACAGTGAATATACCAGGGCATCAACTTACTGCAACACCAGATCTACACACACATGGCCTCCGTCAAACAACAAAAGCCTAAATAAACACAGGCCTTAAGCTAACGAACCCACCTCCTGGCAGGCACATTCTATCTGTAATACTCTGAGACTTTCATACCTCACCAATTGAAAAAGACATGAACACCACCTCTTTTTGGTGAAATCACTTACTACTTAACGGGACACTCTTACACACAGGCAATTTCAAGCAGCATACTCCCTGGTAAAAGCCAAAAACATGAGCCACTATTTTAAGCCTGCAGAAGCCTCTCCACCTGATAACTACCCTGACTATCAGAGCCTATATCATCAGGACACCCACCTGCATTGCCACCACAATATGTCACTAAAGAGGATCTTAAAACTCTTTCCTCAAAATAAGATATTAATAAAGTTATGTCAGAAGTTAAAATTGTATTTGGTGAGCTGCCTAAAGAAGTTAATGTTTTCAATCAGAGAGTAGACAGAGTAGAACAAAAACAAGATATATTGCAGAAAGAGGTGAAAGACTCCTCCTCTCAAGCCCAGTATAGTGCGGTGTTGGTGCAAAACCTGCTTGATCGCGTAGAAGTCTTGGACAAACGCAGCAGGCGAAACAACCTTCGCATAAGGGGAATTCCAGAATCGGTTAACTTACCTGCACTACAACAATATTTACAAGACCTCTTCAGAACGATAAAAGGAACCCCAACTTCACCTGAAGTTATGATTGAAAGAGCACATAGGGCTCTGAGACCAAAGCCCTCCCAGAAGGAACCTCCTAGGGATGTTATTCTGAAATTCCTGAATTTCAAGGACAAGGATGAAATCCTATGCCACTGCAGGAACAAACATTCGATCTCCCATGCAGGAATAGCATTACAAGTTTTCTCTGACCTGAGCCCTACCACGCTACAGAAGAGAAGGGACTTAAGGTTCCTCACATCAGCACTTCAAGAGAACAATATACCATACCGATGGGGATTTCCAACAAGCATAACAGCAAATAAAGGAGACAAGATCGCAACCTTAAGAGTCATGGAGGACTTGGAGACATTCTGTGCCACACTGGGGATCACAACTCCATGCATACCCCAAAGACACTGAGCCCACAACCTTACAGCAATCCTAACTCAATCACGTGGCCCCACTTTTGCTTTGGGGGGACATTCTACCCCAGATCTTGGGATCTGGCCTGAACAGCCTTGTCAACTAGGACACAAAATAATTTTACAGAATGAGAAGAGCTCATCCCCACAAAGGACCATGGTTTGGTTTGCATAAACACCCTTCATAATGTTTTATTATTGTTTATATTGTTATGCATTGTCTTTAAATATTCAGTTGCCTGCATCTGTCTCCCCCATCCCTCATCCCCCCTCCCTTTTCTTCCTCGATGTTAATTGTTAATGATTACAATTGTAATGACCTCCATAGAGCTTGCTACTACTTGATAACACAAACAGAACTATACATAAGAACAGGGCCTTAACATGGCACACAACCTCCTGAGTGCCCACAAAGGCTTTCAACCCTACTTGTTTTTTCCTTTTCACTTCTTTTTACCTTTTCCCCTATTCTACCACATAGATACGCTGGTAGCTCGGACAGGGCAAATGGCATAACCAAATGGCATAACCATAGGTTCTCTACAGCCTATTTCTCCTCAGGGCCATGGAAACTAAATGGTTTGGTAAACCTGTTCCACCACAGAGTCCCCTTCCAAACTTTGCACATTGAAAGATACACAGAGGGTAGGTTTCTGATACTAACGGGACTGCTTTACGGTCACCCCATCACCTTAGCCAACATTTAAGCTCCAACCACAGCACAACACACTTTTCTCAAGACTTTCTCAAAAAGGCTTTTGGAGGTGTCTAGGGGAGTAGTCATTCTTGGAGGAGACTTTAATATTCAATTTAATCCCCGAATGGATACCTCCAATGTCTTGTCCACCATATGATCAAACAAAGTAATAACACTTTAAAATCACTTCTCCTTCACAATATCTGGCGTACACATCACCCAACTGACAAAGACTTCACATTCTACTCTAACCCGCATAAAAAATACTCCTGTATCAATTACTTGTTCACAGATTCCATAGGCATCTCCTACGTTACACAGAGTGAGATCACCAGCATCACCTGGTCAGATCACACTCCAGTCACCTGCAATATCAACTGGCCTAACACCCCCTCGGTGTCCCCTTCTTTGATAGCTAGATGATAATAGGTTAGACAACCCTTTCATTAGGGCAGAACTAGTCTCCTCATTAATTGAATCCTTTTCTTATAATACTAATGACGGGTTACCGATCACAACGTATGGGAAGCATACACATGTGTTGTCCGGGGAGACGATCAAACATAAAGCCAAACTCATAAAGCAACGGAAAGAGAAATATGACACAATTCTTAAATCAATACAATCCCTAGAAACCCTACATAAAAAACACTATGGATTCACATATAGAATCACAACTCAGGCCAAATTAGACTTTAAATAAATCCTCCTGGAGGATCAACAAAATAATGCCCTATGGATAAAACAGGAATATTATGACAAGGGTGATAAAGCGGGTAAACTACTGGCACGGCCAATTAAACGCAGGCAACTTAGATCATATGTTCACACAATGAAAGACAGTAAATGTAAGAAGTGTACTAATAGCTATAACATAGCAAGGGTCTTCCGCACATATTACGAGAAGATGTATAACATTCAAACTGATTTAGGAGGAAATCCAGTAACTGAAATAACTCCCCTAGACAGAAAAATAAATGAGTATATCTCCAAAACAGGCCTACCGACCCTACAAAAAGATGACATAACTTATTTGGAATCCCCACTAACTCTTGACAAAATATCAGATGTGATCAAGGAACTCCCCAGCGGGAAAAGTCTGGGTCCAGATAGCCTGAGCTCTAAATATTATAAGTCATTCCTTCCTATTCTCCTTCCACATCAACAAACGGTATTTAATTAACTACATGCCACAGGTACACTACCCCCTTTAAAGTTAACAGCATACGTCACGGTCCTCCACAAGCCAGGAAAGCCAGCAGACAAACCAGAGAGCTATAGACCAATTTCCCTGCTTAACACCGATTTAAAGATACTGGCAAAAACACTAGCCAATAGGGTCAATAAATATTTACCTTCCGTCATATCCACAGATCAGGTGGGTTTTGTCCCGGGAAGAGAGGCGAGGGACAACACACTTAAGATACTCCAGCTCATGGATTTCTTTAAAATAAACTTAATCCCCCTAATGCTTCTCTTCCATGGTCTTTCTCAGAAAGACCATGGAAAAAATAGGATTTGGAGAATTTTTTAAACAAATGGTCTTTGCCCTCTATTCTACACCAAATGCACAAATTAAGGTTAACAATATATTATCCGACCCCTTCAATATCACAATTGGGACGAGGCAGGGCTGCACTCTTTTACTCCTATTGTTTGCAATTTCTATAGGGGCCTTGGCCAGTAATATAAGAGCTAATAAACAAATCTCAGGGATCACAGTAGGTGACACAGAATATAAGCTAGCTATGTTTGCCGGCGATTTATTGCTCACCATTACTAACGTAGAACCATCCATCCCGTTGACTATTGCAGAATTAAAAAAATTCAGGAAAGTTTCCAACTTCTTTTTGAACCTTACCAAATCCGAGCTCCTCAACATATCCTTATCACCAACATCCACAAGCTGGCTAAAAGAACACTGCCCATTAATAGTAAAACAAGACTTTATAGAATACCTAGGAATCAACCTTTCTAGTTCGGTCACAGACATTTTCCGGAACAACTATATCCCTCTAAAAAAAGATCGCTAACGATTTGTCTGCATGGAAACATAAAACTATATCCTGGCTGGGGGAGTATTGGGGTCGTAAAAATGAATATTCTCCCTAGCATACTCTATTTACTCCAAACAGCTCCAATCCCTCTTCCTCACACTTACCTCCGATCTCTTAAAACCTTACTAGAAGACTACATATGGAAGAGAATACGACCTAGGGTAAATAGACAAACCCTATATCTTCCCCGGGAGAGAAGGGGACTAGACTTGCCCAATATTCATCTCTAGAGACAGGCAATAATGCTTCAACACATAGCAGAGTGGTGCCATCAGAGTGCTAAAATAAAATGGTTACAACTTATTTCAAGTATCCTTCACATTATAAATTCTTAAGCCAGTGGTAACTCACACCTAACAGACTTAAATAAATATACCCAGCCTCTAATGATACATGCTGGAGGGGGTGCGGGATGGAAGGTACGATGTTGCATGTATGGTGGGAGTGTCCCTTGATAGAAAAGTATTGGAACTCGGTTGTAAAAGAGATTAGTAAGATCATACAGATGGATTTAAACCACAAACCCTGCATACTTTTGTTATAGTTCCCTTTTAAATTTCCAAACTGTTTAGAAACTAATACCCATACTAATGCTGACATTCGCTAAGAGCCTTATACCCCAGCATTGGCAATCAAATATCCCTACGATAGGGGAATGGTAAATAAAAGTAGAAAACACTCTTGGGTTGGAAAGATACCACTATTTGAAGTCAGCTAAAACAGAAATTCATGAGCTGATGGTGCAATGTGGACTACGGCCCACAACACAACCTCGAGTAGCTCTACTGGTTAATCATAAATAATGTCGTTGATGTTGCCTCCTTGCAAATAAGAAGAGAGACATGTACAAGCTCTCTTCTTAGACACAACCCCCCCCCTTTTTTTTCTCTACCCTCCCCCCGCTTGGTTATCACCTTAACCCAACAACACCTGGAAACTTTCGGCTAGATTTAGAGTTTGGCGTTAGCCGTCAAAAGCAGCGTTAAGGGGTCCTAACGCTGCTTTTTACCGCCCGCTGGTATTTAGAGTCAGGCAGGAAAGGGTCTACTGCTCACTTTCTTTCCGCGACTCCAGGCTACCGCAGATCCTCTTACGTCAATTGCGTATCCTATCCTTTCAATGGGATTTGCCTAACGCTGGTATTTGGAGTCTTGGAACAAGTGAGCGGTAGAGCCTTTATGGGCTAACGCCGGAACATAAAGCTCTTAACTACTGTGCTATAAAGTACACTAACACCCATAAACTACCTATGTACCCCTAAACCGAGGCCCCCCCACATCGCAAACCCTCTAATAAAAATTTTTAACCCCTACTCTGCCGACCGGACACCGCCGCCACCTACATTATAGCTATGAACCCCTAATCTGCTGCCCCTAACATCGCCGACACCTACATTATATTTATTAACCCCTAATCTGCCCCCCCAACATCGCCGCTACCTAACTACAATTATTAAACCCTAATCTGCCGACCGGATCTCGCCGCCACTATAATAAATCTATTAACCCCTAAACCGCCGCACTCCCGCCTCGCAAACACTATAATAAATTGTATTAACCCCTAATCTGCCCTCCCTAACATCGCTGCCACCTACCTACAATTATTAACCCCTAATCTCCCGCCCCCAATGTCGCCGCTACTATAATAGTTATTAACCCCTAAACCTAAGTCTAACCCTAACCCTGACACCCCCCTAACATAAATATAATTTAAATAAAACGAAATAATATTCCTATAATTAAATAAATTAATCCTATTTAAAACTAAATACTTACCTATAAAATAAACCCTAATATAGCTACAATATAACTAATAATTACATTGTATCTATTTTAGGATTTATATTTATTTTACAGGCAACTTTGTATTTATTTTAACTAGGTTATTAACTATTTAATAGCTACCTAGTTAAATTAATTACAAAATTACCTGTGAAATAAATCCTAACCTAAGTTACAATTAAACCTAACACTACACTATCATTAAATTAATTAAATAAATTAACTACAATTACCTACAATTAAATTTAATTAAATAAACTAATCTATAATACAAAAAAAACACTAAATTACAGAAAATAAAAAAATATTACAAGAAATTTAAACTAATTACACCTAATCTAAGCCCCCTAATAAAATAAAAAAGCCCCCCAAAATAATAAAATGCTCTACCCTATTCTAAATTACAAAAGTAATCAGCTCTTTTACCAGCCCTTAAAAGGGCTTTTTGCGGGGCATTGCCCCAAAGTAATCAGCTCTTTTACCTGTAAAAAAAAAATACAACCCCCCCCAACATTAAAACCCACCACCCACATACCCCTACTCTAACCCACCCAAACCCCCCTTAAAAAAACCTAACACTAACCCCCTGAAGATCTCCATACCTTGAGTCGTCTTCACCCAACCGGGCCGAAATCTTCATCCAAGGTGCGTAGAAGAGGTCCTTCATCCAGTAGAAGTCTTCATCCATGCGGCGCCTTCAATCTTCATCCATCCGGAGCGGAGCCATCCTCTTCATCCGGATGGATGATTGGAACAGCCAATAGAATGCGAGCTCAATCCGATTGGCTGATTGGATCAGCCAATCGGATTGAACTTCAATCTGATTGGCTGATTGAATCAGCCAATCAGATTTTTCCTACCTTAATTCCGATTGGCTGATAGAATCCTATCAGCCAATCGGAATTGAAGGGACGCCATCTTGGATGACGTCACTTAAAGATACCATCATTGTGTTAGAAGACTCCGGATGAAGAGGATGGCTCCGCGTCGGCTCCTTGGAACATGGCTCCGCTCCACTCCGGATGGATGAAGATTGAAGACGCCGCCTGGATGAAGACTTCTACCGGATGAAGGACCTCTTCTGCGCACTTTGGATGAAGATTTCGGCCCGGTTGGGTGAAGACGACTCAAGGTAGGGAGATCTTCAGGGGGTTAGTGTTAGGTTTTTGTAAGGGGGGTTTGGGTGGGTTAGAGTAGGGGTATGTGGGTGGTGGGTTTTAATGTTGGGGGGGTTGTATTTTTTTTTTACAGGTAAAAGAGCTGATTACTTTGGGGCAATGCCCCGCAAAAAGCCCTTTTAAGGGCTGGTAAAAGAGCTGATTACTTTTGTAATTTAGAAAAGGGTAGGGCATTTTATTATTTTGGGGGGGGGGCTTTTTTATTTTATTAGGGGGCTTAGATTAGGTGTAATTAGTTTAAACTTCTTGTAATATTTTTTTATTTTCTGTAATTTAGTGTTTTTTTTTTTTGTATTATAGATTAGTTTATTTAATTAAATTTAATTGTAGTTAATTTATTTAATTAATTTAATGATAGTGTAGTGTTAGGTTTAATTGTAACTTAGGTTAGGATTTATTTTACAGGTAATTTTGTAATTATTTTAACTAGATAGCTATTAAATAGTTAATAACTATTTAATAGCTATTGTACCTAGTTAAAATAAATACAAAGTTGCCTGTAAAATAAATATAAATCCTAAAATAGATACAATGTAATTATTAGTTATATTGTAGCTATATTAGGGTTTATTTTATAGGTAAGTATTTAGTTTTAAATAGGATTAATTTATTTAATTATAGGAATATTATTTTGTTTTATTTAAATTATATTTATGTTAGGGGGGTGTTAGGGTTAGGTTTAGGGGTTAATAACTTTATTATAGTAGCGGCGACGTTGGGGGCGGGAGATTAGGGGTTAATAATTGTAGGTAAGTGGTGGGGATGTTAGGGAGGGCAGATTAGGGGTTAATACAATTTATTATAGTGTTTGCGAGGCGGGAGTGCGGCGGTTTAGGGGTTAATACATTTATTATAGTGGCGGCGAGGTCCGGTCGGCAAATTAGGGGTTAATAAGTGTAGGTAGGTGGCTGCGACGTTGGGGGGGGGCAGATTAGGGGGTAATAAATATAATGTAGGTGTCGGCGATGTTGGGGGCAGCAGATTAGGGGTTCATAAGTATAATGTAGGTTGCGGCGGTGTCCGGAGCGGCAGATTAGGGGTTAATAATATAATGCAGGTGTCAGCGATAGCGGGGGCGGCAGATTAGGGGTTAATAAGTGTAAGATTAGGGGTGTTTAGACTCTGGGTTCATGTTAGGGTGTTAGGTGTAAACTTAAAAAGTGTTTCCCCATAGGAAACAATGGGGCTGCGTTAGGAGCTGAACGCTGCTTTTTTGCAGGTGTTAGGTTTTTTTGCAGCCAGCTCAGCCCCATCGTTTCCTATGGGGATATTGTGCACAAGCACGTTTTTCCATCTTACCGCTACCGTAGGCAACGCTGGTATTGAGAGTTGAAGTGGAGCTAAATTATGCTCAACGCTCCCTTTTCTGAGCCTAACGCAGCCACTCAGACAACTCTAAATACCAGTGTTGTCTTAAGGGTGCGCTGGAAAAAAAAGCAGCGTTAGCACGGCGGGTCTTTACCGACAAAACTCTAAATCTAGGCGTTTGTTTTGCTATATACATATTTTCACTCATTTTGCAAGATGGATGTAAACTTCTATCTCAGCTATTCTCCCAGGAACCCACTGCAGCCCAGAGGTAAAAAGTCTTCGATAATAACCTGCATATTTTGTGGGCCCCTTAATACCTTGTTACACTGTTCTCACCATGTTATGTTTCTTTATGTAAAGCTAATATATATTCTGTTATAATACTGAAAATAACTGGAAAACCAAAGCGCATAAAAGGGATATTGAAACAAGACATTTTGAACTTGCACCGAACTGAGGACAAAAGTTACTCTGCAAAGGTTTCTATGTTGCTCAGAACCCCTTGCTCTACATGTATGCACTTACATCTACTTGTAACCACAATGTATAAATGATGATGTCTAATTGAAATTTATTTTCAAATAAAGCTCTTTGAAAAAAAAAAAAAAAAGTGTAGGTCTTTCCTTTAGAGAAATTGCAAAGAAAGCCAAGGTGTCAGTTAGTACAGTTTTCTACACCATCAAAAGGCACTTGGAAACTGCAGGAAACTCTGACAGGAGGAGGTCTGGCAGACCCAAAGCCACAACAGAGACTCATAGGACAACAGCTTCAAGCACAGCTTAACACTGATCAAATTAAACAAGTCTCAGTTTCAACTGTGAAGAGAAGACTTCGAGCTGCAGGTTTGAAAAGAGTCTTGCCTGGGCCAGGAAGCACCGGCAGTGGACTACTGAAGACTATAAGAAGGTCTTATGGACCAATGAATCATATTTGAGATCTACGGTTCATCACGCAGGGTTTTTGTACACCGTTAAATAGGTGAAAGGATGGTTCCTGGAGGAGGAAGCGTAATGGTCTGGATCCAGAGTTGGTGACTTGCGAGTGAGTGGCACCCTGAACCAAAACTACAACCACAGCATTTTGCAGCTGTGATATTGAAACAAGACATTTTGAACTTGCAACGAACTGAGGACAAAAGTTCCTCTGCAAAGGTTTCTATGTTGCTCAGAACCCCTTGCTCTACATGTATGCACTTACATCTACTTGTAACCACAATGTATAAATGATGATGTCTAATTGAAATTTATTTTCAAATAAAGCTCTTAGAAAGAAAAGAAAAAAAGGTGTAGGTCTTTCCTTTAGAGAAATTGCAAAGAAAGCCAAGGTGTCAGTGAGTACAGTTTTCTACACCATCAAAAGGCACTTGGAAACTGCAGGAAACTCTGACAGGAGGAGGTCTGGCAGACCCAAAGCCACAACAGAATCAGAAGACAAGTTTCCGAGAGTCAACAGGTTGTGTGACTCATAGGACAACAGCTTCAAGCACAGCTTAACACTGATCAAATTAAACAAGTCTCAGTTTCAACTGTGAAGAGAAGACTTCGAGCTGCAGGTTTGAAAAGAGTCTTGCCTGGGCCAGGAAGCACCGGCAGTGGACTACTGAAGATTAGAAGAAGGTCTTATGGACCAATGAATCAAATTTGAGATCTACGGTTCATCACGCAGGGTTTTTGTACACAGTTAAATAGGCGAAAGGATGGTTCCTGGAGGAGGAAGCGTAATGGTCTGGATCCAGAGTTGGTGACTTGCGAGTGAGTGGCACCCTGAACCAAAACTACAACCACAGCATTTTGCAGCGCCATGCAATACTCTCCGGTTTACGCCTACTTGGTCAGGGGTTCATTCTACAGCAAGATAATTAATTATACCACCTTAAAGGGGCAGTAAACCTTGAAAATAATGTTATATAATTCTTCACATAGTGCAGATTTATATAACATCATCTTAGCCAAATTTTATGCAACATAATATTGCCGGTGAAATTTGATTAAAAAAAGAGGATTTTTCAGACTGCCGCTCTGGCTCTATTGAGCGGGTCTGGTTTCCCCCCTGAGCGCATCTGGGCAGCTGTCTAGTCACAGCCTGGCCCAATCGTGCCATTACACTCAATGCAGCTCGCTCCTGCTATGTCTGATAGAGGGATGAACTGGACAGAAGTGTGAAAGCAAAGTAACCTACAATGCAACACATTTGTGGGAACTTCTGCAACAGTGTGGAGAAGAACTTTCTGACCAATGTTTGATTTTCGTTGTAGAAAAAAATGCCACGAGTTTGTTCGGCTGTTATATATACAAAAGGTGGCTACTTTGAGGATTCAAAAATTTAGAGTACATTTTGTTAAAGAAAACGATTCCATGATTTTACCTCAAATGAGAATACCAGTAGCGAGAAAATGAGGAGCAGGGACACATGGTCCAATTACTGGCCGCATCTCCATCTTGAGAAAACTATTGGTGATCCAAAGCTTGATCTACATTTCTCAAGCTTTGTAGTTCTTCGGTTTCATTCCCAGACAAAGATACATACATTTTAAAAAAATCCTTTACATAATACATATAGCTCTGGCATTGACAAAGAAGCAATAATTTTTAAGTCTTTCTCAGAATAGCTAGTAGTCGACCAAGGAGAATCATCAATATTTCTCAGAGCCATGTTGAAAACTTGTTAAGTAGAATACATTGAACCAGTGTACTCCACAGAAAATGTTGCTAGCCTGGTGGCCTTCTGAAATAGCCGGGTGGGGTCAGTGTAATATTTTCTAATATTATATAATTTTCTGCTATCCAAAGCACACATCAATTGCATAATTTATCAAAAAAGGATTTAATGATAATTTGTGCAATAAAAATTGAAAATGTTTAATATTAGCCAATTTTAGCTTAATATTGGCTACAATTTTAGCCTGGTGGTCAATAAAATCAGCCAGGTAGTGCCCCTGCTTAAAAGGTCCTGGGGAGAACACTGTCAATCTAATATGTAAGTTTATACAATTAAAACTTTGACTTTTCAATTATTAAAGATTTTCTTGTTTGGACATTTATAGCTGCCTCTCTCTGCCACACGGGTTTGCTTATATGATGACGGAACTGAAGTAAGTGACCAGTACTTGAAGAGAATTCCAGATAATACAGAACTTGTATTGCTACGAGAGGGAGAAACATGGCAAGGATGTAAGTACCACATTTTATTTCTCTTAAAGGGACATTATACACTGGATTTTCTTTGCATAAATGTTTTGTAGATGATCCATTTATATAGCCTATACAGGGTTTAAAAAAAAAAAAAAATGTTTTTATAGTTTTGCTTATTTTTAAATAACATTGCGCTGATTTTCAGACCCCCTAACCAAGCCCCAAAGTTTTAAAGTATACTGATGTATTCCTACTCCAGCTCGTTCCTGTTTGTGTAAAGTCTTTTCATATGCAGAGGAAGGGGGAGGGGTCTGTTTTTTTGCTATGCACCCACTTTCAGTGGATTTTCCTGCTAACCATTTTAACAGATAAACTGGGAGCTTCTAAGTACGTTTTTAAACTGTTTTATACTGGATTTTTATATCAGTATCTGTGCATCTTAGTCTTTATAGTAGTTTCTATTACATGCAGCTATATAACAGTCGGTGTATATACTGTCCCTTTAAAGTTCATTATAGTGAGAAAAGTACTGGTTCTCATTCATTAGACTAGAGCATGTCATTTTATTAGTACCAGCCCTGCAACTGTTAAAGGGCTGCAGAGAATTGTAAATCCCGATTGGATGTGCATTCGTGTGATGAGTGTTACAACATATGCCGCATATGGCCGCAGGCAGCAGCATTAGGGTCTTTTCAGAGCCCTATTTCAGCGTGTAAAAGTGCAACACACAAAGTTGCACTTTCATATGAAAAAGTCTACTGCCGGCGGGCCATATTGGGCATTCGTTGTATTACAGATCACACGTATGCACATCTCTAGTGGAAACTGGCACTGACCCAATAAGCAGTGCAATCTGCACAACCCAGCTGTTTAGCGTTGCTGATGAACTCAGCTACAATTCCTGCTTGGGACTAGCAGTTCTATGTGGCTCCTGAGTGATTCTTTAACTATGTTTTTAACCCATTTGCAGGGGTAAAACACATAGAATAGGAACGTCAATAGTGAGAATGTTAAATGCTCTAACAAATGGGAGCATGCATATTTTTTCACTATAGTGTCCCTTTAAATTAAGTAATAAATAATACTTGAATATATTTAATATATTGTTTACTTGCCACAAAAATGTTTATTTATACCACATAATCTGTAAGCGCTTTCAGTATCAGACCCCTATTCCTTCTGTTTGTGAATAATCACATATATTCTGATTTTATTTATTTTTTTAATTGTATTTATTGTTTCCCTGTTAATCACTGTGGACTATGCTTTCCGTCTTTCACTAAAAAATAATTAAACAATGGATTTATATTCAGGGGAAAAAAAATATGAACTATGCAAGCAATATTCCCCTAAATATGCACAATTAGTCAAGCACATAAATGTGTGTTTATTCAGTCATACATTCATTTACATAATTCTTGCAAAACATTCCTACTATCTATTCTTTACTACACAGACAATTTTGTTACACAAAGACAATACATTTCCCTCTGTGTTTAATGGGACAGTAAAAGCAAAAATGACATTTTTATGTTTTAGGCACAGCATATAATTTAAAAATTGTGTATGTGTATATATACTGTATATCCCCAATTCTGAAAAAGTTGGGACAGTATGGAAAATGCAAAAAAAACAGTCATTTGAAATTTCTATTCACCCTGTACTATATTGAAAACATATTATTAACACATTATTTGATGTTTTACTTTGTGAATTTAATGTATTTTTGAAAATATACACTCATTTCAAATCTGATGACTGCAACACACTCCAAAAAAGTTGGGACAGGGGCAATTTGGGACTAATAGCGATGTGACAAGTTAAAATAAGGTGATGTGAAACAGGTGAGGCAATTGTGTAATCATAGTATATAAGGTGCCTCCAAAAAATCCCTAGTCCTTCAAGAGCAGGGATGGGTCGAGGCTCGCCAATCTGCCAACAGATGCGTCAGCGAATAATCCAACACTTCTAGAACAACATTCTCCGAAGACGAATCGGTAGGATTTTGGGCATTTCACTTTCTACAGTGCTCAATATAATTAAAAGATGGAGTAACTCACCACGCTCTGCCAGTTCCCGGCGCTCCCGCAGCAGGCAGGCACCAAGAGGCAGACATGGCAGAGTGTGGCGCTTTTGCTCAGATGATCAGCAGGTAAAAGGGCTAGATACCCTGGGGACAGTTAGTTCCTATACCTCCTGGTGTGCAGTGCATGGGAGGTATAGGAATATAAAAGCCCGGATTGCTGTGCGTGGGATACTCGAGAAAAGAGGGATATTCCCTAGCCTTATTAGCAGATGCATTACAGCCCTCTCTGGTAGTCATGGTGTTACTGTAAATATGTGTTTCTGATTTACTGATTGTTTACTGCTTAAAATGTTCAATTCCTTTCATATTTGTGAGTAGTAGGTAAACCCAAAATTGATTTAATTGGAGATCAGTATTGATCAAACTGTATTTTTCTATGAGAACACTGGGTGTTGGTGTGACTAGTACATTGGGTTTAAAATAGGCAGGTCACACTGTGGCACTGGATGTGTATGTAGCTAGGACACTTTGCTTGAGGCAAGTAGGTTGTACATACATTTAGTGTGGGTGTTCTTGAACACTAGGAGTAAAGTCACACGGTCACATGTGAAAACGAAGTATGGTCACAGCTAGCACATTGGCTTTTGAGTCTGCAGGTCACACATGGGAAATGTGTGGGGAAAACTGGAACTAAGGCTCTAAGTGACGTGCACTGTGTTAAAGTGGTCCTGAAACACTGCTCAAAAACCATCATGAGTCTATAAAGGATATCCTGGCATGGGCTCTGGAATACTTTGGTAAACCTTTGTCAGTCAACACCATTTGCCGCAGCTTCCACAGATACAAGTTAAGGCTTTATTATGCAAAGCAGAATCCATACATCCACACTGTCCAGAAGTGCCACCCACTTCTCTGGGTTCATCTAAGATGGACAGTAGCAGAGTGGAATTGTGTTTTGTGGTCTGACGATTCAACTTTTCAAATAGTTTTTTTAAAAAAAAAACAGCTGTTGTGCTCTCCGGGCCAAAGAGGAAAAGGACCACCCAAGCTGTTATCAGCTTCAGGTCTTAAAGCCAGCATCTGTCATGGTATGGGGGGGGGGTGTCAGTGCCGATGGCATGGGTAACTTGCACATCTGAGAGTGCACCATTAACGCAGAAAGATATGTATATATTTTGGAGCAACATATTCTCCCATCCAGACGTCGTCTTTTCCAGGGACGTCCCTGCATTTTCCAGCAGGACAACGTCAAAGCACATTCTGCCCAGATTACAAGCACATGGTTACGTAAGCAGAGAGTGCGGGTGCTAGCATGGCCTGCCTCACCTGTCTTCAATTGAGAATGTGTGGCACATTATGAAGCGCAAAATAAGGCAACGAAGGCCCCTACAGTTGCACAGCTGAAGACATGCATAATGGATGAATGTGGGAAAATTCTGCTTGCCCAAACCCTTAATAAGTGCTATTAAAAGAAAAGGTGATATTACACAGTGGTAAACAGTCGACTGTCCAAACTTTTTTGGATTGTGTTGCAATCATCAGATTTGAAATTAGTGTATATTTTAATAAAATACATTAAACTCAAATCAAAAAACATCAAATAATGTGTTTTCAATATAGTACAATTTTCAAATGACTCTTTTTTTTGTTTGTTTTTTTTTGCATTTACCATACTGTCCCAACTTTTTTGGAATCGAGATTGTGTGTGTATGTATGTATGTATATGTGTGTGTATATGTGTATATATATATATATATATATATATATATATATATATATATAGGTAGCCCTCAGTTTACTCCGGGGTTAGGTTCCAGTCCAGAAGGAATGGTTGTAAATCGAAACCGTTGTAAATTGAAACCCAGTTTATAATGTAAGTCAATGGGAAGTGAGGGAGCTAGGTTCCAGGCCCCTCTCAAAATTGTCATAAGTAACACCTAATACATTATTTTTAAAGCTTTGAAATGAAGACTTTAAATGCTAAACAGCATTATAAACCTAATTAAATAATCACACAACACAGAATATATAATTAAACTAAGTTAAATGAACAAAAACATTTGCTAAAACGGCATTATAAACCTAATAAAAAAATCACACAACACAGACTTTACTTGCATTTTTTTGCAAACAGTTCTTTCTATGCATTCCAATCTGGACTGATTTATAGACAGGAAGATCTTGTTCCTTTGAAAGCTGCTCGATAGCTCAGGTCTAGCTAGCTACACTGATAAATTTCAGCCTGCTTGTGTGCTTGGCTTGCATATCTTTGCTGCAACACAAGCAGACAGCTCCACCTACTGGCTATTTTAATCAATGCTCTGCTTCTTAATGCTTTTCAATAGCAGTCACATGACTGGGAAAAAAAGGTTGTTATTCTGAAATGGCGCAAATTGAACCGTTGTAAACCGAGGGCCACCTGTGTGTGTGTGTATATATATATATATATATATATATATATATATATATATATATATATATATTTGTATTTTATATATATATATATATATATATATACTGTATGTATGTATGTGTGTATATATATATATATATATGTATATATATATACAGTATATAATAATCTCTTGTTTTATTAAGGGCCAATATACTCAGGCAAGTAGCTGATAAGAGTTATTGTATGTAAGCTGACTAGAAAATATCACATCTCTATGTAAATAAGGAAGATATTTACCTTAAAATTTCACACCCCATTGTAAAAGGACTTTAAGCAGCCAATCAGGATACTAATCCCAGGACTTGCAATAGAGTGTGCCACTGCTATGTGCATGCACCACAGTCATGTTATTTCCATATTCAGTTTAAGGAATTTTACTATAAAATCTCACAAGATTTCAGTGAAATCTCATGAGATCAAAGCATAGCATAACCTCAGCACTGCTGATCCTGATTGGCCTTTTCCCCCCAACCTGCAGCTGGACAGTAGCTGAAATATAACTGTTACCACAGCACTTACTCTGGTGAGCTGAAGACATATTGAGGTAAAATATCTTCCTTTTTTAGATAGAGATGTTCAGGTGATATTTTCTCTTCAGCTTTTTACAGTTATGATAAACAGCAGATATTCAGCGCTTCCCAAGTTAGAGTCAAAGTATGACAGTCCAGGTCAAATGAAATGTGAATGTAGATGGTGGATGTTAAAAATGAAAAAAGTAAAAGAATGAAAAAATGAGTCATGAGATGGTATGATATGAAACGTTTTCAATGGAGATGGCACAGTACCGTGTCAATTTGTATCCAGATGGTCGTTTCAGGTTCACAAATAAATGAAAAATCAGTAGAATGTTACCATATGCTTTTTTTGAATCCTGTAGCGCTGTTTCACATATCAGATCTTGCCTGAAGTGTAGGAAAAGGAGCAGCCGTTCTTACAAGGAAGCTTCCATGTCAGAGAGACCCAAGTAGAAAAAACTGAAAAAGACAAAGACAGCGCATCCCATCTAAGAGTAAACGACGGGTTAAAAGAAACTGTACATTACAATCGGATTTCAAGAATGAAGTTCAGATTTTAGATGAGAGATTCAAAGAGAAAGGATATGACCCTGAACTTTTAGAGAAAGCTAAAAGAAAAGTAGAAAATATGGATAGATCGAAAATGCTTGAACCTGTAATAAGATACAAACAAAAAAATGGATGATAATATTAGATTTATCACCACATTTAATCAAGGTAGTAAAGCAATAGAAAAAATAATAAATTCCCATTGGGATATCCTTAAAGCTGATCCCATTCTAGGCAATTCCCTTCCTAATAGACCTATCTTCACCTATAAGAAAAACAGGGACCTTAAAAATATCATTGCACCCTCAAAACTCAGATCTGCCACTCAGAAATCAAATAATAATATGAGTAGCAACTGGCTAGGCAACTCTAAAGGCACTAGAAGGTGTGGAGTAGCCAGATGTGGAATGTGTTCCCATGTTTGTACACAGGACTATTTTCAAGATTCCCATAATAAGAAAAAATATGCTATTAAAAACAGATACACATGTAGTTCCACATACATTGTGTACATGCTTAGCTGTAACTGTAATTTGATCTACATTGGGCGCACCAAAAGAACCATGAGAAAAAGGTTCAGTGAACACAAATACAATATTACACATGAGCTTGAGACACATAGTGTATCTCACCATTTTAAAATTCACCACAGGTCTAATCCAGATAGCCTTAAAGTAAAAATTATTGAGGGGGTACCACCAAGCAAACATGTAAATAGACTTAGAACTCTCCGCCAAAGAGAGACTTTCTGGATCCATGAACTAAATACACTTACACCTAATGGATTAAACATAGACCTGAATGCTTTTATGTAAAAACATTTTTTATAAACAATCAGTTCTATATTCTTTTTTTTTTTTTTTTTTTTTTTTTTTTTATAACAAGATTTATTAAAGAAAAAGAAAAAGATACAGAGCATAGGTGTAAGCACACATTGCCACAATCCTTGCAAGTTCAAATACAGAAGCATAATGTCGCTTTACATTGAAAATATAGTTATTCAAGAATAAGAGATATATGCCTCCTTAGGCTGAGGGCCCTTTCCAAGGTCCTTTTTGTATTTGTAGTCAAAGAAAGTGTCGATCACTAGATCTGTAATTTTGTCAGTTCTTCGTATTCAAATAAACAAAGTGTAATGTCCTTCTTTGCAGGATAAAGTGCAATAACCAAATAAATACGAAGGTGAACAGTAAATGAGAATATCTTGATGATGATAACAATAATAAAAAAAAAAAGAAAATAATAACAGTGACATTCGTAATAGTAACCATGCTATCTCTAACAATATTATTAATAACGTTGTACCAATATCAGTAATATTGATATTAATATTGCACCAGGATACCAGCCGTCATATAGAAGTAGTTGCTTTAAAGTCTCAAGATCAAGCATTCCTGTCGAGTCTCAAAAATCCATATAACTACTAAGTAGGAAAATCAAGTGGGCCCTGTGACCTGAGCTACAGTCAGAGCTGGCTACCACCCTTCCCCCCAGTCATGTCTGGATTCTACATCAGTTCTATATTCTTTTTAAAATCATTTCCCATTGATTCTATGTAAAAATATGGTTTTCCTTTTATATATATATATATATATATATATATATATATATATATATATATATATATATATATAATAATTGTTTCAATACATTTTTAGGAAACTATTTATTGTTTTTCTTCTGTGCAGATCTGAAATTAAGAATTGAAAATTGTTTTACACGAGTTCTATTCTGTACAGTTCAGACAATTTGACAGGTTTTTAGCCCCATATTTGTAAACAGTTAGGTGTTTCTATTTTCTTGTTTTATGTGATATATGTATCTGACGAGTTTTTAATTAACTTATCATTACCTTGGATTTCAGTTATCAATTCTATGCAGATCTTTTTGAGTACATATATATTAGTGCTAAACCTTTTATTCAGTGTCAGCATGACTGGGACTTGCTCGGGCGCACTCACATATAGCTGTGAATACCGCTACCTGAACTAAAAAGTGAAAGATATCAGTAGCCAATCAGATACTAACTTCAGCTATATGTGTGTGTCACCAGCAACTCCCAATAGACATCCTCTTGAGAAAGTCCTAACGTTATAGGACGAAACGCGTTGAGGTCATCAACGCTCTGACGTCACGCACGCATACGACCTGTTACATCCTGACAAGGAGAGCCCACGAGTGAATACGAGGCCTACCTCGTTTGCGGCCCCAACATCTTCCTCCAAGTCCGGTTTGGTAACATACTCGTAGCTGGGCTCAGAGCGATTATTATATATATTTGAATGCTTGATCATCATCTTTATTCTGTAAGTGTGTTTTTAGCAAGCGCTACTTTTTGTTCAAATAAACTTTTACTCTTAGATGGGATGCGCTGTCTTTGTCTTTTTCAGTTACAGTTATGATGCATCACTTTAGTAGAGTGATAGTGATTTAGCATATGGATATTATGTCCTTTTAAAGAAGCTAAAGGAACTTACTTTCATATGGGGTTGTCTCTTTCTCTTACACCCCTATGGGATGATGTCTGCTGCTGCCTCTGGTTTACATAATTTGTCTATGGGCAATACTGCAGTACTAAAATTTCAAGTATAGGTGGCTGTTTCAAGAAGCAGAATCAACTATTTCAATTGACAAAATAAATATAAAGGCACTATTTATAAACAAATGAATATACTCCTGCTAGTAAATTGGGAACACAATAAAGTGGAGAACATTTTACAGTACAATGTTCCTTTGAAGCTGCATATTAGGCTCATTTTTGTAGTGTTCGTGATTGGTGACTACTTGCATATGCTGTTTCTGATTTGCTCACTAACCATCTCCTCCATCAGAGTGACATTGCCAATTGCCTAGGAGCACAATTTTAACAATGATTGTTTTTTTTTAATTGTTAAACACGTAGACCTCAATTCCAATCCATTTAATGATGGCTATGCTTTATTGTAAAATATATTTTTATAACTTATTAATGTCTCATTTCTCATAAATGTCTGTGCATTTTTTTCCATTTGAAGAAATTATAACTTATGGTGGGAGAGGAATTACTATGATCATATTAAAGGGACATGTTACCCTAATATTAAAGCGCTTAAAATAATGCAGTATAGCTGTAAAAAGCTGCCTAGAAAATATCACCTAAACATCTCTATGTAAATGTCAAAATTTTCTCAGTAGCCGCATTGCATTGTAAAAGGACTTTAAAGGGATATTAAACTGCTGGACACAAGTACTCACAATGCTATCGCTTTTCCTCCTGTTACTGCAGCTCTCTTTAGAGCCGTATTCCTATTTTAACCCCTGAAAAGTTCTCCAATGGTGAAGCTCCACCTTGTTATACTGAGCGCCGCCATCTTGGAGCGCAGGTATTCTCACATACTGTGACACGGGCTGTGTGCATTTGCATATCAATGAGGTTGTTAACTTTTTGACAACTGTATGATATAGAGCAGGGGCTTTACATTTTTGCTGTGTCTGCATTGCTCTATATTGTTGAGTGTTTTTTTTTTTTTTAAATATATTTTGTGTAACTTTAAAACTGTATTAAAAAGATGTTAAGGTCACACAATTGGCCCACATGTACTAAAAGGCGAGCGGACAAAGTGCTCAGCTACAGTTTGCAGCACAGCATATGGGCAGCGGATTCTGTTCGTCCACTGCTTGTATTTATCATTACACGCTCAAGTGAATGTGTAAAGACCGCCCCTTCTTTTGCACGACCAATTGCGTGAGAGCAGGCTTGTCAGTCACCTCAGAGGTGGCGAAGAGTGTAAGAAGCAGCGGTCTGATGAATTCTGCTTCTTACATTGCAGGAAGCAGGGTCTCATGTGTGAACCTATCCCACAAGGGCCCCCGGAGCACCTTACGCTGCTTCATACATGGAACACACTATTTCATGCACACTAACTCCATGCAAATGATATAGCTGTCAAAAAGTGGGCAATATCATTGATCTGTGAGTGTGCCCTGCTTTTGTCACAGGCTGTGAGAATACCTTAGCTCCATTATGGCGACGCCCAGTATGAAGAGGCGGAGCTTCAGTATCTGGCACCTTTAAGCTGGTAAAACAGAAGAACAAATTTGAAAAGAGCTGTATGAAAAGAAGGAAATGTAATAACATGGGGAGTAGCTATCATTATTGTGTAGTTGTGCTCAGCAGTTTAATGTCCCTTTAAGCAGGCAATCAGGATGCTAGTACCAGGACTTGCAAAGCAGCATCTGGCATGTGCAGGCACAGTCATGTTATTCCCCTCCTCAGTTAAAAGGGACAGTTTACTCAAAAATATTCTCCCCTTTAATTTGTTCCCAGTGATACACTTTACCTGCTGGAGTGTATTAAATTGTTTACAAGTATTTCCATTAACCTTATATTGGCATTTGAAATAGTTGATTTAGCCTGTGGTATCTCCACCTATCCTGAAGGTTTTTGGCCTCAAGGCCAAGCTGTGTAAACACAGCCAGCAGAAGAAAGTACACTCCCAGTGGGGTATAGAAGAGATAAGGTAACATAAATGTTAATTTTCCATTGTTCTCTCCAAGTACTGGTCTTTGGTTTATAGACAGATAAATAAGCATGTATATGTACACAATGTGATAACTTAATAATTATGCCTACAAGCTCAACTCAGTTTATTAGGTTGTGGCTTCAAAACACAAAATCAGCTAATTCATGAAGACAAATAAACCATAAAAGCAAATCTCATACATTGGAAACACATTAAGGGAAAAACTATTTTATAGTATACTGTCCTTTTAAGGAAGTTTACTATGAAATTTCACAAGATTTTAGTGAAATCTCATGAGATCACGTTAGAGCGAATTGTATGAAATCAGCACTGATGAAGCTGATTGGCTGTAGCTGTTTTTGGGGAGGGGTTCTCAACATACAGCTGACAGTAGCTACAGGATAACTGTTCACAGAGCACTTACTATTGTGAGCTGAAGTAAAATATCTTTTTACATAAAGATTCTCAGGTTATATTTCTCCTGTTAAGTGTGATCAGTCCACGGGTCATCATTACTTCTGGGATATTACTCCTCCCCAACAGGAAGTGCAAGAGGATTCACCCAGCAGAGCTGCCATATAGCTCCTCCCCTCTACGTCACTCCCAGTCATTCTCTTGCACCCAACGACTAGATAGGATGTGTGAGAGGACTATGGTGATTATACTTAGTTTTATACCTTCAATCAAAAGTTTGTTATTTTATAATAGCACCGGAGTGTGTTATTCCTTCTCTGGTAGAATTTGAAGAAGAATCTACCTGAGTTTTTACTATGATTTTAGCCGGAGTAGTTAAGATCATATTGCTGTTTCTCGGCCATCTGAAGAGAGGTAAACTTCAGATCAGGGGACAGTGGGCAGATTAATCTGCAAAGAGGTATGTAGCAGCTTATTATTTTCTGACAATGGAATTGATGAGAAAATCCTGCCATACCGATATAATGTAAACTCAGCCTTAAATGCAGTAGCAGCATCTGGTATCAGGCTGTCATGTATGTATATTTTACACTTCAGTATTCTGGGGAATGGTACTTCACTGGAATTGCACTGTGTACATAAGACTTTAGCCTAATTTGCAGGGACTGGCAACAGGCTTTTTAATAACTCTTAATTTATGTTAAACGTTTTTTGCTGGAATGTAAAATCGTTTTCATTTTCTGAGGTACTGGGTGAATAAAATGTTTGGGCACTATTTTTTTCCACTTGGCAGTTGCTTGATCTAATTTATGACAGTTTACTGATCTCTCTCACTGTTGTGTGTGAAGGGGAGTGGCCTTTTTTGGCGCTTTTACTACGCATCAAAAAATTCAGTCAGAAGCTCATTGTATTTCCTGCATGATCCGGTTCATCTCTACAGAACTCAGGGGTCTTCAAAACTTGTTTTGAGGGAGGTAATCCTCACAGCAGAGCTGTGAGATTGTAGTTGACTGTGATAAAAAACGTTTGTTCTGTAACTTTTTTTTCTGCTATCAGGGTTAGTTATCCTTGCTAATGGGAACAAGCCTTTGCTAAAATTGTGTTTTTTACAAAGATTGATGCTATAACCTTTTCAGTTTATTAATTTTCAACTGTCATAACTCTTTCTGTGCTTCTTATAGGCACAGTACGTTTTCATATCATAGTATTTTACTTGAATAGTATTTCCAAGTTGCTAGTTTATTTGCTAGTGTGTTAAACATGTCTGATTCAGAGGAAGACATCTGTGCTATATGTGCTAATGCCAAAGTGGAGCCCAATAGAAATTTATGTACTAACTGTATTGATGCTACTTTAAATAAAAGTCAATCTGTACAAATTAAACACATTTCACCAAACAACGAGGGGAGAGTTATGCCGACTAACTCGCCTCACGTGACAGTACCTGCATCTCCCGCTCAGGAGGTGCGTGATATTGTGGCGCCGAGTACATCTGGGCGGCCATTACAAATAACATTACAGGATATGGCTACTGTTATGACTGAAGTTTTGGCTAAATTACCAGAACTAAGAGGTAAGCGTGATCACTCTGGGGTGAGAACAGAGTGCGCTGATAATGCTAGGGCCATGTCTGATACTGCGTCACAACTTGCAGAACATGAGGACGGAGAGCTTCTTTCTGCGGCTGACGGTTCTGATCCAAACAGATTGGATTCAGATATTTCAAATTTTAAATTTAAGCTGGAAAACCTCCGTGTATTACTAGGGGAGGTGTTAGCGGCTCTGAATGATTGTAACACAGTTGCAATACCAGAGAAAATGTGTAGGTTGGATAAATATTTTGCGGTACCATCGAGTACTGACGTTTTTCCTATACCTAAGAGACTAACTGAAATTGTTACTAAGGAGTGGGATAGACCCGGTGTGCCGTTCTCACCCCCTCCGATATTTAGAAAGATGTTTCCAATAGACTCCACCACACGGGACTTATGGCAAACGGTCCCTAAGGTGGAAGGAGCAGTTTCTACTTTAGCTAAGCGTACCACTATCCCGGTGGAGGATAGCTGTGCCTTTTCAGATCCAATGGATAAAAAGTTAGAGGGTTACCTTAAGAAAATGTTTGTTCAACAAGGTTTTATATTGCAACCCCTTGCATGCATTGCGCCGGTCACGGCTGCGGCGGCATTCTGGTTTGAGTCTCTGGAAGAGACCATTAGTTCAGCTACTCTGGATGAGATTACGGACAAGCTTAGAGTCCTTAAGCTAGCTAATTCATTCATTTCGGATGCCGTAGTACATTTAACTAAACTTACGGCTAAGAATTCCGGATTCGCCATTCAGGCGCGCAGAGCACTGTGGCTAAAATCCTGGTCAGCTGACGTTACTTCTAAGTCTAAATTACTTAATATACCTTTCAAGGGGCAGACCTTATTTGGGCCCGGTTTGAAAGAAATTATCGCTGACATTACAGGAGGTAAAGGCCATGCCCTGCCTCAAGACAGAGCCAAACCTAAGGCTAGACAGTCTAATTTTCGTTCCTTTCGGAATTTCAAAGCAGGAGCAGCATCAACTTCCTCTGCTCCAAAACAGGAAGGATCTGTTGCTCGCTACAGACAAGGCTGGAGACCTAACCAGTCCTGGAACAAGGGCAAGCAGGCCAGGAAACCTGCTGCTGCCCCTAAAACAGCATGAATTGAGGGCCCCCGATCCGGGATCGGATCTAGTGGGGGGCAGACTTTCTCTCTTCGCCCAGGCTTGGGCAAGAGATGTCCAGGATCCCTGGGCGCTAGAGATAATATCTCAGGGATACCTTCTGGACTTCAAATACTCTCCTCCAAGAGAGAGATTTCATCTGTCAAGGTTGTCAACAAACCAAACAAAGAAAGAGGCGTTTCTACGCTGCGTACAAGAGCTTTTGTTAATGGGAGTAATCCATCCAGTTCCACGGTCGGAACAGGGACAAGGGTTTTACTCAAATCTGTTTGTGGTTCCCAAAAAAGAGGGAACTTTCAGGCCAATCCTGGATTTAAAGATCCTAAACAAATTCCTAAGAGTTCCATCGTTCAAAATGGAGACTATTCGGACAATTTTACCCATGATCCAAAAGGGTCAGTACATGACCACAGTGGATTTAAAAGATGCTTACCTTCACATACCGATTCACAAAGATCATTACCGGTATCTAAGGTTTGCCTTCCTAGACAGGCATTACCAGTTTGTAGCTCTTCCATTCGGATTGGCTACAGCTCCAAGAATCTTCACAAAGGTTCTGGGTGCTCTTCTGGCGGTACTAAGACCGCGAGGAATTTCGGTAGCTCCGTACCTAGACGACATTCTGATACAAGCTTCAAGCTTTCAAACTGCCAAGTCTCATACAGAGTTAGTACTGGCATTTCTAAGGTCGCATGGATGGAAGGTGAACGAAAAGAAAAGTTCTCTCTTTCCACTCACAAGAGTTCCCTTCCTGGGGACTCTTATAGATTCTGTAGAAATGAAAATTTACCTGACAGAAGACAGGTTAACAAAACTTCAAAGTGCATGCCATGTCCTTCATTCCATTCAACACCCGTCAGTGGCTCAATGCATGGAGGTAATCGGCTTAATGGTAGCGGCAATGGACATAGTACCCTTTGCACGCCTACACCTCAGACCACTGCAATTGTGCATGCTAAGTCAGTGGAATGGGGATTACTCAGACTTGTCCCCTTCTCTGAATCTGGATCAAGAGACCAGAAATTCTCTTCTATGGTGGCTTTCTCGGCCACATCTGTCCAGGGGGATGCCATTCAGCAGGCCAGACTGGACAATTGTAACAACAGACGCCAGCCTTCTAGGTTGGGGCGCCGTCTGGAATTCTCTGAAGGCTCAGGGACAATGGAATCAGGAGGAGAGTCTCCTACCAATAAACATTCTGGAATTGAGAGCAGTTCTCAATGCCCTCCTGGCTTGGCCCCAGTTGACAACTCGGGGGTTCATCAGGTTTCAGTCGGACAACATCACGACTGTAGCTTACATCAACCATCAGGGAGGGACAAGAAGCTCCCTAGCAATGATGGAAGTATCAAAGATAATTCGCTGGGCAGAGTCTCACTCTTGCCACCTGTCAGCAATCCACATCCCGGGAGTGGAGAACTGGGAGGCGGATTTTTTAAGTCGTCAGACTTTTCATCCGGGGGAGTGGGAACTTCATCCGGAGGTCTTTGCCCAAATACTTCGTCATTAGGGCAAACCAGACATAGATCTCATGGCGTCTCGACAGAACGCCAAGCTTCCTCGTTACGGGTCCAGATCCAGGGATCCGGGAGCAGTCCTGATAGATGCCTTGACAGCACCTTGGACCTTCAGGATGGCTTATGTGTTTCCACCCTTCCCGATGCTTCCTCGATTGATTGCCAGAATCAAGCAGGAGAGAGCATCAGTTATTCTAATAGCACCTGCATGGCCACGCAGGACTTGGTATGCAGACCTGGTGGACATGTCATCCTGTCCACCTTAGTCTCTACCTCTGAAACAGGACCTTCTGATACAGGGTCCTTTCAAACATCAAAATCTAACTTCTCTGAAGCTGACTGCTTGGAAATTGAACGCTTGATTTTATCAAAGCGTGGTTTTTCTGAGTCAGTTATTGATACCTTAATACAGGCTAGGAAGCCTGTTACCAGAAAGATTTACCATAAGATATGGCGTAAATACCTATATTGGTGCGAATCCAAAGGTTACTCTTGGAGTAAGGTTAGGATTCCTAGGATATTGTCCTTTCTACAAGAAGGTTTAGAAAAGGGTTTATCTGCTAGTTCCTTAAAGGGACAGATCTCAGCTCTGTCCATTCTGTTGCACAAGCGTCTGTCAGAAGTTCCAGACGTTCAGGCTTTTTGTCAGGCTTTGGCCAGGATTAAGCCTGTGTTTAAAACTGTTGCTCCGCCATGGAGTTTAAACCTTGTTCTTAACGTTTTACAGGGAGTTCCGTTTGAACCCCTTCATTCCATTGATATAAAGTTGTTATCTTGGAAAGTTCTATTTTTAATGGCTATTTCCTCGGCTCGAAGAGTCTCTGAGTTATCAGCCTTACATTGTGATTCTCCTTTTTGATTTTTCATTCGGATAAGGTAGTTCTGCGTACTAAACCTGGGTTCTTACCTAAGGTAGTCACTAACAGGAATATCAATCAAGAGATTGTTGTTCCATCCTTGTGTCCAAATCCTTCTTCGAAGAAGGAACGTCTTCTGCACAATCTGGATGTAGTTCGTGCCCTAAAATTTTACTTACAGGCAACTAAAGAATTTCGACAAACGTCTTCCCTGTTTGTCGTTTACTCTGGTCAGAGGAGAGGTCAAAAGGCTTCTGCTACCTCTCTTTCTTTTTGGCTTCGTAGCATAATTCGTTTAGCTTATGAGACTGCCGGACAGCAGCCTCCTGAAAGAATTACAGCTCATTCCACTAGAGCTGTGGCTTCCACTTGGGCCTTTAAGAATGAGGCCTCTGTTGAACAGATTTGCAAGGCTGCAACTTGGTCTTCGCTTCATACTTTTTCCAAATTTTACAAATTTGACACTTTTGCTTCCTCGGAGGCTATTTTTGGGAGAAAGGTCCTTCAGGCAGTGGTTCCTTCTGTATAAAGAGCCTGCCTATCCCTCCCGTCATCCGTGTACTTTTGCTTTGGTATTGGTATCCCAGAAGTAATGATGACCCATGGACTGATCACACTTAACAGGAGAAAACATAATTTATGCTTACCTGATAAATTCCTTTCTCCTGTAGTGTGATCAGTCCACGGCCCGCCCTGTTTTTTAAGGCAGGTAAATATTTTTTAAATTATACTCCAGTCACCACTACACCCTTTGGCTTCTCCTTTCTCGTTGGTCCTTGGTCGAATGACTGGGAGTGACGTATAGGGGAGGAGCTATATGGCAGCTCTGCTGGGTGAATCCTCTTGCACTTCCTGTTGGGGAGGAGTAATATCCCAGAAGTAATGATGACCCGTGGACTGATCACACTACAGGAGAAAGGAATTTATCAGGTAAGCATAAATTATGTTTTTATTGTCCGTTTTTTTTACATTTATGCTGCATCACTTTCAAGTGTTTTAGACTATGGGTATTATGTCCCTTTAACCAGTTTCAGGGAACGTACAAGCATGTGTTACTTTTTCTTTCAAAACGTACATGTGCTTTAGATTTTATTGTATATAAATTGCTAACTAATTTATGCTGCAAAACACAAAGTTATTTGTTTTTGAGTGCAATGTTTCTTTTGCATTTCCTGATAAGGTATCACAGACATCGACCGGTTTTTAAATGCTTTTTACAAAAAACAAACTGATATTGTGGAGGCTGCAAAGAAATTGCTGTCAGATGAAAATGCTCCTCAAAGACAAAAAATGCTGGTTGACTTCATTCATAATTTGAATGAAAATATAATGGCAGAAAGTCGAGAAGAGGACAAACCATGGTTTGAAGGTTAGTGTAAGATTTGGTATTATGATTGTACTAATTCATTTTTCTTTGATGTTTTTTTTTCCTTTCTTTTCAGATAAATGCAAAATTTAGACACTCGGCTCCATGTACTAAGCAACAAGGCTTACTCAAGCCACAATAACACGTTCATTTAGGGTGATTGACACCAGAATGCTGTGGATTACTTTTTATTGAATGCAGATCACATTTTATTACAACACTTTTTATTGAAAACTTATACTAAAAACAACAAACAATAAATATTAGCCAATACTTAGCTTCAAGTCAATGTTAAAGGGACATTAAACACTAAATAAATGCTAGATAGAATGATGCATTCAAAGAAAAGATTAGTCCATGACTAACATGTAGATGTATTTTTTAAAGTTTCATTAGTTGTTTAAAAAGTGACAAAATAAGTGTAAAGTTTTAGTGCCTATAAAACACTGGGAGCTGCCATGTTGTAACTTGTGTTACCTTCTCTGCTGTGGCCAATTAGGGTCAGTTATAAATAGCTCACTAGAGTGTGCAGCCAATGGTTGTGCTGGATTTAACAGTGTTCTGCACTTCCATTTCTAACAGGAACTGAAAAGCTCACAATTTCAGAATGGAATTGGAGGCAAAGAGAACAAAATAAATAATGAAAGTATATTGCAGAGCTGTTTTATATATACAATTTATCATTTTATATTACCATCTCAAAGTGTTTAATGTCCCTTTAAAGATGGCATACGCTGGCAGGAAGACAGGAAAAATGTCATCTCATCAGATGACAAAACACTTGTTCAATTCTGCTTGTTCTGCTTGGAAGCAGCTTGTTAACAAATCTGGCAGGATTTCCTGTTCAAGTTTCATTTGCATATACACTGTGCGGCCACTTTATTAGGTACAGCTAGCTAGTAGCGTGTTGAGTCTCTTTTAGCCTTCAAAACAGCCTGAATTAATCTAGGCATGGATTCAACAAGATGCTGAAAACGTTGTGGAGGTATTGTGTACCATGCAGACATGAGTGTGTCACACAATGCCTGAAGATTCGACGGAGGTGTAGGCCTGCAGCGAATAGCCCTTTCCAGCTCATCCCAAAGATGTTCAATAGGATTGAAATCCGGGTAGTGAGCATGCCACTGCAGCAAATAAAAGTCATTGTCATGTTCCAGGAACCATCCCAAAGTGATGCAGGCTTTGTGCACCAGCGTATTATCCTGCTGGAAGTAACCATCTGCCTGAGGATAAGCAGTCAACATGAATGGATGCACTTGGTCAGCAATGATGTTTACGTATGCTGTGGCATTGAGACGTGAATCTAGGGGTATCAATCAACCCAACATGTTCCAGGAAAACACTCCCATACCATAACACTGCCCCCACCACCTTGCACAGTTTTCATCAGACATGACGGGTCCATGGATTAATGCTGTTTTTGCAAAATTCTGAGCCTTCCATCAGCATCACGCGCTAGGAACTTCGACTCGTCAGACCAAGCGACCTTTTTCCAGTATTCGCTGGTCCATTGCTCGTGGTGTTATGCCCACAGAAGGCATGTTCCCTTGTTCTTCTCTGATAACAATGGCACCCAACGTGGCCGCTGGCTGTTGTAGCCCATCTGTTAAAAGGTGCGCCTAGTGGTGCGTTGCAATATGTTTTTCTCCGCACCAAAGTTTAATTCTGATGTGATTCGTATAATTGTGGCCTGTATGTTTGCTTGCACAAGTCTAGCCATCCTCCTCTGACCTCACACAGTCTTCCACAGGACTGCCGCTGACTGGATGTTTTTTGTTCATAGCACCATTCTCCATACACCCTTGAAACTATGGTACGTGAAAAATTCAGGAGTACTGCCATTTCCTCATCCAGCACGTCTTGCACCTACAATCATGCCATGTTCAAAGTCCATTAGATAAATGTTGTTCACCACAGCACTTAAAGGGACAGTCTAGCATAAATTAAACTTTCATTATTCAGATAGGACATTTAATTTTAATCAACTTTCCAATTTACTTTTATTATCAAATTTGCTTTTTTCTCTTGGTATTCTTAGTTTAAACATAGGTAGGCTCATATGCTAATTTCTAAGCCTTTGAGGGCTGCCTCTTATCACATGCTTTTTAAATCTCTTTTCAACACAAAGAGACAGAAAGTACACGTGGGCCATATAGATAACACTGTGTTCAGGCACAGGGGGTTATTTAAGATCTAGCACAAAACAATGCTAAATTTAAGACAATAGATAATAAACAGTCACAGCCATGTGATCGGGGGGCTGGAAGAAGGTTCCTAGATACAAGGTAATCACAGAGGTAAAAAGTACATTAATATAACTGTGTTGGTTATGCAAAACTTGGGAATGAGTAATAAAGGGATTATCTATCTCTTAAAACAATAACAATTTTATGGTAGACTGTCCCTTTAACTGATAGTAGGAAGGTTGTTCTGCTGTATTTATACCAAAACTGTGGCCACGTGACATGCAACATAGTGGAACGAACCAGTTGTGTGCACAGCAGGGCTGTACCTAATAAAGTAGCCACACAGTGTAGGTATACTCAATTTGCACTGACAAAGTCTTGCTCACAACCAATCAGCATCTAGACTGTGTCAAACTAGTTTACAATCTGCTCTCAGTTCAGAACTAATCAACTGCTTCTCACTTCAGTTCTTAATCCAACTCTCTAACTCTAGCTTTAGTTCTGTTAGATGTCAGAGAGCTCTCTCTCTCTCTGCACACACAGAACAGAAAAACACAAGCTAAATCTCAGTAGTGTGTATATATATATATATATATATATATATATATATTGTTTAATAAAAGACTGCGAACAGCCCTGCACAGTGTTTTGATAAACATATGTGTGTGTTAGTCATAAAATTAGTTTCTCACGGCGCCATGCAATACTATGAACCTATATTGTTATGTTGCACACTGCAAGTATTCAAGGCCTCCGCTAACCGGCAATATTATTTCTTTTGTTTTTTGTTTACTTTTTATTGAAGCATAAAAAGAAAAATAATGTTACAATAATGTTACATACATATTTTTCTGTATGGTACAACAAAAAAATCTCTACTACAATAAATTAATTTTTTTTTTCTCTATACCTAAACATTCTTATTACAATACAGTCAACTTTATGCTTTTTTGCTTCATTTTTATTTCAACCCCTTACCCATCCCTTCAACCCCTAAACCAGAGACATAGCTTAAAATATATATATAAAAAAAAGGAACCCCTCACTCATCCATCCATGTTAGATTCTCTCCTCTCTCCCCCTCTCCTTCTTCTTTTTTTTTTCTTTCCTTTTCCCTACCATACACCAAGGAGGACCGTCTCTGTGTTTCTAAAAGGAAAAATGAATTGATTTCGTTCTCTTTCTGGCTGGGCTCTAATAAAAAGACCACTTTAGAAAGAACTTCCGTATACTTGCTTCTCCTCATGCATTGGTGTATCAAATTGTTCTATAATCGACTGTTTTTTTCATATAGTCCAGCGATTCAGACAGCTTTGGCTCATGTTTCTCTATCCATTTTTTCATAATTAAATTCCTAGCCGCCAAAATTGCCACATTGAGTATCTTATACTCCTTGCCTGGAATGTCTTTATCTACCAGAAGTAATATCTGTTCTAAAACAAACTTAACCTGTCTGTCTATATGTATATTCAACCAAATCTCTATTTTCCTCCAGCATTGATTTATTTTTGAGCATTGCTAAATTACATGAATTAGGTCTGCTGCTATTAACTGACATTTACAGCATTTATCAAATTGACTATTTTTCCATGCGGAGCCTTTTTTAGGTGTATAATAAGCTTGCTAGAAACGTTTTAAGTGGGCTTCTCTCCGTGTGGCTGAAAGTGTGTTCTTCTCTACTCTATCTATCGATTTCTTAACTATGTCAGCGTTAATTTTTGAGGGATCTAAATTTCCAGTCCATTTATTAGCTATATATGGTAGGTTTGCCTCTCCTTTTAGAGCAATTATTAATCGATACCATGGAGATATAGTACAAATACTGTTTCTTTCTAATCCTATCCATTGATCTAACTTACTTCATTTCCACTCTCCGCCATAAATTCTAAGAAAACTATAAGTATAATGTCTAATTTGTAAAATTCTTTATTATCTAAGTTAAATTCTTCCTTTAAAGGGACAGTCTGGTATAAATTAAACCTTCATTATTCAGATAGGACTTTTAATTTTAATCAACTTTCCAATTTACTTTTATCTTCAAATTTGCTTTTTTCTCTTGGTATTCTTAGTTTAAACTAAACATAGGTAGGCTCATATGCTAATTTCTAAGCCTTTGAGGGCTGCCTCTTATCACATGCTTTTTAAATCTCTTTTCAACACAAAGAGACAGAAAGTACACGTGGGCCATATAGATAACACTGTGTTCAGGCACAAGGGGTTATTTAAGATTTAGCACAAAACAATGCTAAATTTAAGACAATAGATAATAAACAATCACAGTCATGTGATCAGGGGGCTGGAAGAAGGTTCCTAGATACAAGGTAATCACAGAGGTAAAAAGTATATTAATATAACTGTGTTGGTTATGCAAAACTGGGGAATGGGTAATAAAGGGATTATCTATCTTTTAAAACAATAACAATTCTATGGTAGACTGTCCCTTTAAGTTTAAAAAAGTTTTAATCTCCTGTTGGTCCTGACTAATAATTTGTGATATTGCTGTAAGGCCTTTCTCTCTCCATTTTTTAAATACTAATACTATTATTTAGGCCTTCTGGGAAATCAGGATTACCTTCTATTGTTAAATATTTTGAAACCTCACACTTCTACCTTTGAGCATATTTTCTGCCAGGCCCGGATAGGTGTAGAAATAGTTTTAATTTTTTTTATTCCGGAGGGTAGTTTAGTATATTTAATATGTTCAATTGAATGTAGAAAAAAAAGGTTTTATCATATCTCTTTCTAATTCCGAAACCAAATAATAAGAAATGTCCCCGAACCATTCAACTACTATCCTCGCTAGGTAAATTAAATTATATAATTCCAAATTTGGGAGGCCCATGCCTCCGAATTGTTTGGGTAAACTTAGGCCTAGATTTAGAGTTCGGCGGTAAAAGGGCTGTTAACGCTCCGCGGGTTTTTTTCTGGCCGCACCATAAATTTAACTCTGGTATCGAGAGTTCAAACAAATGCTGCGTTAGGCTCCAAAAAAGGAGCGTAGAGCATTTTTACCGCAAATGCAACTCTCGATACCAGAGTTGCTTACGGACGCGGCCGGCATCAAAAACGTGCTCGTGCACGATTCTCCCATAGGAAACAATGGGGCTGTTTGAGCTGAAAAAAAACCTAACACCTGCAAAAAAGCAGCGTTCAGCTCCTAACGCAGCCCCATTGTTTCCTATGGGGAAACACCTCCTAAGTCTGCACCTAACACCCTAACATGTACCCCGAGTCTAAACACCCCTAACCTTACACTTATTAACCCCTAATCTGCCGCCCCCGCTATCGCTGACCCCTGCATTACACTTTTAACCCCTAATCTGCCGCTCCGTAAACCGCCGCCACCTACGTTATCCCTATGTACCCCTAATCTGCTGCCCTAACATCGCCGACCCCTATGTTATATTTATTAACCCCTAATCTGCCCCCCACAACGTCGCCGACACCTACCTACACTTATTAACCCCTAATCTGCCGAGCGGACCTGAGCGCTACTATAATAAAGTTATTAACCCCTAATCCGCCTCACTAACCCTATCATAAATAGTATTAACCCCTAATCTGCCCTCCCTAACATCGCCGACACCTACCTTCAATTATTAACCCCTAATCTGCCGACCGGAGCTCACCGCTATTCTAATAAATGTATTAACCCCTAAAGCTAAGTCTAACCCTAACACTAACACCCCCCTAAGTTAAATATAATTTTTATCTAACGAAATAAATTAACTCTTATTAAATAAATAATTCCTATTTAAAGCTAAATACTTACCTGTAAAATAAATCCTAATATAGCTACAATATAAATTATAATTATATTATACCTATTTTAGGATTAATATTTATTTTACAGGCAACTTTGTAATTATTTTAACCAGGTACAATAGCTATTAAATAGTTAAGAACTATTTAATAGTTACCTAGTTAAAATAATTACAAATTTACCTGTAAAATAAATCCTAACCTAAGATATAATTAAACCTAACACTACCCTATCAATAAAATAATTAAATAAACTACCTACAATTACCTACAATTAACCTAACACTACACTATCAATAAATTAATTAAACACAATTGCTACAAATAAATAAAATTAAATAAACTATCTAAAGTACAAAAAATAAAAAAGAACTAAGTTACAGAAAATAATAAAATATTTACAAACATAAGAAAAATATTACAACAATTTTAAACTAATTACACCTACTCTAAGCCCCCTAATAAAATAACAAAGCCCCCCAAAATAAAAAATTCCCTACCCTATTCTAAAATACAAATATTACAAGCTCTTTTACCTTACCAGCCCTGAACAGGGCCCTTTGCGGGGCATGCCCCAAGAATTTCAGCTCTTTTGCCTGTAAAAAAAAACATACTATACCCCCCCCCCAACATTACAACCCACCACCCACATACCCCTAATCTAACCCAAACCCCCCTTAAATAAACCTAACACTACCCCCCTGATGATCTTCCTACCTTGTCTTCACCATGCCAGGTTCACCGATCCGTCCTGGCTCCAAGATCTTCATCCAACCCAAGCGGGGGCTAGACATCCACTGAAGAAGTCCAGAAGAGGGTCCAAAGTCTTCCTCCTATCCGGCAAGAAGAGGACATCCGGACCGGCAAACATCTTCTCCAAGCGGCATCTTCTATCTTCTTCCATCCGATGACGACCGGCTCCATCTTGAAGACCTCCAGCGCGGATCCATCCTCTTCTTCCGACGACTAGACGACGAATGACGGTTCCTTTAAGGGACGTCATCCAAGATGGCGTCCCTCGAATTCCGATTGGCTGATAGGATTCTATCAGCCAATCGGAATTAAGGTAGGAATTTTCTGATTGGCTGATGGAATCAGCCAATCAGAATATAGTTCAATCCGATTGGCTGATCCAATCAGCCAATCAGATTGAGCTCGCATTCTATTGGCTGATCGGAACAGCCAATAGAATGCGAGCTCAATCTGATTGGCTGATTGGATCAGCCAATCGGATTGAACTATATTCTGATTGGCTGATTCCATCAGCCAATCAGAAAATTCCTACCTTAATTCCGATTGGCTGATAGAATCCTATCAGCCAATCGGAATTCGAGGGACGCCATCTTGGATGACGTCCCTTAAAGGAACCGTCATTCGTCGTCTAGTCGTCGGAAGAAGAGGATGGATCCGCGCTGGAGGTCTTCAAGATGGAGCCGGTCGTCATCGGATGGAAGAAGATAGAAGATGCCGCTTGGAGAAGATGTTTGCCGGTCCGGATGTCCTCTTCTTGCCGGATAGGAGGAAGACTTTGGACCCTCTTCTGGACTTCTTCAGTGGATGTCTAGCCCCCGCTTGGGTTGGATGAAGATCTTGGAGCCAGGACGGATCGGTGAACCTGGCATGGTGAAGACAAGGTAGGAAGATCATCAGGGGGGTAGTGTTAGGTTTATTTAAGGGGGGTTTGGGTTAGATTAGGGGTATGTGGGTGGTGGGTTGTAATGTTGGGGGGGGGGTATAGTATGTTTTTTTTTACAGGCAAAAGAGCTGAAATTCTTGGGGCATGCCCCGCAAAGGGCCCTGTTCAGGGCTGGTAAGGTAAAAGAGCTTGTAATATTTGTATTTTAGAATAGGGTAGGGAATTTTTTATTTTGGGGGGCTTTGTTATTTTATTAGGGGGCTTAGAGTAGGTGTAATTAGTTTAAAATTGTTGTAATATTTTTCTTATGTTTGTAAATATTTTATTATTTTCTGTAACTTAGTTCTTTTTTATTTTTTGTACTTTAGATAGTTTATTTAATTTTATTTATTTGTAGCAATTGTGTTTAATTAATTTATTGATAGTGTAGTGTTAGGTTAATTGTAGGTAATTGTAGGTAGTTTATTTAATTATTTTATTGATAGGGTAGTGTTAGGTTTAATTATATCTTAGGTTAGGATTTATTTTACAGGTAAATTTGTAATTATTTTAACTAGGTAACTATTAAATAGTTCTTAACTATTTAATAGCTATTGTACCTGGTTAAAATAATTACAAAGTTGCCTGTAAAATAAATATTAATCCTAAAATAGGTATAATATAATTATAATTTATATTGTAGCTATATTAGGATGTATTTTACAGGTAAGTATTTAGCTTTAAATAGGAATTATTTATTTAATAAGAGTTAATTTATTTCGTTAGATAAAAATTATATTTAACTTAGGGGGGTGTTAGTGTTAGGGTTAGACTTAGCTTTAGGGGTTAATACATTTATTAGAATAGCGGTGAGCTCCGGTCGGCAGATTAGGGGTTAATAATTGAAGGTAGGTGTCGGCGATGTTAGGGAGGGCAGATTAGGGGTTAATACTATTTATGATAGGGTTAGTGAGGCGGATTAGGGGTTAATAACTTTATTATAGTAGCGCTCAGGTCCGCTCGGCAGATTAGGGGTTAATAAGTGTAGGTAGGTGTCGGCGACGTTGTGGGGGGCAGATTAGGGGTTAATAAATATAACATAGGGGTCGGCGATGTTAGGGGTAGCAGATTAGGGGTACATAGGGATAACGTAGGTGGCGGCGATTTGCGGTCGGAAGATTAGGGGTTAATTATTTTAAGTAGCTTGCGGCGACGTTGTGGGGGGCAAGTTAGGGGTTAATAGATATAATACAGGGGTCGGCGGTGTTAGGGGCAGCAGATTAGGGGTACATAAGTATAACGTAGGTGGCGGTCGGCAGATTAGGGGTTAAAAATTTTAATCGAGTGGCGGCGATGTGGGGGGACCTCGGTTTAGGGGTACATAGGTAGTTTATGGGTGTTAGTGTACTTTAGGGTACAGTAGTTAAGAGCTTCATAAACCGGCGTTAGCCAGAAAGCTCTTAACTCCTGCTATTTTCAGGCGGCTGGAATCTTGTCGTTAGAGCTCTAACGCTCACTGCAGAAACGACTCTAAATACCAGCGTTAGAAAGATCCCATTGAAAAGATAGGCTACTCAAATGGCGTAGGGGGATCTGCGGTATGGAAAAGTCGCGGCTGAAAAGTGAGCGTTAGACCCTTTAATCACTGACTCCAAATACCAGCGGGCGCCCAAAACCAGCGTTAGGAGCCTCTAACGCTGGTTTTGACGGCTACCGCCGAACTCTAAATCTAGGCCTTAGTCTTTTATTCGCTATCCTTTGATTTTTTCATGGTCCACAAGAATTTTGTTACAGCTGTCTGTAGGTCATGTAAATCATTTTTTTTAAATAAAGATAAAGATATGTTTTGGATAATAATATAAGATTTTTGGTAGGGCTATCATTTTAAACAAATTTACTCTGCCGGATAGTGAAAGTGGCAACTTGGCCCATATCAGTAGATTCTCCTTTATCTTTCTAAGGATTGGAGGAACATTTAGTGTATACCATTTTGTCTATATCTAATGCAATATGAATACCTAGATACTTAAATTAATCAGCCACTATCTTAAATGGGTTGTTCTTTTTAGATTCCTTATTTTTTTCTATCCATAATATCTCTGATTTTGAGGTATTAACCTTATACCCAGAAAAAGAGCTATATTCATCTATTATAGCTAACCGGCAATATTATTTCTAAAAGCAAAGTTTAAAAGGACCAGTCAACACAGTAGATTTGCATAATTAACAAATGCAAGATAACAAGACAATGCAATATCACTTAGTCTGAACTTCAAATGAGTAGTAGATTTTTTTTCTGACAATTTTAAAAGTTGTGTATTTTTCCACTCCCCCTGTACCATGTGACAGCCAACAGCCAATCACAAATGCATACATGTACCATGTGACAGCCATCAGCCATTCACAAATGCATACACACTTATTCTTGCACATGCTCAGTAGGAGCTGCTGGCTCAAAAAATTTAAATATAAAAAGACTGTGCACATTTTGTTAATGGAAGTAAATTGGAAAGTTGTTTAAAATGGCATGCTCTATCTGAATAATAAAAGTTTCATCTTTGATTCATTATTTGTGCATGGAATCAGGAAAAGTTTCCTATCCCTTACATTATGTAACTATGTACTTATTTCACTACTTGGCCTGGAACACTGTTTTACTCCAGTAAAAGGCTTAAATACATAGTTAAATGTCTGCTTGGAAAGAATTGCAGCTCCCAAGCTGCTAATTTGCAATGTTGTGCAACTACTGCTGTGGATTGGCTCGCTGGCTTTTTCCTGCTCTGGACCAGCACTTTCTCTATGGCTTCCGAAAAGGACTTTGTGAGCTTAACCCCTTTGCAAGGGTTCAGTTCTAGGCAAAGTAGTCTAAAAACTACAAGCTGTAATGTTTCTACTGCAATCTCCCTTTAAAGGGACATTAAACACTAAAGGCCAGATTACGAGTGGATCGCGAACAGTTACACGTGACCGATAAGGGGTATATCGTGGGTGTTTGTGCAGGTCGGGTTTTATGCTAATATTACAAGTTGAATGTAAACACGATCGCTTGAGCTCAATCGAGATTAACGCTAGAATGATTACCACGTCCTCAGAGCTCTGATTAACTGTTTTGCGAAACACAAAAGTGCCACAAAACGCATCAAAAATACATTACAAAGCATAGTTACACTCAGAACACCATCTAATAAAATAATTTAAAAAAATATTGCACAAAAAAAGTTATAAGGGCTCAAAGATACGAGGTCTCAGGTGTTATATCTATACCTATATATACTCACCGGCCACTTTATTAGGTACACCTGTTCAATTGCTTGGTAACACAAATTGCTAATCAGCCAATCACATGGCAGCAACTCAGTGCATTTAGGCATCTAGATTACTTGCTGAAGTTCAAACCGAGCATCAGAATGGGGAAGAAAGGGGATTTAAGTGACTTTGAACATGGCATGGTTGTTGGTGCCAGACGGTCTGGTCTGAGTATTTCAAAAACTAAACAACTAGAAATACTAATTGTACAAGGAGATACACTTAGGATTATTAGAAAAGAATACCACAAAGAAAATTATTTCTTTAACTCCAAATAATCATATGAAATATGAGGATTACTCTATTTGTTTAAAATGTTCCATTACATTCATACTTTAATACTTTATTGTTACGACTAGGAACAAACATTCACACAGAAGTAGCCTGAAAGAGTTAAAAACACTTAAACCTAGTTACATTAAATAGATATAGTCGGCAATGCTCTATGTATTTAGCCTGATGCCCACAATATTATTGTGCAAGATAAGCTAAGCCCTTACAATCCGAGGGCTATTTTACTTTTAAGTTGTTATGATTTTTTAAAGGTAAATAGTAGGCACCAGGTTTCAACAAATATATAGGTATATTCAGATTCTATTATTAACTAGGCAAGCAGTTAAAAAAGCGACAGACAGGAGAGAACTAGCTTCTCCTGCTGGACCCCTGACGCGCGTTTCACAGAACGCTTCCTCAGAGGGGGAGGGATTTCAAAAACTGCTGATCTACTGGGATTTTCACGCACAACCATCTCTAGGGTTTACAGAGAATGGACCGAAAGAGAAAATATCCAGTCAGCAGCAGTTGTGTGGACGAAAATGCCTTGTTGATGTCAGAGGTCAGAGGAGAATGGGCAGACTGGTTCGAGATGATAAAATGGCAAAAGTAACTCAAATAAGTACTCGTTATAACCAAGGCATGCAGAATACCATCTCTGAACACACAACATGTCGAACCTTGAAGCAGATGGGCTACGGCAGCAGAAGACCACACCGGGTGCCACTCCTGTCAGCTAAGAACAGGAAACTGAGGCTACAAATCGCACAGGCTCACTAAAATTGGACAATAGAAGATTGGGAAAATGTTACCTGGTCTGATGAGTCTCGATTTCAGCTGCGAAATTCAGATGGTAGGGTCATAATTTGACGTAAACAACAAGTGTGGATCCATCATTGTATCAACGTTTCAGGCTGGTGGTGGTGGTGTAATGGTTTGGGTGATATTTTCTTGATGCACTTTGGGCCCCTTAGTACCAATTGAGCATTGTTTAAATGCCACAGCTACCTGAGTATTGTTGCTGACCATGTCCATCCCTTTATGACTACAGTGTACCCATCTTCTGATGGCTACTTCCAGCAGGACAATGCACCATGCCACAAAGCTCAAATCATCTCAAACTTGAACATGACAATGAGTTCATTGTGCTCCAATGGCCTCCACAGTCACCAGATCTCAATCCAATAGAGCACCTTTGGGATGTGGTGGAACGGGAGATTTGCATCATGTGCAGCCGACAAATCTGTAGCAATTGCGTGATGCTATAATGTCAATATGGACCAAAATGTCTGAGGAATGTTTCCAACACCTTGTTGAATCTATGCCATGAAAAATTAAGGCAGTTCTAAAGGCAAAAGAGGGTTCAAGGTGTACCTAATAAAGTGGCCAATGAGTGTGTGTGTGTATATATATATATATATATATGTGTATATATATATATATATATATATATATATATATATATATTATTTTATAATACCATCTCTAAATGTTTAATGTCCCTTTTAAGTATTGAAATTTGATCAAATGTATGTTATTTTGTTGTTTTGGGTTTAGAACTTTGATCAAATTACAGTATGTTATTCTTGTTTTAGGAATACAACTTTAATCTATTTTGTTTAAAATATCTTTTTAGGTATAGAACTTCGATTCAAAAACAAATCTAGCTACATGAGGTATACTTGTGAAAGCAGAATACGTAGTTACATGAAAGAGGTAATGTGTGACTATGTAGTGATCAAAAGACAATGCATTTTCATAGCTCATATTTCATTATCATCTACTTTAGAAGTATCCATGAAAACAAAACATTACATCCATTCTTAAAACCTGTCAGTTACTCTATCTTTAATACAGCAGGATGTTTCTCATATTCACACATAAAATAGTCTTTATATTCCTATTTCATGTTAACTTTGATGTAGTGGTGCTGTGTTAAGCCAGTTGTTTAGATGAAAGCATAAATTATTTTGTCAACAGAAATAACTAAAGCCATCTAGAGGTGATAATAACTGTCTGAAAAGGAAAACCGTTGGAAGCTTTCAAGACACTAAAATCCCTTTGTCAGGCTGTGATTCTCATACTGAAGCTCATAAAATACATATAGAGAGCGTGAAATGTATTTGCAAAGAATGAGCATCTCTCACATAAGCTTTGCTGATTTATGTATCTCTTTGCTTGAGCTACATCTGTGAATTATTTCCTGATGACAGTAGTTTAAAGGGACAGTAAAGTCAAAATGAAACTTTTATAATTCAGTTTAAGGGTTAGATTTATCGATGTCCACCGCACATTGATAAATGCCGACAGCATTTCTTGTGAACTGTTTGTGCAATGCCGCCCCCTGCACATTCGCGGCCAATCGGCTAGCAGGGTGTATCAATCAACCTGATAGTATCCGTTTGCGCGTGCACGTGCGCGCATTACCACACTGACACCAATGAAGGAAGGGGAAAAAAAAAAGTTAAAAAAAAAAAGTAAAGTACATTTTTTTTTTTTTTTTTACATATAAAAGGATCTGGGAGGGGGAGGGGGTGGGAGTATTGTGGGGGGGCTGCTACACTACAGAAATAAATTTGTATAAAAAATACAAATAAAAGTTATAAATAAAATTTAAATAGTTTGGCCAGTGGGGCCAAACTGGGTACTGGCAGACAGCTGCCAGTACCCAAGATGGCGGTAATTAGGTAGGGGAGAGGGTTAGAGAGCTGGAGGGGGGATCAGGGAGGTTGGTGCTAAGGCAGGGGTCCATCACAACTAAAATATTTTATAATTTTTATTTAAAAAAAAAAAAAAACTCTTTTATTTAGTACTGGCAGACTTTCTGCCAGTACTTAAGATGGCGGTAACAATTGTGGGGTGGGGGAGGGAAGAGAGCTGTTTGGGAGGGATCAGGGGGTGGGATGTGTCAGGTGGGAGGCTGATCTCTAAAATTAACCCTGCAAGCTCCCTACAAGCTACCTAATTTAACCCCTTCACTGCTGGGCATAATTCACGTGTGGTGCGCAGCAGCATTTAGCGGCCTTCTAATTACCAAAAAGCAACGCCAAAGCCATATAAGTCTGCTATTTCTGAACAAAGGGGATCCCAGAGAAGCTTTTACAACAATTTCTGCCATAATAGCACAAGCTGTTTGTAAATAATTTCAGTGAGAAACCTAAAATTGTGAAAAATGTAAAGTTTTTTTTTTTTATTTGCTCGCATTTGGCGGTGAAATGGTGGCATAAAATATACCAAAATGGGCCTAGATCAATACTTGGAGTTGTCTACTACACTACACTAAAGCTAAAATTAACCCTACAAGCTCCCTACAAGCTCCCTAATTAACCCCTTCACTCCTGGGCATAAAACATGTGTGGTGCGCAGCGGCATTTAGCGGCCTTCTAATTACCAAAAAGCAACCACAAAGCCATATAAGTCTGTTATTTCTGAACAAAGGGGATCCCAGAGAAGCATTTACAACCATTTGTGCCATAATTGCAGAAGCTGTTTGTAAATAATTTCAGTGGGAAACCTAAAGTTTGTGACAAAATTTGTGAAAAAGTGAACTTTTTTTTTTTTTTTATCGCATTTGGCGGTGAAATGGTGGCATGAAATATACTAAAACGGGCCTAGATCAATACTTTGGGATGTCTTCTAAAACAAAATATATACATGTCAAGGGATATTCAGGTATTCCTGACAGATATCAGGGTTCCAAAGTAACTAGCGCTCATTTTGAAAAAAAGTGGTTTGGAAATAGCAAAGTGCTACTTGTATTTATTGCCCCATAAATTGCAAAAAAAGCAAAGAACATGTAAACATTGGGTATTTCTAAACTCAGGACAAAATTTAGAAACTATTTAGCATGGGTGTTTTTTGGTGGTTGTAGATGTGTAACAGATTTTGGGGGTCAAAGTTAGAAAAAGTGTGTTTTTTTCCATTTTTTCCTCATATTTTATCATTTTTTTTTAGTAAATTATAAGATATGATGAAAATAATGGTATCTTTAGAAAGCCCATTTAATGACGAGAAAAACGGTATATAATATGTGTGGGTACAGTAAACGAGTAAGAGGAAAATTACAGCTAAACGCAAACACTGCAGAAATGTAAAAATAGCCATTGTCATTAAGGGTAAGAAAATTGAAAAATGGTCCGGACATTAAGGGGTTAAAGGGATACTAAACCCATTTTTTTTTTCTTTCATGATTCAGATAGAGCATGAGATTTTAAGCACCTTTCTAATTTACTCCTATTATCAATTTTTTCTTTGTTCTCATGCTATCTTGATTTGAAAAAGCAGTACTGTAAGCTTTAGAGCCGGACCATTTTTTGTTCAGCACCTGGGTAGCACTTGTTGATTTGTGGCTAAATGTAGCAAACCAATCAGCAAGCTCTACCAAGGTGCTGAACTAAAAATGGGCCGGCTCCTAACCTTTTATTACTGCTTTTTCAAATCAAGATAACATGAGAACAAAGAAAAATTGATAATAGGAGTAAATTAGAAAGTTGCTTAAAATTGCATGCTCTATCTGAATCATGAAAGAAAAAAATGTGGGGTTAGTATCCCTAACAAAATAAATAATGATTGCATAGAGCATTTAAAGAGACATGAAACCCAAAAATATTTATTTCGTGATTCAGATAGAAAATACAATTTTCTTCATAAATGTAAAGAGTCCACAGCTGCATTCATTACTTTTGGCAAAATAAGAACCTGGCCACCAGGAGGAGGCAAAGACACCCCAGCCAAATGCTTAAATACTCCTCCCACTTCCCTCATCCCCCAGTCATTCTTTACCTTTCGTCGCCAGGAGGTTGGCAGAGAAGTGTCAGAAGTTTGCGATTGTCTCTTATGGAGGGTAGTACTCTTCGACATGGGACTGGAGTTTTAAGTAGTCCTGTCCGTCTTTCAGTGAAAGCATGGATGAAAGTTAGAGTCCAGAGATGCAGGGAGAGTCTTTCTGCGAAACCATCCCGACTCATTTTAACAGCTCCACAAGAAATCGGCGTTGACGAATTTCGCTGCTTGCTTTCTACTCTCAAGTCCATGACAGAGGTGATGCTACTATCTGTCACACTTGAAGGGCCGTGTTCCTGTTCCACGGCGTAGATTCCTGTAAGATCGTTTCATTTAACTTTCGTCATGATTTTATTGCATTACAAATGTTTTCCCAAGAGGCTACCACCTTGCAGGACTAACTATATATAAGGGTCTCAGTGAGGGGCCTTTTGTGTCTTCGAATCAAGGGTAATATCTCCTGAGGGGGGTTATTGAACAGGGGGGTTTTTAATCATGTTTGTTATGTGATTCGACCTGCTTATGTGTAGTGTTACTTAGGCTCATGGCTTTGTGGAACATAACAAACTTTGGAAGTGACGCAGCCTTTACGGTCAGGCACGCTTTTTCTGGACTGTACGATTCACCTTGTGACTGGCGTGGTCACGCTTTTGACTCTCCATTTCCGCATTCCTGACCGTGTGGCGATGGAGAAATTCTGCTGGTCTCGGGCCCTTGGGAGGTGGTTAAAGCTCCAGCCATTGGGGGTGTCAGGTGCCGTTTAAGTTTTGGGTCCAATTTTGGTATCAATATCCTAAGCTATGGAGGAGTCTGATATCGTGGAGACGTACGTCTCTGTTTCATTTTCTACTCCTTGCGCAGAATGTGTAATGCCCCGGATGATACTAGCCTATCAGTTATGTTATGAATTCCGTATTAGAATGCTCAATTCCTCGGGATCGGGGAATCAAGGAGCTGCTGAGCCATCTGCCTCTGGGGCCTCTGTCCTCCGAGTGGCGAGTTCCCTTCCACCATCGCTTACTACGCATGCAGGTAACCCAGAATTTGCTTATCCTTCTCCGGAAGGTAGCCTCTTCCTGCCAGGGAGTTCCTCAATGTTCATCTATGACATCTGGATGATTTAATTTGGATCAGCCTATGGTTTCATGTCTTATGAGCTTGTGCACTTTTTCTTCTGTACTCTCCCATTCGGGGGGGGGGGGGGGTAGTTTGTCCTCCTTATGGGGATGGGGTTTCCTCTCTCTAGAGGTTGGTTGTCCTGCCCTGTGTGTAGGTTGTTGGAACAGGAGTTTTCCTTTCCTCTAGAGGAGAGCGATCCCCTCTATGGGGTTCTGTTTCCTCTGGGGAGGTGATGTCTCCATGTTTAAGACTGTCATGGAGTGTTGTGCTGGGGTGTCTGAGGGCTCTGTTGCATTTTCTCTGTTCCTCTCCTATGGATTCTCTTTAGAGTTCCTATTGTTAGAGCTCTTGGGTTGACACCTGAGCTCCGTTGGGATGGCTAAGTCCATCTTTTCCATCCTCTTTCTGGGGACTTTTGTTTGGGGTGTTTTCTGTTCCCCTGTCTTTCAGACATGACAGCCAGCTGTAGTGGCATGTGGGTTACTTTGCTGCAAAGCTAGCGGAAGGTTGCAGTTTGAAATCAGTTGCACCGGTTTGCACCTGGTCTGTGTCTTGGCAGATTGTTCCCAAGACTCTATTGTTTGCCTTGGGTCCTTGTGGTATGGTGTGCCTTTTGGAGGTTTCTGTACTTCTCCATGTTCCCATATGGAGTAGGACTGGCGGCTTTTTGGTTGGGTCCACTGCTTAGTGGATGTTTTGCAGTCTGTTAGTTAGCGCTGTGACCTATCTTCTGCTGCTCTTACTTGCCTGCAAGTATTTTACCTTAGGAGTCATCCTGGTATGACTGTGGTGTTTGGTGTTGACCCAGGGGTTTGCCTTCTGGGTTTGCTGCAGGTATATCAGTTTCTGAAGACTTCAATATTTTGAGTTTCCTTGCGCCTTGAGGACTCTGTCTTCAGTTGTCTTTTAGGGTGCGGTTGCACTATCTTGAGGAGAAGTTCTTCTCTGTGTTGGATTCCCGGTTTTATCCTGAGGATTTCTGTACATTCTGGGGTTGGGCGTCGCCTCCCCTGGTTTCGGTCTCTATGAGTTTGGCTTGGTTCTTGGTGTTTTCCTTTTCTTGGAAACTGTTTTACCCTTTTCTGGGTATTCGGGGTATCCTTGCTTGTTCCTCAATCTCCTTTCCCTTTGGGAGTTTATGTTAAGTTGATCCCCTTCTCTGATACGGGGTGTGTTGTTGAGTACCGCTTTCTGAGCGACGGTGTCTACTGGAGGCGTGCTGGCTCAGTTGTGTTCTTTCTGCGGTCTCTAGCAAGGCTTGTGGACTATCTGAGGGTCAGTGTCCTTGGGGCCTTTTCTTTTTCCAATTCTCTGCTTCGGACGAAGCAAGATTTTTTTTGTTGGGTTAGGGTTTTTCCAGGCCTCGTGCCCTCAGAATGGGCCGCCTTTTGTACCCTCCCGTTTGCGCATTTAGTGTCCTCTATAGCTTGGGTATTGTTTTCCCAAAAGTAATGAATGCAGCTGTAGACTCTTTCCATTTATGAAGAAAAACATAAGATATGCTTACCTGATAATTTTCTTTTCTTCAGATGGAAAGAGTCCACAGCTCCCCACCCGTATTTTTTCTGTGGGGCATTGGTTATTTTTGTTCTTCCGGCACCTTTTCACCCTGGTATTTCTTCTTATGTTCCTTGTTCCTCGGCAGAATGACTGTGGGATGAGGAAATTGGGAGGAGTATTTAAGCCTTTGCCTGGGGTGTCTTTGCCTCCTCCTGGTGGCCAGGTTCTTATTTTCCCAAAAGTAATGAATGCAGCTGTGGACTCTTTCCATCTGAAGAAAAGAAATGATCAGGTAAGCATAATTTATGTTTTTAAATAACATTCCAGTTTACTTCTGTTATCTAATTTGTTTCATTCTTTAGATATTCTTTGTTGAAGAAATATCAATGCACATCGGTGAGCCAATAATACGAGTCATCTATGTGCAGCCACCAATCATTAGCTACTGAGCCTATTTAATGTGTTTTTTTAAACAAGGATATCAAGAGAATGAAGCAAATTAGATAATAGAAGTAAATTGGAAAATTCTTTAAAGGGAAATGAAATAAAAAAAATTCTATTGTGATCCAGACAGAGCATACTATTTTAAAAAGTTTCCAATTTCCTTCTGTTATCAAATTTGCTTTGTTGTCATGATATTCTGTGTTGAAAAGATACCTAGGTAGATATCTGGACCACTACATAGCAGGAAATAGTGCTGCCATATAGTGCTCTTGCAAATGGGTTGCATTCTTGCAAAACTGCTCCTAAGCATATGTCCCTGCTTTTCAACAAAAGATAACAAGAGATCGAATAAACATTTTGAGTTTCATATCCTTTTAAAATAAAATCATGAAAGAAAAAATGTGGGTTTCATGTCCCTTTAAGGGACACTAAATAAATTTAGGGCTAGATTACAAGTGGAGCACAACCAATAGCACAGGGTGAATTATCTTTGTGCTAAGAATAAATCTCACAATCTGGTATTGGAAGTGGATGACAAAAAAGGAGACTCTTAAAGGGACATGAAACCCAACATTTTTCTTTCATTATTCAGATAGAGAATATAATTGAAAAAAAAGTTTCCATTTTACTTCTATTATCAAATTTACTTTGTCTTCATGTTATTCTTTGTTGGAGAGATACCTAGGTAGGTAGCGTGCACGTGCCTGAGGCAATACATGACAGGAAATAGTGCTGCCATTTAGTGCTCTTGCTAATGTATAACATTGTTGCAAAACTGCTGTCATACAATGCTGCAGACACGTGCACACTCCTGAGCTAATATCCCAGTTTTTCAACAAAGGATAACAAGAAGACAAAGAAAATGTGATAATAGAAGTAAATTGGAAAGTTGTTAAAAATTGTATGTTCTATCAGAATCGGGAAAGAAAAAATTAGGGTTTTATGTCCCTTTAAAGCTGCCCACAATAAACCCAGGTATACAGGAAAGAATCGAAATAGCATTGAGGGAATACTGGAAGTTAAATGAAGGATCCACAGATAACCCGTTAATGACCTGGGCTGCACACAAACCTGTGTTAAGAGGTATGCTCATTAAGGAAAAGGCTATGGTGGTAAGACAATCAACACAAGTAGTGACTAAGTTGCAGAGGGAGGTTGAGACACTTGAGCTAGAACATAGACGCACCCTATCCTCAGAGGTATATAGGTCCCTTCAATCTAAACGGAAAGAATTGTCGACAATTCTAAACGACAACTCTATGCGTGCAGCTTTGCGGCTTAAGGCACACTATTATGTGTACGCAAACAAGCCAGATAAATATTTGGCATATAAATTAAGGGAAAACACTAAGTCCTTTGCAATACCCTCTATCCACAAACGGGACGGAAACACCACATCTAATCCTCAGGAGATAACCAAAACTTTTGCTCAATACTATGAGACGCTATACGACGGGAGAAAGGTGGGTGGGGGGGACCTTAGTCGGCAGACACAAGAGTTTCTAGAACAGGCTAATCTTCCGACGATACAGGATACTGACTTGACAGGACTGAATGCAGACATCACGCCCCTAGAAATTCTATCAGTAATTAAAGATCTTAAAACGGGTAAAGCGCCGGGGCCAGACGGACTTACGGGAGAATACTACAAACTATTTAAGAAAGAACTATTACCCCACTTAGTGACATTCTGTAATGGGATTTTAGAGGGAAGGGAACTACCTAGAGACATGTTACAAGCCAAAATTGTGGTGATATCTAAAGCAGGGAAAAATTCGACGAATTGCCAAAATTATAGACCCATATCCCTGATTAATACAGACCTTAAAATATTTACAAAAATTATGGCTAATAGACTTAAATTGATCCTACCATCACTCATTCACACAGACCAGGTAGGTTTTATAATGGACAGGGAAGCCCCGGATAACGTAAGGAGAATATTGACCCTAATAGATTATCTTGTAAAAAATAAGACACCATCGCTATTACTAGCACTTGACGCGGAAAAAGCGTTTGATAGGGTGGACTGGCCTTATATGTTTACTGTTTTGGATAAAATGGGATTTAAGGGGGCCTTTATGAGGGCACTCACCACTATATACTCAAGACCAACGGCGGTGATAGGGGCGGCAGGATACATATCCAGGTCCATAAACATCTTAAATGGCACTCGCCAGGGTTGCCCACTTTCGCCGCTGTTATTTGCCATCAGTATAGAGCCACTTGCAGCGCTTATAAGGCAATCAGTAGATGTGTCAGGGGTACAACTAGCAAAAGAGGAATATAAACTAACACTATTTGCGGACGACGTCTTACTGACACTGACGAGACCCTTAATTTCTTTACCTAATTTATATGCTATCCTGGGGAAGTACGCAGAGATCTCGGGTTATAAGATTAACTTGGATAAATGCGAAGCCTTGCCGATTTGTCTTCCTTCTCATACACAAAAAACAGTAGAACTTAACTTCAACATCACATGGGCAAAAAACTACATCACTTACTTGGGAATTAAGATAAATAGCAACTTTTCAGACTTATATAGCTTAAATTACGCTCCCATATATAAGGCCATTAGGAAGGATCTAAATAAATGGAAGAAAGGTAGGTTCTCATGGTATGGAAGACTTTCAGCAATAAAAATGAATGTACTACCTAGGATTTTGTACCTCTTTAGAGCTCTGCCGATTGGGGTCCCCCTGACGGACCTAAAAACTTTACAGACTGACCTTTTTAGCTTCTTGAGGGGAGACGGTAAACCCCGTATTGCATCACAACTACTGAAACAACACAGACAGATAGGGGGGGTGGGAGTCCCAAACCTAGTGGACTATTATCATGCATCTAGATTGGCACAGTCTACGATCCTGGGGAAAGATTTTCAGGGAGTCATTTGGCCAAAGATAGAAGCAGCCATTGAAGGCTGTGAAAACCCAGCAGACATTTTATGGGATCCCTTGTGGAAGACCAAAAGACTCACATATAGATCACCAGTGACTTACAAGACTCTACACACATGGCACAAGATGGTCAAACAGTTGGTTCTGCTACAACCCCATTCAACCCTACTTCCCCTAAAGTTTCTGCTACCCATGGACCTAAGAAAAGTAGTGGGGAAATGGGAAAATAAAGGATTATACAGGGTTGCAGATTTTCTAGATAAGGCTACTATACTCACCTTTAACCAGATAAAAGATAAAATTCAACCTGACGTTTTGAACTGGTTTCTTTATCTACAAATCTCATCAGCTATTTCTAAATACATGACTGACAAACTAAAACAACCACTGACCTTACTAGAGAGACTATGCAACACTCACTCCAGAGGGAAACATGTCATATCTCAGATCTACATGATGCTGCAGGGAAAGAAAGATACTCTTAAGGCTCCTATTATGGAGAGATGGGAGAGAGATGTAGGGGAAGTAAAAGAGAAAGAAACTTGGGAGAAGATTTTCTCAGAAACTGGGAAAGGTCTGCTTAGTGCAGATATGAAAGAAAATTGCCTAAAGGTAGCCTTCAGATGGTACCTTACACCAGAACGGACGGCTTATATCTCCAACCTAAATAGTGCCCTATGTTATAGAGGTTGTGGAGAGAAAGGCACATATAGACACATGTGGTGGGATTGTTCAACAGTAAAACCATTATGGGAGAAATTATCGAACCTTCTTAGCGACACATTAGATGAAAGGATAGAACTAACAATTTCCCAGGCACTTTTGCATGAGAGGGTGCGCCCACTAAACTCAGCGATCAATACTTTTATTAAGACCTTGTGTACCTGCCTTCGTATTTGCATTGCTAGGCATTGGAAAGTTGGAGCCCCAGGATGGGCGGAGGTAACAGATAAAATAAAGGACACCTATTTAATGTCAGAATTAGCAGCATGGTCACAAGGGAATACAGAACAATTTAAAAAAATATGGTTCTATTGGATCACGAAGGGCTCTACTAGACCACATCCTAATCAGGAGGGACGTGAGTTAGAGAGAGAAGAAGGGGGAGGTAGACATGAAGAGAATAGCAGAAACTTGTAGGGTTAGACACTTAACACCTGGACACAAGAGATGTATTGACTACGACTGATTTCTATAGCGATAGTTAGATTATATGTTATACTAAAGATACCTGTAGAGTTTGGAAACACCTGGGGGGGAGGGAGGGTGAAGGGACATGGGTTATTTTGTTTTTTTATGTTATGCTTATTATCTTACATATTGAAAGAGGGGAAAATTCTGAACTCGTTACCACTTACCTACTGTGAAAAGTTTAATAGGGTTAAGGAAAAGATGGTCACAATGTAGGTCAGTAGGAGATGTGTAATAGCGGATAATCACCCTTGCCGTTTAAATATGTTTTTGTAATATGTTTTTAAAATCAATAAAAATCATTTCAACTAAAGCTGCCCACAATTTTAACGAATAGCGCAGAGTAACACAAACTAGTGCTGGAAAATGTAGCACTTTTGGAGACCTGATGTACGAAAATATCTATAAATACTCCCATAAAAACTATATTGAAATAATTTATTTCACTTATATTTAAAGGGACAGTTTACTCAAAAAATGTTCTCCCCTTTAATTTGTTCCCAATGATCCACTTTACCTGCTGTAGTGTATTAAATTTTTTACAAGTATTTCCATTACCCTTATATTGGCATATGAATTAGTTTAGCCTGTTGTATCCCCACCCATCCTGAAAGTTTTTGGCCTCAAGGCCAAGCTGTGTTAACACAGCCAGTAGAAAAAATTACACTCCCAGTGGGTTATAGAAGAGATAAGGTAATAAAATGTTAATTTTTCATTGTTCTCTCTAAGTATTGGTGATTGGTTTATAAACAGATATAAGATAAAGAAGCATGTATATGTACACAATGTGATAAAGTAATGAGATCTGATTAAACCTACAAGCTCAACCCATTTTATTAGGTTGTGGCTTCAAAACACAAAATCAGCTAATTCATATACACAAATAAGCCTTAAAAAAGCAAGTCTCATACATTTTATACTCTGCAGCTGGTAAAAAAAAAAAGTAATTGAAAACACATTAAGGGAAAAATAATTTTACAGTATACTGTCCCTATAAGTATATTAATTGCAAAATAAAGGTCTATTACTGAAATAAATGTTTTTAAAGTGATTTAAAGGGATATGGTATATGGGTGTGTTGAGCACCCAGGGCTGTGACGTTTGCAGGGTCATAGGATATGTACCTATTCCAATGTTAGATTGCAGTCCATATCGATGTTTTGTGTTTAGCGCACCTTTAGCTAAGGGCTTTAGGGACATAGGGGCTGATTTAAAAAGCTGTCAATCAGCTCCAATGCAGCTGTTTCACCGCGCAAGCCTTCAGGCTCACTGGAAACAGCAGTTAAGAAGCAGCGGTCTTAAGACCGCTGCTCCTTAACTTGTCCGCCTCCTCTGAGGCTGCGGACATCAATCTGCCCGATCGTATACGATTGGGTTGATTGATACCCCTGCTAGTGGTCGTGAATCTGCAGGGGATGGCATTGCACAAGCAGATCACCAGAACTGCTTGTGCAATGATACATTCAGCGATGTCTGTCGGACATGATACGCTGAGCGGAACATGTCGGACAGACACTTGATAAATCAGCCCCATCGAGTCTATTTTGTGAGAGATTTAGCACACCTGAATTATCTGGCATGCAGTTTTTAGGACGCCCTAGACTTTCGCTCAAGCACTAAAACACTACTTTTATCTTGAAATATGTGCGCAAAAAATAAAACTCCTGCTGACTGCGCTTGCAGGATGTTAGCTCACAACAGCTGTAATATTTCCGAGCTCTACTTCTAACCTAGCCCTTAATGCTACAATATTTTTCTTTAATAGTTGGGGTTAACAGCATCTTTTTCTTCAAATTATTTTCTAAATAATCTTAGCATCCACTAAGATGGTTGCTGACTGCCATTGCTGAAAATATAAAATAGATAAAACTTCATACTCTAATGATTTAAAGCATGTCATTTTTTTCACTATAATGACCCTTTAAGTGATGGGGAAAAAAAAAGATTGGAAATGATTAGCCAAACATGCAGCAAAAAGTACTGCACCAATCGTTATGAAATCTGTTCAGGTACATATATTTGTACACATGTACTGACTGCAGTTTGAGAGTGCAGTCCACTTGCGTGCTTATATATGTCTAGGGAAGCTAACAAATAGCTGTGACACTGATGTTTGAATATCAGTTAGGCGCTAGCGACACACTTGCAATATTATCCGATTGGTTGTGCTTCCTGTCCCTCACAGACACACGGACCAATCAGATAATGCACAAATGGTAGAGGGCAGATACGCTCTAATTAGAGCCTCTGGTGCTGCAACCTAACCATCCCCCCCACGACATGCTTTTACCCGCATTCTGTTCGAGAACCTGCAAAATTACAGTAGTGGGAGATGGGACTCATGGTTAGGTTCCCAGAGGCGGTTGCGGCGCTCGAGGCTCTGATTAGAACAGAGCGCTCTGGAGCGTATCTGCCCTCGGCCATTATTGCATTATCTAATTGGTCCCTGTGTCCGTGAAGGACAGAAGGCAGAACCAATCGGATAATGTTGCAAGTGTGTCGCTAGTGCCTTATGAATTTTAGTAAGTTAGGTGGAATACTAACATACATGGCGGTGCTTTAGGGTCTAGGTAAGAAAAGGCCTTGGTGTGACACCTGGACCTATCTAATTGCTAGAACAAACTCTTCCATGTTATGCGTTTAATACAGTGGCGTATTTAGGAGACGCAGAGAATGTGAGATCGAGACTGGAAGCTGACCCAGTTTATTGGGATATCAGCCGTTTTCGCACAGGGCCAGAAGTTCTGAGCAGCTCCAGAGCAGTATTTTAACTGTGTGTTTAACCCCTTTGCAGGGATTGAATTAAAGACTTAGCATTGCAGGAATGCTAGTGATAAAATGACATGCACAAATGAATTAGAGCTTGTTACTTTTTCACTACAATGGCCCTTTAATCATTTAAAAAACATAATTTATGCTTACCTGATAAATTTATTTCTCTTGTAGTGTAGTCAGTCCACGGGTCATCCATTACTTATGGGATTATATCTCTTCCTAACAGGAAGCTGCAAGAGGATCACCCAAAGCAGAGCTGCCATATAGCTCCTCCCCTCACATGTCATATCCAGTCATTCGACCGAAACAAGACGAGAAAGGAGAAACCATAGGGTGCAGTGGTGACTGGAGTTTAATTAAAATTTAGGTCTGCCTTAAAAGACAGGGCGGGCCGTGGACTGACTACACTACAAGAGAAATACATTTATCAGGTAAGCATAAATTATGTTTTCTCTTGTTAAGTGTAGTCAGTCCACGGGTCATCCATTACTTATGGGATACCAATGCCAAAGCTAAAGTACACGGATGATGGGAGGGACAAGGCAGGAACTTTAAGCGGAAGGAACCACTGCCTGAAGCACCTTTCTCCCAAAAATAGCCTCCGAAGAAGCAAAAGTGTCAAATTTGTAAAATTTTGAAAAAGTGTGAAGTGAAGACCAAGTTGCAGCCTTGCAAATCTGTTCAACAGAGGCCTCATTTTTAAAGGCCCAGGTGGAAGCCACAGCTCTAGTGGAATGAGCTGTAATTCTTTCAGGAGGCTGCTGTCCAGCAGTCTCATAGGCTAAACGTATTATGCTACGAAGCCAAAAGGAGAGAGAGGTAGCCGAAGCCTTTTGACCTCTCCTTTGTCCAGAGTAAACGACAAACAGGGAAGAAGTTTGACGAAAATCTTTAGTTGCTTGCAAATAGAACTTCAGGGCACGGACTACGTCCAGATTATGCAAAAGTCGTTCCTTCTTCGAAGAAGGATTAGGGCATAGAGATGGAACAACAATCTCTTGATTGATATTCCTGTAAGAAACTACCTTAGGTAAAAACCCAGGTTTAGTACGCAGAACCACCTTGTCTGAATGAAAAATCAGATAAGGAGAATCACAGTGTAGGGCGGATAACTCAGAGACTCTTCGAGCCGAGGAAATAGCCATCAAAAACAAAACTTTCCAAGATAACAGCTTAATATCAATGGAATGGAGGGGTTCAAACGGAACACCTTGAAGAACCTTAAGAACTAAGTTTAAGCTCCACGGCGGAGCAACAGTCTTAAACACAGGCTTAATCCTAGCCAAAGCCTGACAAAAAGCCTGAACGTCTGGGACATCTGCCAGACGTTTGTGTAACAGAATAGACAGAGCAGAAATCTGTCCCTTTAATGAACTAGCAGATAAACCCTTTTCTAAACCCTCTTGTAGAAAAGACAAAATCCTAGGAATCCTAACTTTACTCCATGAGTAACTCTTGGATTCACACCAATATAAGTATTTACGCCATATTTTATGGTAAATTTTTCTGGTAACAGGTTTCCGAGCCTGTATTAAGGTATCAATAACTGACCCAGAGAAGCCACGCTTTGATAGAATCAAGCGTTCAATCTCCATGCAGTCAGCCTCAGAGAAATTAGATCTGGATGGTTGAAAGGACCCTGAATTAGAAGGTCCTGTCTCAGAGGTAGAGACCATGGTGGACAGGACGACATACCCACTAGATCTGCATACCAGGTCCTGCGTGGCCACGCAGGTGCTATCAGAATCACTGATGCTCTCTCCTGTTTGATCTTGGCAATCAGCCGAGGAAGCAGCGGAAATGGTGGAAACACATAAGCCATGTTGAAAACCCAAGGGGCTGCTAGAGCATCTATCAGCGCCGCTCCCGGGTCCCTGGACCTGGATCCGTAGCAAGGAAGTTTGGCATTCTGTCGAGAAGCCATGAGATCCAGTTCCGGTTTGCCCCAACGATGAATTAGTTGAGCGAAGACCTCCGGATGAAGTTCCCACTCCCCCGGATGAAAAGTCTGGCGACTTAGGAAGTCCGCCTCCCAGTTCTCCACGCCTGGAATATAGATCGCTGACAGGTGGCAAGAGTTGGACTCTGCCCAGCGAATTATCTTTGATACTTCCAACATCGCTAGGGAACTCCTGGTTCCCCCTTGATGGTTGATGTAAGCCACAGTCGTGATGTTGTCCGACTGAAATCTGAGGAACCTCAGTGTTGCCAACTGAGACCAAGCTAGAAGAGCATTGAATATCGCTCTTAATTCCAGAATATTTATTGGAAGGAGTTTCTCCTCCTGAGTCCACGATCCCTGAGCCTTCAGGGAGTTCCAGACTGCGCCCCAACCTAGAAGGCTGGCATCTGTTGTTACAATCGTCCAATCTGGCCTGCGAAAGGTCATCCCTTTGGACAGATGGGGTCGAGAAAGCCACCAGAGAAGAGAATCCCTGGTCTCTTGATCCAGATTTATTAGAGGGGACAAATCTGAGTAATCCCCATTCCACTGACTGAGCATGCATAATTGCAGCGGTCTGAGATGCAGGCGCGCAAATGGTACTATGTCCATTGCTGCTACCATTAAGCCGATTACTTCCATGCACTGGGCTACTGACGGGTGAGGAATGGAATGAAGGGCACGGCAAGTATTTAGAAGTTTTGATAACCTGGCCTCCGTCAGGAAAATTTTCATCTCTACAGAATCTATAAGAGTCCCTAAGAAGGGAACCCTTGTGAGTGGTAATAGAGAACTCTTTTCCACGTTCACCTTCCACCCATGCGACCTCAGAAATGCCAGAAGTATCTCTGTATGAGACTTGGCAATTTGAAAACTTGACGCTTGTATCAGAATGTCGTCTAGGTACGGAGCCACCGCTATGCCTCGCGGTCTTAGTACCACCAGAAGTGAGCCCAGAACCTTTGTAAAGATTCTTGGGGCCGTAGCTAACCCGAAGGGAAGAGCTACAAACTGGTAATGCCTGTCTAGGAAGGCAAATCTTAGATACCGATAATGATCCTTGTGAATCGGTATGTGAAGGTAAGCATCCTTTAAGTCCACTGTGGTCATGTACTGACCCTCTTGGATCATGGGTAGGATGGTTCGAATAGTTTCCATTTTGAATGATGGAACTCTTAGGAACTTGTTTAGGATCTTTAAGTCCAAGATTGGTCTGAAGGTTCCCTCTTTCTTGGGAACCACAAACAGATTTGAATAAAATCCTTGCCCTTGTTCCGTCCGCGGAACTGGGTGGATCACCCCCATTAATAAGAGGTCTTTTACACAGCGTAGAAACGCCTCTTTCTTTATTTGGTTTGCTGATAACCTTGAAAGATGAAATCTCCCTTGTGGAGGAGAAGCTTTGAAGTCCAGAAGATATCCCTGAGATATGATCTCCAACGCCCAGGGATCCTGGACATCTCTTGCCCAAGCTTGGGCGAAGAGAGAAAGTCTGCCCCCCACTAGATCCGTTTCCGGACAGGGGGCCCTCACTTCATGCTGTCTTAGGGGCAGCAGCAGGTTTTCTGGCCTGCTTGCCCTTGTTCCAGGACTGGTTGCTTTTCCAACCCTGTCTGTAACGAGTAGCAGTCCCTTCCTGTTTTGGAGCGGAGGAAGTTGATGCTGCTCCTGCCTTGAAATTACGAAAGGCACGAAAATTAAACTGTTTGGCCTTTGATTTGGCCCTGTCCTGAGGAAGGGAGTGACCCTTACCTCCAGTAATGTCAGCAATAATTTCTTTCAGGCCGGGCCTGAATAAGGTTTGCCCTTTGAAAGGAATATTAAGCAATTTAGATTTAGAAGTTACATCTGCTGACCAGGATTTAAGCCATAGCACTCTGCGCGCCTGGATGGCGAATCCGGAGTTCTTAGCCGTTAGTTTGGTTAAATGCACCACGGCATCCGAAACAAATGCATTAGCTAGCTTAAGGGCTTTAAGCTTGTTCATAATCTCATCCAATGGTGCTGTGCGAATAGCCTCTTCCAGAGACTCAAACCAGAATGCTGCCGCAGCAGTGACGGGCGCAATGCATGCAAGGGGCTGTAATATAAAACCTTGTTGAACAAACATTTTCTTAAGGTAACCTTCTAATTTTTTATCCATTGGATCTGAGAAAGCACAACTATCCTCCACCGGGATAGTGGTACGCTTGGCTAAAGTAGAAACTGCTCCCTCCACCTTAGGGACCGTCTGCCATAAGTCTCGTGTGGTGGCGTCTATTGGGAACATTTTTCTAAATATCGGAGGAGGGGAAAAAGGCACACCGGGTCTATCCCACTCCTTGCTAATAATCTCTGTAAGCCTTTTAGGTATAGGAAAAACGTCAGTACACACCGGTACCGCATAGTATTTATCCAGCCTACATAATTTCTCTGGGATTGCCACCGTGTCGCAATCATTCAGAGCCGCTAACACCTCCCCTAGCAATACACGGAGGTTCTCAAGCTTAAATTTAAAATTTGAAATTTCTGAATCCGGTCTCCCCGGATCAGATCCGTCACCCACAGAATGAAGCTCTCCGTCCTCATGTTCTGCAAATTGTGACGCAGTATCGGACATGGCTCTCGTGTCATCGGCGCGCTCTGTCCTAAACCCAGAGCTATCGCGCTTGCCTCTTAACTCAGGCAAATTAGATAATACTTCTTTCATAACATTAGCCATATCATGCAAAGTGATTTGTAAGGGCCTTGATGTACTTGGCACCACAATCTCACGCACCTCCTGAGCGGGAGGCGAAGGTACTGACACATGAGGAGAGTTAGTCAGCATAACTTCCCCCTCCATGTCTGGTGATAATTTCTTTACCGGTAAAGACTGACTTTTATTTAAAGTAGCATCAATACAATTGGTACACAAATTTCTATTGGGCTCCACATTGGCTTTTAAACATAATGAACAAGTAGATTCATCTGTATCAGACATGTTTAAACAGACTAGCAATGAAGACTAGCAAGCTTGGAAAAAATCTTTCAGTGAATTTACAAGCAATAGAAAAAACGCAGCAGCGCTTTTAAAAACACAAAAAAACTGTCACGGTTGAAATAACAATGAACTAATTCAGTTATAGCCAACAATTTTAACAGTAAATGTATGAATTTAGCAGAGGATTGCACCCACTAGCAAACGGATGATTAACCCCTCAATACCCACAACCGGATAATCAATTTTAGATTTAACGTTTTTCTCACAGTCAAACACACTGTCACAGGTCTGCTGTGACTGATTACCTCCCTCAAAAATGAATTTTGAAGACCCCTGAGCTCTCTGGAGACGTCCTGGATCGAGGAGGAAAAAGCAGGAAGACTGTGCTAGAATTTTATCTGCGCAACAAGGCGCTAAAAAAAGGCCCCTCCCACTCATATTACAACAGTGGGAGACCTGTTACAATGGTTTCTATGCAGAAATAAACGTTAGCCATGTGGAAAAAAAATCATGCCCAAAAAGATTTATCACCAAAGTACCTCACAAAACGAATAACATGCCAGTAAACGTTTTAAAAAACAACTTTTCCTGTGTTATGTAAAGTTATCACTAAGCCTGCTACCAGTCGCTTCTACTGCAGTTAAGGCTTATACATTTATTTCAGTATTAACAGTATTTTCTCAGTCAAATTCTAGTCCCTAGAAAATAACTCAACTGCGCATACATTTAACAGCCTGATACCAGTCGCTACTACTGCATTAAAGGCTGTACTTACATCATATGGGTAACAGCAGTGTTTTCTTAGTCAATTCCATTCCTAGAAAATATTATACTGTACATACCTCATTTGCGGGGGACCCCGCATGCTATTCCCTTTTCTGAAGTTACCCCTCCTCAGAATGTGCGAGAACAGCCAGTGGATCTTAGTTACGTCTGCTAAGATCATAGAAAACGCAGGCAGATTTTCTTCTTCTAAATACTGCCTGAGAGAAAAAACAGCACACTCCGGTGCCATTTTAAAATAACAAACTTTTGATTGAAGAATTAAGTAAAACTCCTATCTCCTCTCACAACCTCCTTTGTTGAGACTTGCAAGAGAATGACTGGATATGACATGTGAGGGGAGGAGCTATATGGCAGCTCTGCTTGGGTGATCCTCTTGCAACTTCCTGTTGGGAAGAGATATAATCCCATAAGTAATGGATGACCCGTGGACTGACTACACTTAACAAGAGAAAATGCTGTCAATTCCAGTCAGTCACCAAATTTGCCCACAAACTGCAAAATTTCAAAGAAATTAATTCAGGCAATCCAAAATGACAAGCACACAAAAACAGGATTTAACAGACCTGGGAACTTATTATTTATATAACTATAGAAGCCCAATAAATGATATTTATTAAGATATATGTGCAACTAGAATATATATATATATATATATATATATATATAAAAGAAGTACATTTGTTACAGTTCTTTAAGTGACACAGTGTAACTGTTAGATGACACCTATTAGCTGTTGCATCAGACAAGTAACAGCTGAGATTACACCCTGAGACTCTTGCCTCACACAGTTATTGAGAGGATTGTTTTATTAGATGCTAAACATTCAGTGTCTTTCCCTGTTTAGTGGGATCTTCTGCAGACAGAGCATACAAGTAAAGTTTCCAGTTTACTTCTATTATCAAATGTGCTTTGTTCTCTTGCTATTCTTTGTTGAAGAAATTCCTAGGTATGTAGCATGTACATATCTGGAGCACTACATGACAGGAAATAGTGCTCTTGCTAATGTACAACATTGCTGTAACACTGCTGCCATATAGTGCTGTAGACAGGTGCACACCCCTGAGACATATATATATATATATATATATATATATATATATATATATATATATATATATATATATATATATATATATACACTAGTCCTAAAGCCCGTGTACACGAGCCATTTTTTGCAGTACATTGGTTCCACCCCTTGCTCTCTCTCTATCCCCCCTCTCTTTTGCTCTTTCCCCCCTCTATATTGCTCTCTCTCTCCCCCTCTCTTCTGCTCTCTCTCCCCCTCTCTTTTCCTCCCTCTCTTTTGCGCTCTCTTTGTCTCTCTCTCCCCCTCTCTTTGGCTCTCTCTCCCTCTTTCTTTTGCTGTCTCTCTCCCTCTCTTTTGCTCTCTCTATCACCCCTCTTTTGCTCTCTCTCTGTCCTCTCTCTCTTCCCTCTTTTTTGCTCTCTTGTCCCCCTCTTTTGCTCTCTCTATCCCCCTCTTTTGCTCTCTCTATCCCCTTTCTTTTGCTCTCTTTCCCCCCCTCTCTTTTGTTCTCTCTATCCCCCTCTCTTGCTCTTTCTCTTCCCCTCTCTTTTGCTCTCTCTCTCTCCCTCTCTTTTGCTCTCTCTCTCTCCCTTCTCTTTTGCTCTCTCTCTCCCCCCTCTCTTTTGCGCCTTCTCCCCCCTCTCTTTTGCGCTCTCTCCCCTCTCTTTTGCTCTCTCTCCCCTCTCTTTTGCTCTCTCTCCCAACTCTCTTCCCCCCTCTCTTTTGCATGCTCTCTCTCTCCTCTCTTTTGCGCTTTTCCCCCCTCTTTTTCTCTCTCCCCTCTCTTTTGCTCGCTCTCTCCCCTTTCTCCCCCTCTCTTTTGCTGTCTTTCTCCCTTTCTTTTGCTCTCTCTCCTCTCTTTTGTTCTCTCTCTCCCCCTCTCTTTTCCTCCTATTTTACGCTCTCTCTTCCACTCTCTCTTCACCTCTCTTTTGCGCTCTCCCCCTCTCTTTTGCGCTCTCCCCCCTCTCTTTTGCGCTCTCCCCCCTCTCTTTTGCGCTCTCCCCCCTCTCTTTTGCTGTCTCTCCACCCTCTCTTTTGCTGTCTCTCTCTCTCTCTCTCTCTCCCCCCTCTTTTGCTCTCTCTATCCCTCCTCTTTTGCTCTCTCTATCCCCTCTATTTTGCTCTCTCTCTCCCCTCTCTTTTGCTCTCTCTCCCCCCTCTCTTTTGCTCTCTATCCCCTCTCTTTTGCTTTCTCTATCCCCACTTTCTTTTGCTTTCTCTCCCCCCTTTCTTTTGCTCTCTTTCTCCCCCTTTCTTTTGCTCTCTTTCTCCCCCTCTCTTTTGCTCTTTCTCTCCCCTCTCTTTTGTTCTCTCTCCCCTCTCTTTTGTTCTCTCTCTCCCCCTCTCTTTTGCTCTCTCTCTCTCCCCCCTCTCTTTTCTTCCCTCTCTTTTGCACTCTCTCTTCCCCTCTCTTTTGCGCTCTCTCTTCCCCTCTCTTTTGCACTCTCCCCCTCTCTTTTGCGCTCTCCCCCTCTCTTTTGCTTTCTCTCTCCCTCTCTTTTGCTTTCTCTCTCCCTCTCTTTTGCTCTCTCTATCCCCCCTCTTTTGCTCTCTCTATCCCCCCTCTTTTGCTCTCTCTCTCCCCTCCTCTCTTTTGCTCTTTTGCTCTCTCCCCCCTCTCTTTTGCTGTCTCTCTCCCTCTTTTTTGCTCTCTCTATCCCCCCTCTTTTGCTCTCTCTCTCCCACCCGTCTCTTTTGCTCTCTCTCTCCCCCCTGTCTTTTGCTCTCTCTATCCCCCCTGTTTTTTGCTCTCTCTCTCCCCCCTCTCTTTTGCTCTCTCTACTGTGCATGACATCTTCGGACAAACACACTTTACCTTTTATATATATATATAAATAAATACATCTTTAGACATGTATATGTATGTGTCTGAATGTTATAGCCCTTTGCCTGCCTTTTTTTTTTTTTCTAACACCAAAACCTCATATCTTTAAACCGTTATAACTTTTGTGTGCACTTTTCTTTTAAAGGGATAGTAAAGTCCAAATTAAACTTTCATGATTTAGAAAAGGAATGTAATTTTAAAAAACTTTCTAATTTACTTTATCATTAAATTTGCTTTGTATTCTTTGTATTCTTAGTTGAAAGCTAAACCTAGGTAGGCTCATATGTTAATTTTTAAGCCCTTGAAGGCCGCCTCTTATCTGAATGCATTTAAAAGTTTTTCACAGCTAGAGTGCGTTAGTTCATGTGTTTCATATAAATAACATTGTGCTTATGCACGTGGAGTTAGCAGTGATTGGCTAAAATGCAAGTCTCTCAAAAGATTTGAGATAAGAAGCAGTCTGCAGAAGCTTATATACAAGGTAATTACAGAGGTAAAAAAGTATATTTCTATAACTTTGTAGGTTTTGCAAAACTGGGGAATGGGTAAATAAAGGGATTATCTATCTTTTTTTAAACAATAACATTTTTGGTGTTTACTATCCCTTTAAATATTTTTTTATTACACAGTGTTATTATGAGTGCAAGTGTACTTTTTTGTATTTTTGATGTGTTTTGTGACACTTTTTTTTTTTCGGAAAACAGTTAACCACAGCTCTGGGATTGCGGTAAGGATTCTAGCGTAAATCGTAATTACGTTCCACTTGTAATCTAGCCCATAGCCAGTTAACAAAAACATCACATATATAATGTAGTATACAATATTATGAGATTTCTGGGATTATTAAAGGGACATGAAACCCAAAATTGTTCTTTCATGATTCAGTAAGAGCTTACACTTTTAAATAACTTTCCAACTTTTCTTTTATGATCAAATTTGCTTTATTTATTATAATTTGTTGAATGAACAGCAATGCTCTACCAGAAGCTAGATGAATACATTGCGTAAGCCAATGAAAAGAGGCATATATGTCCAGCCACCAATCAGCAGCTAGCTTCCAGTAATGCATTGTTGCTCCGAAGCCTACTTAGGTATTCTTTTATAACAAAGGATACCAAAAGAACAAAGCAAATTAGATAATAGAAGTAAACTAGATAGTTGTTAAAACTGCATTCTCTAACTGAATCAGGAAATAAATAATTTGTTTCATGCCCCTTTAAAGCATTATTTACGAAACGTTAATGTAATTGGAAGCCAGAAGCAGAAAATTATCAAGAGGCAAATGCCTCAATCGGTTGCAGGCTTGCTCATTTGAGCCTGCAACTGATATTTATGAAACAGCGGTTTAAACAACCGCTTCATAAACTCTCTTGCCAATTTGAAGTTGGTGAGTGAAAATTACCCTGGGGCGACTGACACACAATTGGTTAGGTGAGGGCAGGGAGGAGGTGTTGGCCATACGTTCCCCTATGCAATGTTAAATATGGGGAACAAATGCATCCCACAATCTGCGATCAGGTTCACAACATGTGAATCCTGTCCCCTCGCAGATTAATAAATCATGCCTTAAAGGGACATTTGAATGCACATAAATTAATTACATCTTTTAATGGAAACATATTTGCATTATACATGTACTTGCAGAAATGCTTCTTGTAAAAGTTGTCACAATTTTAGTGTTAACATTTTTCTGTGCATGTGAAGCATAACTAGATATTCTAAGTGCACCAGCATATTAAATAATACAGCTGCTCAGAATGCAAGTGGGGCTTCTATCATGTCAGCAATTACAAAATGTAGTCATTACTAGATGGTACAAGCACCTAAGGCAATCTGAACAAGTGCTGTGTTTAAAATGCTGGTGCACAGTACATACTTAAATACACTTTTAAAACAGTTATAGCTTTTATTGAAAGCATTTTTGCTAATACATATATATTACAAAAATGCTTCTATCAAAACTGAAATGCAGCCATGTGGATTCCAATTTCATCTGGAATGTCCCTTTAAGGGTGCAAAGTAAGAAGGTAAGCTTTTGGTAAGGGTCAAGAAACCGATCAGGTCAGAGGGCTTTGGGTTTAGAAGCAGGACTCCGATATGAGTGAGGCACAGAGTCAGGATAAGTTTAGTAAAAACAAAGCTAAGACACACACACAGACTGCCATACTGCATAACAAGCTAGCTGACCACTGATCAGTATGTCAGGATTGACACTGGTTCATATAGTCATCTAAGTACAAAAGTGCCGCATGCGTCTGGGTGCATGTGTCCGGTTTTAAAAGAGAGCCCAACTGGCATTCGTGACCCCTGCATGAACCATTACGTGCACTCCAACACCACCACAGAGCCTCTAAAAGAAAGAGGTCTCTTACACCTGGACATTTGAAGACTGTGTTTCCCTTTAAACTGTTTGTTCTGCTGTTTATCAGTAATATAAATCATCTTTAGACATTGGCTAATTAATACTTAGCACCTACGGAAGAATCGAAGTAAGCAGGAGATGTTAGATTATATAATACAAAGTAATGACTAACAATAGCATTACTAGATGGGAACAAAGGTAATGGCTGTCAAATTAATCTTTTGAAACAATAAAGAATGAGTTACCGGGGATCATCAGAGTAGCTGTCTGCATGTTAAATAGTTTTCTTACAAAAAAACAACAAATCGCTTGGGCTGAATGTTGTGTTTTTTTTTTGTTTTTTTTAAAAACTGCAGAAAGCTAAAGAAATTAAGCTGTGTTTATTCTCAATAATAATTGGAAAAAGCTTTGTCAACTCTTGGCCAATTAGGGAACTCTTGCAATGCAAATACAATATATATTTTCTTCACTTATTCCCTTGAAGATACATCTTACTGATGTAATTTCTTTGTCCCCATAGCTGCTAAAATGACAGATTTCATAACAATGTAAAGATAACAAACGTTCCTTTGAAGTTGCTTCTTCTCTCTAGGTGGAAAGATACTCTATAGATCCAGTGGCAAAGGATGAATACAAGAGAATTGCGGAGATCATGTGCAGTGAACTGAAAGCCATAAAATACAATGGCAGTTACTTTGATAGAATGGAGCAAAAAACTAATCGTCTTTGTACTTCGGAAGGATGGTTTTCTTGCCAAGTAAGACGTAGCCTCAATTTACAACACTAACTATGAAATTTCAGCAAGCACAAATGTCTGCCAAGGGCATATAATGAGAAGCATTTTTTATACAATAAAACAAGGAAATACATATAAAATAAGGATTAAGTATTTACAAAATTAACAATTTAGATTTAGTAATATCTCCATAAACTTTTATTTTGCACAGAGCTGTTGAGTGCAGTGTTGTTAATGCACAGTTAGTTATTGCTGCAGGGAAATTACATTGTAATTTATTAGCTTAGATAAACCTTATTGTCCACACAGAGAAACTTGAGCGTAAGCCTTTTGTAACTATTGATTGTTTGCATATACTTTATTTCTGAATGTTTAAAATATTGTTCAAACTCATGTCTGCAGCGATGTATGAAATAACATCAAGGTGGACTCTTTCACCACCCTGCCATCCAGGTGGATTCTTTCACCCCCCCCTTTCTTTTGCTCTCTCTCCCCCCTTTCTTTTGAACTCTCTCCACCCTTTCTTTTGCACTCTCTCCACCCTTTCTTTTGCACTCTCTCTCCCTTTCTTTTGCTCTCTCTCCTCCTTTCATTTGCTCTCTCTCCCCCTTTCTTTTGCACTCTCTCCCCTCTCTTTTGCTCTCTCTCCCCTCTCTTTTGCTCTCTCTCCCCTCTCTTTTGCTCTCTCCCCCCTTTCTTTTGCACTCTCTCCACCCTTTCTTTTGCACTCTCTCCACCATTTCTTTTGCTCTCTCTCTCCCTTTCTTTTGCTCTCTCTCCTCCTTTCATTTGCTCTCTCTCCCCCTTTCTTTTGCACTCTCTCCCCTCTCTTTTGCTCTCTCTCCCCTCTCTTTTGCTCTCTCTCCCCTCTCTTTTGCTCTCTCCCCCCTTTCTTTTGCACTCTCTCCACCCTTTCTTTTGCACTCTCTCCACCATTTCTTTTGCTCTCTCCCCCCTTTCTTTTGCACTCTCTCCACCCTTTCTTTTGCACTCTCTCCACCATTTCTTTTGCTCTCTCTCCCTTTCTTTTGCTCTCTCTCCTCCTTTCATTTGCTCTCTCTCCCCCTTTCTTTTGTTCTCTCTCCCCTCTCTTTTGCGCTCTCTCCCCTCTCTTTTGTTCTCTCTCCCCTCTCTTTTGCGCTCTCTCCCCTCTCTTTTGCGATCTCTCTCCCCTCTATTTTGCGCTCTCTCTCCCCTCTATTTTGCGCTCTCTCTCCACTCTATTTTGCGCTCTCTCTCCCCTCTCTTTTGCGCTCTCTCTCCCCTCTCTTTTGCGCTCTCTCTCCCCTCTCTTTTGCGCTCTCTCTCCCCTCTCTTTTGCTCTCTCTCCAGCTCTCATTTGCTCTCCCTCTCCCCTTTCTTTTGCTCTCCCTCTCCCCTCTCTTTTGCTCTCCCTCTCCCCTCTCTTTTGCTCTCCCTCTCCCCTCTCTTTTGTTCTCTTCCCCTGTCCTTTTTTTTTTAATTGGGGCACTCCCACTGCCTCCTCTTCAATGCTGAGCCTCCCACCCGCCCAAACCTCCCACCGGCACCAGCAGAAGATCGTTACAGACGGTGACACATACAGTGTCACCGTCTGTAATGATCAGGCATCTGGCCTCATATGGAGGCGGAGCACCGATCACGCTCCGGCTCCATATGCGCCAGATGCCTGAAGCTTCAGAAGCTCCAGCTCTCAGCTGTTATGTTACAGCTGAGAATTGAGCTCCTGAAGCTATCGCCGCGAGGCCACTGCACGCGCATCCAACATTCCTTTGAGGATGCATGCGCAACTGCCGACGGCGACGGACATTACAAACACAATTATAGTATAAATATTAGTTTCTTCTGTTATGTGTGATCAGTCCACGGGTCATCATTACTTCTGGGATATAACTCCTCCCCAACAGGAAATGCAAGAGGATTCACCCAGCAGAGCTGCACATAGCTCCTCCCCTCTACGTCAGTCCCAGTCATTCTCTTGCACCCAACGACTAGATAGGATGTGTGAGAGGACTATGGTGATTATACTTAGTTTTTATGACTTCAATCAAAAGTTTGTTATTTTACAATAGCACCGGAGCGTGTTATTACTTCTCTGGCAGAGTTTGAGGAAGAATCTGCCAGAGTTTTTTACTATGATTTTAACCGGAGTTGTTAAGATCATATTGCTGTTCTCGGCCATCTGAGGGAGGTAAAGGCTTCAGATCAGGGGACAGCGGGCAGATGAATCTGCATTGAGGTATGTAGCAGTTTTTATTTTCTGAATGGAATTGATGAGAAAATCCTGCCATACCGTTAAAATGACATGTATGTATACACTTCAGTATTCTGGGGATGGTATTTCACCGGAACTACTCTGTTAAAGGTCACTAATCCTTTTAATAACTATTTATCATGTTAAACGTTTTTGCTGGAATGTAGAATCGTTTACATTGCTGAGGTACTGTGTGAATAAATATTTGGGCATTATTTTCCACTTGGCAGCCTTTTTTGCTTTTATTTGTGACAGTTTCGTTTCTCTTCACTGCTGTGTGGGAGAGGGAGGGGCCGTTTTTGGCGCTCTTTGCTACGCATCAAAAAATTCCAGTCAGTTCTTTTATATTTTCTGCATGATCCGGTTCATCTCTGACAGATCTCAGGGGTCTTCAAACTTCTTTGAAGGGAGGTAAATTCTCTCAGCAGAGCTGTGAGAATTCTTATAGTGACTGTGAATAAAATCGTTGCTTTGTATTTTTTATGTCAAATTTAATTATTGTTATTTTACTAATGGGAACAAACCTTTGCTAAAAGTTGTGTTGTTTTAAAGTTTGATGCTATAACTGTTTTTCAGTTCATTATTTCAACTGTCATTTAATCGTTTAGTACCTCTTTGAGGCACAGTACGTTTTTGCTAAAAAAGATTATAACCAAGTTGTAAGTTTTTTTGCTAGTGTGTTAAACATGTCTGACTCAGAGGAAGATATCTGTGTCATTTGTTCCAATGCCAAGGTGGAGCCCAATAGAAATTTATGTACTAACTGTATTGATGCTACTTTAAATAAAAGTCAATCTGTACAATGTGAACAAATTTCACCAAACAGCGAGGGGAGAGTTATGCCGACTAACTCGCCTCACGCGGCAGTACCTGCATCTCCCGCCCGGGAGGTGCGTGATATTATGGCGCCTAGTACATCTGGGCGGCCATTACAGATAACATTACAAGATATGGCTACTGTTATGACTGAAGTTTTGTCTAAATTACCAGAACTAAGAGGCAAGCGTGATCACTCTGGGGTGAGAACAGAGTGCGCTGACAATACTAGGGCCATGTCTGATACTGCGTCACAGCTCGCAGAGCATGAGGACGGAGAGCTTCATTCTGTGGGTGACGGTTCTGATCCAAACAGATTGGATTCAGATATTTCAAATTTTAAATTAAATTGGAAAACCTCCGTGTATTACTAGGGGAGGTCTTAGCAGCTCTTAATGATTGTAACACCGTTGCAATACCAGAGAAACTGTGTAGGTTGGATAAATACTTTGCGGTACCGGCGAGTACTGACGTTTTTCCTATACCTAAGAGACTAACTGAAATTGTTACTAAGGAGTGGGATAGACCCGGTGTGCCGTTCTCACCCCCTCCAATATTTAGAAAGATGTTTCCAATAGACGCCACCACTCGGGACTTATGGCAAACGGTTCCTAAGGTGGAGGGAGCAGTTTCTACTTTAGCTAAGCGTACCACTATCCCGGTGGAGGATAGCTGTGCTTTTTCAGATCCAATGGATAAAAAATTAGAGGGTTACCTTAAGAAAATGTTTGTTCAACAAGGTTTTATATTGCAACCCCTTGCATGTATCGCGCCGATTACGGCTGCGGCAGCATTTTGGATTGAGTCTCTGGAAGAGAACCTTAGTTCATCTACGCTAGACGACATTACGGACAGGCTTAGAGTCCTTAAACTAGCTAATTCTTTCATTTCGGAGGCCGTAGTACATTTAACCAAACTTACGGCTAAGAACTCAGGATTCGCCATACAGGCACGTAGGGCGCTGTGGCTAAAATCCTGGTCAGCCGATGTTACTTCTAAGTCCAAATTACTTAATATACCTTTCAAGGGGCAGTCTTTATTTGGGCCCGGTTTGAAAGAAATTATCGCTGACATTACAGGAGGTAAGGGCCACGCCCTACCTCAAGACAAAGCCAAAGCTAAGGCTAGACAGTCTAATTTTCGTCCCTTTCGGAATTTCAAAACAGGAGCAGCATCAACCTCCACTGCACCAAAACAGGAGGGAGCTGTTGCTCGTTACAGGCAAGGCTGGAAGCCTAACCAGTCCTGGAACAAGAGCAAGCAGGCCAGGAAACCTGCTGCTGCCCCAAAGACAGCATGAATCGAAAGCCCCCGATCCGGGACCGGATCTAGTGGGGGGCAGACTTTCTCTCTTCGCCCAGGCCTGGGCAAGAGATGTTCAGGATCCCTGGGCACTAGAGATCATATCTCAGGGATACCTTCTAGACTTCAAATTATCTCCCCCAGGAGGGAGATTTCATCTGTCAAGGTTGTCAACAAACCAGATAAAGAAAGAGGCGTTTCTACGCTGTGTACAAGATCTGTTATTAATGGGAGTGATCCATCCGGTTCCGCGGTCGGAACAAGGACAAGGGTTCTACTCAAACCTGTTTGTGGTTCCCAAAAAAGAGGGAACTTTCAGGCCAATCTTAGATTTAAAGATTCTAAACAAATTCCTAAGAGTTCCATCCTTCAAAATGGAAACTATTCGGACAATCTTACCCATGATCCAAAAGGGTCAGTACATGACCACAGTGGATTTAAAAGATGCTTACCTTCACATACCGATCCACAAAGATCATCACCGGTATCTAAGGTTTGCCTTCTTAGACAGGCACTACCAGTTTGTAGCTCTTCCATTCGGATTGGCTACGGCTCCAAGAATCTTCACAAAGGTTCTGGGTGCCCTTCTGGCGGTACTAAGACCGCGAGGGATTTCGGTAGCTCCGTACCTAGACGACATTCTAATACAAGCTTCAAGCTTTCAGACTGCCAAGTCTCATACAGAGTTAGTTCTGGCATTTCTAAGGTCGCATGGATGGAAAGTGAACGAAAAGAAGAGTTCTCTTTTTCCTCTCACAAGAGTTCCATTCTTGGGGACTCTTATAGATTCTGTAGAAATGAAGATTTACCTGACAGAAGACAGGTTAACAAAGCTTCAAAATGCATGCCGTGTCCTTCATTCCATTCAACACCCGTCAGTAGCTCAATGCATGGAGGTGATCGGCTTAATGGTAGCGGCAATGGACATAGTACCTTTTGCACGCCTACACCTCAGACCGCTGCAATTGTGCATGCTAAGTCAGTGGAATGGGGATTACTCAGATTTGTCCCCTACTCTGAATCTGAATCAAGAGACCAGAAATTCTCTTCTATGGTGGCTTTATCGGCCACACCTGTCCAGGGGGATGCCATTCAGCAGGCCAGACTGGACAATTGTAACAACAGACGCCAGCCTACTAGGTTGGGGCGCTGTCTGGAATTCTCTGAAGGCTCAGGGACTATGGAATCAGGAGGAGAGTCTCCTTCCAATAAACATTCTGGAATTGAGAGCAGTTCTCAATGCCCTTCTGGCTTGGCCCCAATTAACAACTCGGGGGTTCATCAGGTTTCAGTCGGACAACATCACGACTGTAGCTTACATCAACCATCAGGGAGGGACAAGAAGCTCCCTAGCAATGATGGAAGTATCAAAGATAATTCGCTGGGCAGAGTCTCACTCTTGCCACCTGTCAGCAATCCACATCCCGGGAGTGGAGAACTGGGAGGCGGATTTCTTGAGTCGCCAGACTTTTCATCCGGGGGAGTGGGAACTTCATCCGGAGGTCTTTGCCCAAATACTTCGACGTTGGGGCAAACCAGAGATAGATCTCATGGCGTCTCGCCAGAACGCCAAACTTCCTCACTACGGGTCCAGATCCAGGGATCCGGGAGCGGTTCTGATAGATGCTTTGACAGCACCTTGGAACTTCGGGATGGCTTATGTGTTTCCACCCTTCCCGCTGCTTCCTCGATTGATTGCCAAAATCAAACAGGAGAGAGCATCAGTGATTCTAATAGCGCCTGCATGACCACGCAGGACTTGGTATGCAGATCTAGTGGACATGTCATCCTGTCCGCCTTGGTCTCTACCTCTAAGACAGGACCTTCTGATACAGGGTCCATTCAAACATCAAAATCTAACTTCTCTGAAGCTGACTGCTTGGAAATTGAACGCTTGATTTTATCAAAACGTGGTTTTTCTGAGTCGGTTATTGATACCCTGATACAGGCTAGGAAGCCTGTTACCAGAAGGATTTACCATAAAATATGGCGTAAATACCTATACTGGTGCGAATCCAAAGGTTACTCCTGGAGTAAGGTTAGGATCGCTAGGATATTGTCTTTTCTACAAGAAGGTTTAGAAAAGGGTTTATCAGCTAGTTCATTAAAGGGACAGATTTCAGCTCTGTCCATCTTGTTACACAGGCGTCTGTCAGAAAATCCAGACGTCCAGGCTTTTTGTCAGGCTTTAGCTAGGATCAAGCCTGTGTTTAAAGCTGTTGCTCCGCCATGGAGTTTAAACTTAGTTCTTAACGTTTTACAAGGTGTTCCGTTTGAACCCCTTCATTCCATTGATATAAAATTGTTATCTTGGAAAGTTCTGTTTTTAATGGCTATTTCCTCGGCTCGAAGAGTCTCTGAGTTATCAGCCTTACATTGTGATTCTCCTTATCTGATTTTTCACTCAGACAAGGTAGTTCTGCGTACTAAACCTGGGTTCTTACCTAAGGTAGTCACTAACAGGAATATCAATCAAGAGATTGTTGTTCCATCCTTGTGTCCAAATCCTTCTTCAAAGAAGGAACGTCTTCTACACAATCTAGATGTAGTTCGTGCCCTCAAGTTCTACTTGCAGGCAACTAAAGATTTTCGCCAAACTTCTTCCCTGTTTGTCGTTTATTCTGGACAGAGGAGAGGTCAAAAAGCTTCTGCTACCTCTCTCTCTTTTTGGCTTCGTAGCATAATACGTTTAGCCTATGAGACTGCTGGACAGCAGCCTCCTGAAAGAATTACAGCCCACTCCACTAGAGCTGTGGCTTCCACTTGGGCCTTTAAGAATGAGGCCTCTGTTGAACAGATTTGCAAGGCTGCAACTTGGTCTTCGCTTCATACTTTTTCCAAATTTTACAAATTTGACACTTTTGCTTCTTCGGAGGCTATTTTTGGGAGAAAGGTTCTTCAGGCAGTGGTTCCTTCTGTATAATGAGCCTGCCTATCCCTCCCGTCATCCGTGTACTTTTGCTTTGGTATTGGTATCCCAGAAGTAATGATGACCCGTGGACTGATCACACATAACAGAAGAAAACATAATTTATGCTTACCTGATAAATTCCTTTCTTCTGTTGTGTGATCAGTCCACGGCCCGCCCTGTTTTAAGGCAGGTAAATATTTTTTAAATTATACTCCAGTCACCACTTCACCCTTGGTTACTCCTTTCTCGTTGATTCTTGGTCGAATGACTGGGACTGACGTAGAGGGGAGGAGCTATGTGCAGCTCTGCTGGGTGAATCCTCTTGCATTTCCTGTTGGGGAGGAGTTATATCCCAGAAGTAATGATGACCCGTGGACTGATCACACAACAGAAGAAAGGAATTTATCAGGTAAGCATAAATTATGTTTTTTTTTACTAATTTTATATCCCTTTAAATGGGGCAGATAGTATGTATGGATTGCTATTCTATTTATTTTATATAGTTTCTGTTATGCATTTTTAGTTTTTATACAATAGCTATCTATATCTATATAGAACTAGAGTCACATAAAGTATGACAATACACAAAGCTCTTGATTTTTCTCTTCCAGGGGGCTTTTGATATTGATGCCTGCACATTGAGGCATTCTATTAATCCATATAGTAACAGAGAGAGCAGAGTTCTGTTTAGTACTTGGAACCTGGACCACATGTAAGTATTATTTTATAAAAACTTAGGCTTTTTAAGGGCCATTATAGTCTTAAAATTGCATTCTCTAAGCTGTTAGATCATGTCATTTTAACACAACGTCCCTGTAATGCTAGGCATTTAACCCCTACAAAAGGCGTTATCACATCATTAGTCACATAGAGCACTCTTGGTCTCAAGCGGAAACTGCGGCTAATTTAATCAGCAGCTCTTGTCGTACAGCTGGGATCGTGCTATGCAGGTCCAAAGTGGGACATTAAAGGGACAGTTTACACAAAAACAGAATTTATGCTTACCTGATAAATTACTTTCTCCAACGGTGTGTCCGGTCCACGGCGTCATCCTTACTTGTGGTAATATCTCTTCCCCAACAGGAAATGGCACTGTATAAATACAGTGTGTGTGTGTGTATAAAACAATATTAATTGGGAGGGGGTGGAAGTCTTGGTAAGTTCCGCCACTTTTTTTTGTAGGACTTGACCCCAGAGAACTATTGAAAATTAAAATTTTAGAGCTTTATTTCTTCAATCCTCCCACTGGGAGTGTAATTTCTTCTGCTTTCTGTGTTTACCTAAGTATAAAAACTTTCAGTATAGGTAGGGATACCAGAGACTAAATCAGCTATTTTAAATGCCAATATAAACATTAAGGAGCAATTTGTAAACAATTTAATACACTCCAGCAGGTAAAATGAATCATTGGGAACAAATAAACGGAGAGAAAGTTTTCTCCAACATTGGTGTGTTCGGTCCACGGCGTCATCCTTACTTGTGGGAATATCTCTTCCCCAACAGGAAATGGCAAAGAGTCCCAGCAAAGCTGGCCATATAGTCCCTCCTAGGCTCCGCCCACCCCAGTCATTCGACCGACGGACAGGAGGAAATATATAGGAGAAACCATATGGTACCGTGGTGACTGTAGTTAGAGAAAATAATTCATCAGACCTGATTAAAAAACCAGGGCGGGCCATGGACCGGACACACCGTTGGAGAAAGTAATTTATCAGGTAAGCATAAATTCTGTTTTCTCCAACATTGGTGTGTCCGGTCCACGGCGTCATCCTTACTTGTGGGAACCAATACCAAAGCTTTATAACACGGATGAAGGGAGGGAGCAAATCAGGTTACCTAAACGGAAGGCACCACAGCTTGCAAAACCTTTCTCCCAAAAATAGCCTCCGAAGAAGCAAAAGTATCAAATTTGTAAAATTTGGCAAAAGTGTGCAGTGAAGACCAAGTCGCTGCCTTACATATCTGGTCAACAGAAGCCTCGTTCTTGAAGGCCCATGTGGAAGCCACAGCCCTAGTGGAGTGAGCTGTGATTCTTTCAGGAGGCTGCCGTCCGGCAGTCTCATAAAAGGAAAGAGAGGTAGAAGTCGCTTTTTGACCTCTCCTTTTACCAGAATAGACAACAAACAAAGAAGATGTTTGTCTGAAATCTTTTGTAGCCTCTAAATAGAATTTTAGAGCACGGACTACGTCCAAATTGTGTAACAAACGTTCCTTCTTTGAAACTGGATTCGGACATAAAGAAGGTACAACTATCTTCCTGGTTAATATTCTTGTTAGAAACAACCTTTGGAAGAAAACCAGGCTTAGTACGCAAAACCACCTTATCTGCATGGAACACCAGATAGGGCGGAGAACACTGCAGAGCAGATAACTCTGAAACTCTTCTAGCAGAAGAAATAGCAACCAAAAACAAAACTTTCCAAGATAGTAACTTAATATCTATGGAATGTAAAGGTTCAAACGGAACCCCTTGAAGAACTGAAAGAACTAGATTTAGACTCCAGGGAGGAGTCAAAGGTCTGTAAACAGGCTTGATCCTAACCAGAGCCTGAACAAATGCTTGAACATCTGGCACAGCTGCCAGTCTTTTGTGTAGTAAGACAGATAAAGCAGAGATCTGTCCCTTTAGAGAACTTGCAGATAATCCTTTCTCCAAACCTTCTTGTAGAAAGGAGAGAATCTTAGGAATTTTTATCTTATTCCATGGGAATCCTTTGGATTCACACCAACAGATATATCTTTTCCATATTTTATGGTAAATCTTTCTAGTTACCGGTTTTCTGGCCTGAACCAGAGTATCTATCACAGAATGTGAAACCCACGCTTTGATAGAATCAAGCGTTCAATCTCCAAGCTGTCAGCTGGAGGGAAACCAGATTTGGATGTTCGAATGGACCCTGAACAAGAAGGTCCTGTCTCAAAGGTAGCTTCCATGGTGGAATCGATGACATATTCACCAGGTCTGCATACCAAGTCCTGCGTGGCCACGCAGGAGCTATCAAGATCACTGAGGCCCTCTCCTGTTTGATCCTGGCTACCAGCCTGGGAATGAGAGGAAACGGTGGAAATACATAAGCTAGGTTGAAGGTCCAAGGTGCTACTAGTGCATCTACTAGAGTCGCCTTGGGATCCCTGGATCTGGACCCGTAGCAAGGAACCTTGAAGTTCTGACGAGACGCCATCAGATCCATGTCTGGAATGCCCCATAATTGAGTTAGTTGGGCAAAGATCTCCGGGTGGAGTTCCCACTCCCCCGGATGGAATGTCTGACGACTCAGATAATCCGCTTCCCAGTTTTCCACACCTGGGATGTGGATCGCAGATAGGTGGCAGGAATGATCCTCCGTCCATTGAATTATTTTGGTCACTTCTTTCATCGCCAGGGAACTCCTTGTTCCCCCCTGATGATTGATATACGCAACAGTCGTCATGTTGTCTGATTGGAATCTTATGAATCTGGCCTTTGCTAGCTGAGGCCAAGCCCTGAGAGCATTGAAGATCGCTCTTAGTTCCAGAATGTTTATCGGGAGAAGAGACTCTTCCCGAGACCATAGTCCCTGAGCTTTCAGGGATTCCCAGACCGCACCCCAGCCCACTAGACTGGCGTCGGTCGTGACAATGACCCACTCTGGTCTGCGGAAGCTCATTCCCTGGGATAGATGGTCCAGGGTCAGCCACCAACGGGGTGAATCTCTGGTCTTCTGATCTACTTGAATCATTGGAGACAAGTCTGTATAGTCCCCATTCCACTGTTTGAATGGTTTCCATCTTGAACGATGGTACCCTGAGAAATTTGTTTAGGATCTTCAAGTCCAAAATTGGTCTGAAAGTTCCCTCTTTTTTGGGAACTACGAACAGATTTGAATAAAATCCCATTCCTTGTTCCTTTAGTGGAACTGGGTGTATCACTCCCATCTTTAACAGGTCTTCTACACACTGTAAGAACGCCTGTCTCTTTATTTGGTTTAAGGATAAGTGAGACATGTGGAACCTTCCCCTTGGGGGTAGTTCCCTGAATTCCAGAAGATAACCCTGAGAAACTATTTCCAGTGCCCAGGGATCCTGAACATCTCTTGCCCAAGCCTGAGCAAAGAGAGAGAGTCTGCCCCCTACTAGATCCGGTCCCGGATCGGGGGCTACTCCTTCATGCTGTTTTGTTAGCAGCAGCAGGCTTCTTGGCCTGCTTACCCTTGTTCCAGCCTTGCATCGGTTTCCAGGCTGGTTTGGGTTGTGAGGCATTACCCTCTTGTTTAGAGGATGCAGAATTAGAGGCCGGTCCGTTCCTGAAATTGCGAAAGGAACGAAAATTAGACTTATTCTTGGCCTTGAAAGGCCTATCTTGTGGAAGGGCGTGGCCCTTTCCCCCAGTGATGTCTGAGATAATCTCTTTCAATTCTGGTCCAAATAGAGTTTTACCTTTGAAAGGGATGCTAAGCAATTTTGTCTTGGATGACACATCCGCTGACCAAGACTTTAGCCAAAGCGCTCTGCGCGCCACGATTGCAAACCCTGAATTTTTCGCCGCTAATCTAGCTAATTGCAAAGCGGCATCTAAAATAAAAGAGTTAGCCAACTTAAGTGCGTGAACTCTGTCCATAACCTCCTCATATGGAGTCTCCCTACTGAGCGACTTTTCTAGTTCCTCGAACCAGAACCACGCTGCTTTAGTGACAGGAACAATGCACAAAATGGGTTGTAGAAGGTAACCTTGCTGTACAAAAATCTTTTTAAGCAAACCCTCCAATTTTTTATCCATAGGATCTTTGAAGGCACAACTATCCTCGATAGGAATAGTAGTGCGCTTGTTTAGAGTAGAAACTGCCCCCTCGACCTTAGGGACTGTCTGCCATAAGTCCTTTCTTGGGTCGACCATAGGAAATAATTTCTTAAATATAGGGGGGGGAACAAAAGGTATGCCGGGCTTTTCCCACTCCTTATTCACTATGTCCGCCACCCGCTTGGGTATAGGAAAAGCGTCGGGGTGCACCGGAACCTCTAGGAACTTGTCCATCTTGCATAATTTCTCTGGAATGACCAAGTTGTCACAATCATCCAGAGTAGATAACACCTCCTTAAGCAGTGCGCGGAGATGTTCTAATTTAAATTTAAATGTCACAACATCAGGTTCAGTTTGTTGAGAAATTTTTCCTGAATCTGAAATTTCCCCATCTGACAAAACCTCCCTCATGGCCACTTCAGATTGGTGTGAGGGTATGACAGAACAATTATCATCAGCGCCCTCCTGCTCTTCAGTGTTTAAAACAGAGCAATCGCGCTTTCTCTGATATGTAGGCATTTTGGATAAAATATTTGCTATGGAGTTATCCATTACAGCCGTCAATTGTTGCATGGTAATAAGCATTGGCGCGCTAGATGTACTAGGGGCCTCCTGCGTGGGCAAAACTGGTGTAGACACAGTAGGAGAAGATGTAGTATCATGTTTACTCCCCTCATCTGAGGAATCATCTTGGGCAATTTCATTATCTGTGGCAGTACTGTCCTTACTTTGTTTGGACGCTATGGCACAATTATCACACAAATTTAAATGGGGAGACACATTGGCTTTCATACATATAGAACATAGCTTATCCGAAGGCACAGACATGTTAAACAGGCTTAAACTTGTCAATAAAGCACAAAAAACGTTTTAAAACAAAACCGTTACTGTCTCTTTAAATTTTAAACAGAAAACACTTTATTACTGAATATGTGAAAAAGTATGAAGGAATTGTTCAAAAATTACCAAAATTTCACCACAGTGTCTTAAAGCATTAAGAGTATTGCACACCCTTAAAATAACGGAACCGGAGCCGTTTACAAATTTAACCCCTATACAGTCCCAGCTATAGCCTTTGCTGTGACCTAACCAAGCCCAGAGGGGAATACGATACCAAATGACGCCTTCTAGAAACTTTTCCAGCTACTTTCAGATCCTCACACATGCATCTGCATGTCTTGCTCTCAAAAAACAACTGCGCAGTAATGGCGCGAAAATGAGGCTCAGCCTACAACTGGGAAGGCCTTCCCTGACTGGAAAAGGTGTCTAACATAGTGCCTGCCGTTAAAAAACGTTCCCCAAGTTTATAAATGAGAATTATCAGCATAAACATGTATAAAATGCCCAAATAAAGCAATCGATTTAGCCCATAAAAGTGTCTACCAGTTTTATAGCCCATATTAAGCCCTTTATTCTGTTTGCTTGACTAAGAAAATGGCTTACCGGTCCCCATGAGGGGAAATGACAGCCTTCCAGCTTTACATGGTCTTGTTAGAAATATGGCTAGTCATACCTTAAGCAGAAAAGTCTGCTAACTGTTTCCCCCAACTGAAGTTACTTCATCTCAACAGTCCTATGTGGAAACAGCAATCGATTTTAGTTACTGTCTGCTAAAATCATCTTCCTCTCACAAACAGAAATCTTCATCCTTTTCTGTTTCAGAGTAAATAGTACATACCAGCACTATTTTAAAATAACAAACACTTGATAGAAGAATAAAAAACTACATTTAAACACCAAAAAACTCTTAACCATCTCCGTGGAGATGTTGCCTGTGCAACGGCAAAGAGAATGACTGGGGTGGGCGGAGCCTAGGAGGGACTATATGGCCAGCTTTGCTGGGACTCTTTGCCATTTCCTGTTGGGGAAGAGATATTCCCACAAGTAAGGATGACGCCGTGGACCGAACACACCAATGTTGGAGAAAACTTTCTCTCCGTTTATTTGTTCCCAATTATTCATTTTACCTGCTGGAGTGTATTAAATTGTTTACAAATTGCTCCTTAATGTTTATATTGGCATTTAAAATAGCTGATTTAGTCTCTGGTATCCCTACCTATACTGAAAGTTTTTATACTTAGGTAAACACAGAAAGCAGAAGAAATTACACTCCCAGTGGGAGGATTGAAGAAATAAAGCTCTAAAATTTTAATTTTCAATAGTTCTCAGGGGTCAAGTCCTACAAAAAAAAGTGGCGGAACTTACCAAGACTTCCACCCCCTCCCAATTAATATTGTTTTATACACACACACACACTGTATTTATATGTATATAATCTATACACTTTAGATAAGGAAAGCAAATTAAATCCAATGAAGGGTTGAATGGTTGCCTTTGGGCCTGACATGACTCCTCTGTCACAAAGTCTCACCCACTTAAGGTGCAATAGTCCTATTTCTGCTGAGGGAGATAAATAACCCCAGAGCAAGCCACACAGTGCAGGATGATCACAAGGCAGGTCCGCTGACAGGGTTGCATTTAGTGTATTGTAGGAAGTGTTACTGCCCATTACTAGAGGATCTCACTACCCCTCTAACCAGACTGTGCTCCAGCTCCTCCCACCAGCAGCAGAAGTGTTTACTGAAGCGTTTTTGTTCTCTAACCAGGGGGAACTTAGTTCCACCAGCAAAAATAGTGCAGGAACTCTGTTCCCATGCATTCCCGTTGGACTTGAACCCTGGTTCTTTCTAAGTATTGTACAGAGACAGAGATAAGAAACGGAAACATTTGAGTGATAAGATAACAAGATCTGATCTGTCAGCAAGCCAAGCCTATTTTTATGGGCTGTGGTAACAAAGAGCAAATCCAGCTATTTCTTTTGCAAAAAGAAGCATATATGAGGTTGAAGGGGTGGGGGGTCAGCCTGTGAGTGCTCAGACCATACGCGCACACTGCATCAAATTGGTCTACATGGCTGTTGTCCCAGAAGGAAGCCTCTTCTAAAGATAATGTGCAAGAAAGCCCGCAAACAGTTTGCTGAAGAAAAGCAAACTAAGGACATGGATTGCTGGAACCATGTCCTGTGGTCTGATGAGACCAAGATAAACTTATTTGGTTCAGATGGTGTCAAGCGTGTGTGGCGGCAGCTAAGTGAGGAGTACAAAGACGTGTCTTCCCTAAAGTCAAGCATGTTGGTGGGAGTGTAATGGTCTGGGCCTGCATGAGTGCTGCCGGCACTGGGGAGCTACAGTTCATTGAGGGAACCATGAATGCCAACATGTACTGTGACATACTGAAGCAGAGCATGATCCCCTCCCTTCGGAGACTAGGCTGCAGGGCAGTATTCCAACATGATAACAACTCCAAACAAACCTCCAAGACGACCACTGTCTTGCTAAAGAAGGTGAGGGTAAAGGTGATGGACTGGCCAAGCACGTCTCTAGACTTAAACCCTATTGAGCATCTGTGGGGCATCCTCAAACAGAATGTGGGGGAGGCCAAGGTCTCTAACATCCACCAACTCTGTGATGTCGTCATGGAGGAGTGGAAGAGGACTCCAGTGGCAACCTGTGAAGCTCTGGTGAACTTCATGCCCAAGAGGGTTAAGGCAGTGTTGGAAAATAATGATGGCCACACAAAATATTGACACTTTGGGCCCAATTTGGACATTTCCACTTAGGGGTGTACTCACTTTTGTTGCCAACGGTTTAGACATTAATGGCTGTGTGTTGAGTTATTTTGAGGGGACAGCAAATGTAAACTGTTATACAGGCTATACACTCACTACTTTACATTGTAGCAAAGTGTCATTTCTTCAGTGTTGTCACATGAAGAGATATAATAAAATATTTACAAAAATGTGAGGGGTGTACTCACTTTTGTGAGATACTGTGTGTATGTATATATATATATATACACACAAATAGCTCTAGATTATGAGTGGAGGGCAAATTGGAGCTCTTGCAAGTGCTTTATCTGCCCTCAACTTTTTTTTACCATTGAGTGCCCAGTTTTGCATGTATTACAGGTTATATATATATATATATATATATACATACATACACATATATATATATATATATATATATATATTTATATATATATATATATATATATATATATATATATATATATATATATATACATACATACATACATACACATATATATATATATATATATATATATACACACACACACATATATATATAATATATATATATATATATATACACACATACACAAATATATATATACAGTGTATATATATATATATATATATATATACATATATAATATGTAATATTATACATAATAATACAAATATTAGTTATAAATTACCTTGGAATTCTAAGACCCTGTGAGTGCCTTCCGTTTTTTGCTCTCTGTATATTGTGTTTGCAGCACACCTAGGGCATTTACTTGCAGTCTTACTGCCTTTAACTTGATGTGCTTTTACCTTTTTGGATATATATATATATATTGTCACAGAATAGGTAGCATAACATTATTTTTATTTATTTATGTTTTTTTCTAGAATTGAGAAGAAACGGTCCATCGTACCATGCCTAGCTAAAGCTATAAAGGAGCGCAATGGAAGAGAAATAAATTGGCCGTATTTCTTCAACCTGCTATTCACCACAGAGAATCTAAAACTGGTTCATATTGCCTGTCATAAAAAAACATCTCATAATTTGTCATGCGACTGCTCAATGATATACAGAAAAAGGAAAAAACATAAAAATTCCCCTCAAATAATGTGATCAATTTATAATGGATTTGTTTTTATGTTATTAATTTGTCAATTGCCATAATGTGAATGTTAGGATCAGGGATGAGGAAAATGATTTTTAATTTTGAATATTTTAAGTAAACATATGATTTTATCATGTTATGTTTTAATGTATTACAATTTATTTTTAACATTTTGTTTTATATTAATTGGTATCTGCAGTAAATGTTTTTTTATTTATATGTTTAATTAATTGGTCTGTAAAAAACATTTGAATACATTTTGGGACTTGAAAAGTATCTTATAGATTCACTTTGCAGTAGGGACGCTAAACACTAAATACATTTAATGCACCTCCCTCTAATCTTCGATGCTGCCATTTTGAAACCTAAACTTACACTGCAGGTATCTGAAGAAACGTTTCTGCACATGTGCAGACAGATCAGCACTGGAATGAAGTGAAAGATGCATTTCAACATGGTGGCACTCATGACTAGAGGGAGGTGTGGAATGACTGTTTAAAAAAAAATATTTGGTGTTAAATGCCCCTTTAAAGGGACTCCATACACCTTGTAATTGCAACACTTGCACTATCTTATAATAAATTAACAAACTGTGAAAATGTTCAGAATTTATTAACACCTTATTTGCTACAACTGTTTTTCAATTGATATCACTCACAGATTTGGAGGGATCAATCTGGACATGTTTATTTTAGGAGACATGGTTTGCCACTGTCAATTTGTTAGCAAAATTTGCATTGTTTTTCACTATGTTCTTATATTCTCTGTTGAGGCCAGATAGAGACAGATTTAAAAAAAAAATCTGCATTGATCATACAATGGGGCCCGATTTATCATTTGTCGGACCCGCCCGACATTGCTGATGCTGTGCAACCAGTGTTAAATGCTGTCAGTATTTAACATTGCACAAGCAGTTCTGGTGAACTGCTTGTGCAATGCCACCCCCTGCAGATTCACGGCCAATTAGGGGTTGTCAGTCAATCCGATCGTATGCGATCGGGCAGATTGATGTCCACTGCCTAAGAGACGTTGTATGCGTTAAGGAGCAGCGGTCTTAAGACCGCTGCTTCTTAACTCCTATTTCCGGTGAGCCTGAAGGCTCACGCGGAAACAGGAACATTCAGCCCTTAATAAATCGGCCCCATTGACTGTGTAGAGTGTAGTTTGTTTTGTGTAGTGTGCACTTAAAATTAAGTTAAATTACAGAGAAAGGGGGCAAAATAATTAAATTATACTGCAAATTTGATGTACATGATTAAATATTTTATACAATCTCAAAGTGTTTCATGTCATTTTAAGTGACTCATACCCTTGTGTTGCTTCTTATCTTAGGTAAACCTTGTCCACCTTTCCCTGTCTTGTCATTAAAGGGACAGTCTAGTCAAAATGAAACTTTCGTTATTCAGATAGGGCATGTCATTTTAATCAACGTTCCAATGTACTTTTATCATCAAATTTGCTTTGTTCTCTTGGTATTCTTATTTGAAACAAAACCTAGGTAGGCTCATATGCTAATTTCTAAACCCTTACGGGCTGCCTCTTATCAAATGTTTTTTAAATTCCTTTTCACAACAAGAGACTGATAGGTTCGTGTGGGTCATGCACAGGGAGTTATTTAAGAGTTAGCAAAAGACCATACTAAATGCAAGTCAATAGATAATATACAGTCACAGTCATGTGATCAGGGGACTGGAAGAAGGTTCTTAGATACAAGGTAATCACAGAGGTAAAAAGTATATTAAAGGGACACTTAACACCTGCTGAAAATTTTCTAAACTTTTTCTGAGGAATCAAAATAAACTAATACACTTTTCTCAATGCTTTATGTTCATCTTACTATAAAACTCTTCATGAAGACTCCTCATATTTTCTATGCTTATCCTCAGCTTGTGTTTTCCTATGCAGGGTGCCATCTTGTAACGCACGTTCATTTCAGGCACTGCAGTCACATGACATTTGTGCACGGCAGCTTCTCTCACTGATGTTATAGAAGGCAGTCAAATTGTCAATGCTAATTCACTGTAATGCAAAGCATGCTTACAGTGTATGAGGACACTTTTTATCAAGCATATTTTAAACGTTTTATGTACTGAACATACCCACAGTCTGTGTGTTTCACTGTTCACTAAGTTCAGTTTCAATCGCCCGATGTTCAGAGGCAGGGGGGAGGGGGGAAGAGGGAGGGGGAGAGTCTAGAAGCCGTTTTTTTTTTGTTTTTTAAATATTTATGTCCGGCAATGTGTACAAAGAAAAAAAAAAAAGACAAATTCTTTGTTTTTGCGCCACGCAGGGCCACATATCGCATAATATACATGTAAACAACTGTCCTGCATAATTATATACTTATTGATATTTCAAAAAGAACTATACATTCATACACAAAGCTGGGTTTTCCGTCCTTTTTTTTTTTATACAACATAACATACTTTTAAACTCTATATTAATAGGTCAAACATAATGAAGGTATTTCCGATAGTGTCGCGCACTTCAATAATAAAATTACAAATGATCAAATTAAATATTTCTATTCAATATATTGCATATACATTTGCAAATCATGGTAAGCAAAACAAAAAAAACAAAACATTTTTTCTTTCTTTTTCCCAAATTCCCTCTCCCTATCTCTCCTCTACCGCCCTGGACCATTCTCATCCAACCAACATCTGGGAAAGTGTCCAGCATAGATATTAGTTTCTCCAACATAGGTGTGTCCGGTCCACGGCGTCATCCTTACTTGTGGGATATTCTCTTCCCCAACAGGAAATGGCAAAGAGCCCATCAAAGCTGGTCACATGACCCCTCCTAGGCTCCGCCTTCCCCAGTCATTCTCTTTGCCGTTGCACAGGCAACATCTCCACGGAGATGGCTCAGAGTTTTTTGGTGTTTAAATGTAGTTTTTATTCTTCTATCAAGAGTTAGTTATTTTAAAATAGTGCTGGTATGTACTATTTACTCTGAAACAGAAAAGAGATGAAGATTTCTGTTTGTAAGAGGAAAATGATTTTAGCAACCGTTACTAAAATCGATGGCTGTTTCCACACAGGACTGTTGAGAGGAATTAACTTCAGTTGGGGGAAACAGTGAGCAGACTTTGGCTGCTTGAGGTATGACACATTTCTAACAAGACTTGGTAATGCTGGAAGCTGTCATTTTCCCTATGGGATCCGGTAAGCCATTTTCTTAATTTTCAATATAAGAATAAAAGGGCTTCACAAGGGCTTTAAAGACTGGTAGACATTTTTCTGGGCCAAAACGATTACTTTATAAGCATATTTAATGGTTTATAACTTTGGAGAGTTATTTTAATCTTGGGCATTTTATTAAAAAAAACGGCAGGCACTGTATTGGTCACCTTTTTCACTGGGGGCCTTTTCTAGTCATAGGCAGAGCCTCATTTTCACGCCACTAATGCGCAGATGCATGTGTGAGGAGCTCAGATCCACTGAAAAAGCTTATTGAAGGCGTCATTTGGTATCGTATTCCCCTCTGGGCTTGGTTGGGTCTCAGCAAAGCAGATACCAGGGACTGTATAGGGGTTAAATGTAAAAACGGCTCCGGTTCCGTTATTTTAAGAGTTAAATTTGGTGTGCAATACTTTTAAGGCTTTATGACACTGTGGTGAAATTTTGGTGAATTTTGAACATTTCCTTCATACTTTTGCGTATATTCAATAAAAAAGTGTGTTCAGTTTAAAATTTAAAGAGACAGTAACGGTTTTATTTTAAAACGTTTTTTGTGCTTTGTTATCAAGTTTATGCCTATTAACATGTCTGAACTATCAGATAGACGATGTTCTGTATGTTCGGAAGCCAAGGTTCCTCTCCATTTAAATATATGTGTTGAATGAGACAAACAAGGTAGGGACAATGATGCCACTGATAATAATGTTGCCCAAAATGATTCCTTAAGTGAGGGGAGTAAGCATGGTACTGCCTCATCTCCTTCTATGTCTACACCAGTCTTGCCCACTCAGGAGGTCCCTAGTGAATCTAGTGCGCCAATCCTCCTTACTATGCAACAATTAACGGCTGTAATGGATAATTCTATTAAAAACATTTTAGCCAAAATGCCCACTTATCAGCGAAAGCGCGACTGCTCTGTTTTAGATACTGAAGAGCATGAGGACGCTGATGATAATGGTTCTGACATGCCCTTACACCAGTCTGAAGGGGCTAGGGAGGTTTTGTCTGAGGGAGAAATTTCAGATTCAGGAAAAATTTCTCAACAAGCTGAACCTGACGTTATTACATTTAAATTTAAATTGGAACATCTCCGCGCTCTGCTTAAGGAGGTGTTATCTACTCTGGATGATTGTGACAATTTGGTCATTCCAGAGAAATTATGTAAGATGGACAGGTTCCTAGAGGTCCCGGTGCCCCCCGAAGCTTTTCCTATACCCAAGCGGGTGGCGGACATTGTAAATAAAGAATGGGAAAGGCCCGGCATACCTTTTGTCCCTCCCCCTATATTTAAGAAATTATTTCCTATGGTCGACCCCAGGAAGGACTTATGGCAGACAGTCCCCAAGGTCGAGGGGGCGGTTTCTACTCTAAACAAACGCACCACTATCCCTATAGAAGATAGTTGTGCTTTCAAAGATCCTATGGATAAAAAATTAGAGGGTTTGCTTAAAAAGATGTTTGTTCAGCAAGGTTACCTTCTACAACCAATTTCATGCATTGTTCCTGTCACTACAGCAGCGTGTTTCTGGTTCGAGGAACTAGAAAAGTCGCTCAATCAAGCATCCTCTTATGAGGAGGTTATGGACAGAGTTCAAGCACTTAAGTTGGCTAACTCTTTTACCTTAGACGCCACTTTGCAATTAGCTAGATTAGCGGCGAAAAATTCAGGTTTTGCTATTGTGGCGCGCAGAGCGCTTTGGCTGAAGTCTTGGTCAGCGGATGTGTCCTCCAAGAACAGATTGCTTAACATCCCTTTCAAGGGGAAAACGCTGTTTGGCCCTGACTTGAAAGAGATTATTTCAGACATCACTGGGGGAAAGGGCCACGCCCTTCCTCAGGATAGGTCTTTTAAGGCTAAAAATAAAACAAATTTTCGTCCCTTTCGCAGAAGCGGACCAGCCTCAAATTCTACATCCTCTAAGCAAGAGGGTAATTCTTCTCAAACCAAGCCAGCCTGGAGACCGATGCAAGGCTGGAACAAAGGTAAGCAGGCCAAGAAGCCCGCTACCGCTACCAAGACAGCATGAGATGCTGGCCCCCGATCCGGGACCGGATCTGGTGGGGGGCAGACTCTCTCTCTTCGCTCAGGCTTGGGCAAGAGATGTTCAGGATCCTTGGGCGCTAGAAATAGTTTCTCAATGTTATCTCCTGGAATTCAAGGAACTACCCCCAAGGGGAAGGTTCCACAGGTCTCAATTGTCTTCAGACCAAATAAAAAGACAGGCATTCTTACATTGTGTAGAAGACCTGTTAAAAATGGGAGTGATTCATCCTGTTCCATTAGGAGAACAAGGGATGGGGTTTTACTCCAATCTGTTCATAGTTCCCAAAAAAGAGGGAACATTCAGGCCAATTTTGGATCTCAAGATCCTAAACAAATTTCTCAAGGTCCCATCGTTCAAGATGGAAACCATTCGGACAATTCTTCCTACCATCCAGGAAGGTCAATTCATGACCACGGTGGATTTAAAGGATGCGTATCTACATATTCCTATCCACAAGGAACATCATCGGTTCCTAAGATTCGCCTTTCTGGACAAGCATTACCAGTTTGTGGCACTTCCATTCGGACTAGCCACTGCTCCAAGAATTTTCACAAAGGTACTAGGGTCCCTTCTAGCGGTGCTAAGGCCAAGGGGCATTGCAGTAGTACCCTACTTGGACGACATACTGATTCAAGCGTCGTCTCTACCACAAGCAAAGGCTCATACGGACATTGTCCTAGCCTTTCTCAGATCTCACGGGTGGAAAGTGAACGTAGAAAAAAGTTCTCTATTCCCGTCAACAAGAGTTCCCTTCTTGGGAACAATAATAGACTCCTTGGAAATGAAGATTTTTCTGACGGAAGCCAGAAAATCAAAACTTCTAAGCTCTTGTCAAGCACTTCATTCTGTTCTTCTTCCTTCCATAGCGCAGTGCATGGAAGTAATAGGTTTGATGGTTGCGGCAATGGACATAGTTCCTTTTGCGCGAATTCATCTAAGACCATTACAACTGTGCATGCTCAGACAGTGGAATGGGGATTATACAGATTTGTCCCCGACGATCCAAGTAGATCAGAGGACCAGAGATTCACTCCGTTGGTGGCTGACCCTGGACAACCTGTCCCAAGGGATGAGCTTCAGAAGACCAGAGTGGGTCATTGTAACGACCGACGCCAGCCTGATGGGCTGGGGCGCGGTCTGGAAACACCTGAAGGCTCAGGGTCTATGGTCTCGGGAAGAATCTCTTCTCCCGATAAACATTCTGGAACTGAGAGCGATATTCAATGCTCTCAAGGCTTGGCCTCAACTAGCAAAGGCCAAATTCATAAGGTTTCAATCAGACAACATGACGACTGTTGCATATATCAACCATCAGGGGGGAACAAGGAGTTCCCTGGCGATGGAAGAAGTGACCAAAGTAATTCAATGGGCGGAGCTTCACTCCTGCCACTTGTCTGCAATCCACATCCCAGGAGTGGAAAATTGGGAAGCGGATTTTCTGAGTCGTCAGACATTTCATCCGGGGGAGTGGGAACTCCATCCGGAAATCTTTGCCCAAATAACTCAATTATGGGGCACTCCAGACATGGATCTGATGGCGTCTCGTCAGAACTTCAAGGTTCCTTGCTACGGGTCCAGATCCAGGGATCCCAAGGCGACTCTAGTAGATGCACTAGTAGCGCCCTGGACCTTCAACCTAGCTTATGTGTTCCCACCGTTTCCTCTCATTCCCAGGCTGGTAGCCAGGATCAATCAAGAGAGGGCTTCGGTGATCTTGATAGCTCCTGCGTGGCCACGCAGAACTTGGTATGCAGACCTGGTGAATATGTCATCGGCTCCACCATGGAAGCTACCTTTGAGACGGGACCTTCTTGTTCAAGGTCCGTTCGAACATCCGAATCTGGCATCACTCCAACTGACTGCTTGGAGATTGAACGCTTGATTTTATCAAAGCGTGGGTTCTCAGATTCTGTCATTGATACTCTTATTCAGGCTAGAAAGCCTGTAACTAGGAAAATTTACCATAAAGTATGGAAGAAATATATCTGTTGGTGCGAATCGAAAGGATTCCCATGGAACAGGGTAAAAATTCCTAAGATTCTATCCTTTCTACAAGAGGGTTTGGAGAAAGGATTATCTGCAAGTTCTTTGAAGGGACAGATTTCTGCTTTATCTGTTTTACTTCACAAGAAGCTGGCGGCTGTGCCAGATGTTCAGGCTTTTGTTCAGGCTCTGGTTAGAATCAAGCCTGTTTACAAACCTTTGACTCCTCCTTGGAGTCTCAATTTAGTTCTTTCAGTTCTTCAAGGGGTTCCGTTTGAACCCTTACATTCCGTAGATATTAAGTTATTATCTTGGAAAGTTTTGTTTTTGGTTGCAATTTCTTCTGCTAGAAGAGTTTCAGAGTTATCTGCTCTGCAGTGTTCTCCTCCTTATCTGGTGTTCCATGCAGATAAGGTGGTTTTGCGTACTAAACCTGGTTTTCTTCCGAAAGTTGTTTCTAACAAAAATATTAACCAGGAGATAGTTGTGCCTTCTTTGTGTCCGAATCCAGTTTCAAAGAAGGAACGTTTGTTGCACAATTTGGATGTAGTTCGTGCTCTAAAATTCTATTTAGAGGCTACAAAGGATTTCAGACAAACATCTTCCTTGTTTGTTGTTTATTCTGGTAAAAGGAGAGGTCAAAAAGCAACTTCTACCTCTCTCTCTTTTTGGCTTAAAAGCATCATCAGATTGGCTTATGAGACTGCCGGACGGCAGCCTCCTGAAAGAATCACAGCTCATTCCACTAGGGCTGTGGCTTCCACATGGGCCTTCAAGAACGAGGCTTCTGTTGATCAGATATGTAAGGCAGCGACTTGGTCTTCACTGCACACTTTTACCAAATTTTACAAATTTGATACTTTTGCTTCTTCTGAGGCTATTTTTGGGAGAAAGGTTTTGCAAACCGTGGTGCCTTCCATCTAGGTGACCTGATTTGCTCCCTCCCATCATCCGTGTCCTAAAGCTTTGGTATTGGTTCCCACAAGTAAGGATGACGCCGTGGACTGGACACACCTATGTTGGAGAAAACAGAATTTATGTTTACCTGATAAATTACTTTCTCCAACGGTGTGTCCGGTCCACGGCCCGCCCTGGTTTTTAATCAGGTCTGATGATTTAATTTCTCTAACTACAGTCACCACGGTATCATATGATTTCTCCTATGCAAATATTCCTCCTTTACGTCGGTCGAATGACTGGGGAAGGCGGAGCCTAGGAGGGGTCATGTGACCAGCTTTGCTGGGCTCTTTGCCATTTCCTGTTGGGGAAGAGAATATCCCACAAGTAAGGATGACGCCGTGGACCGGACACACCGTTGGAGAAAGTAATTTATCAGGTAAACATAAATTCTGTTTTGTACATATGACAATTTAAGTAGAGGCTTCACTAATATTTTCTGGGCAGATTCTTGTAATGAACGTATAAATACTTCCCATTTCTTAAAAAATACACCTGCTTGTACATCAGTAGGCAGATATAAAGTAAATTGCTCTATCATACATTGTGTAAGTAAGCCATTTTTAAGTTGAGAGAGATTGGGGGCTGAGGAAGCTTTCCATGTCTTAAGAATAAGAGTACGTCCTATTAATATTATTGTATTGATGAATTTAAAATTCTTATGGACCCCCTGGTGTTTAGTCAAAAAAAAAACCTCAATTGGTTTGATTGTATAGTCCAGGTGTAGCTTCGCATTCATCCAATACATAACTTTATGCCAGAACTGAGAGATTTGTGGACATTCCCACATACAATGTAATAGGTCTGCCTGCGATAATCTACACCTAGAACAGTAAACTGGGGTTTTATACCATGTCGATAAAACTTGTGGAGTAAGATAGCTCCGAAGACTGATCTTCATTTGAGATTCTCTCCAGGATGTTGATACCCAAGTCTGCTCTGTTATTTTAAAACTATCTATTATAGTCTGTTCTTGTATATCTGTAAATTTATTCGACCATTTCGCCACCATATCCTTAATCTGTATATCTGAAGACTTCTGAATAAGTAGTGTGTAGAGGGGGGAAATTTTATATACCCCTACACGATAACAATTGATTCTGTTACTAAGTTTGCCCAAAGACCAATCCGAGACGTATTTTTGAATCAATTCATTAATAAAGTGTCTCACTTGCAAATATGCATAAAATTCACATGCTGGAAGATCAAACTCCGAAGCTATATCTGTATAGGTAATAGGAAAACCATCCGCACCCACTATTTGTCCTATCAACTTTAAATCTTTCATAGCCCAATTCTGAAAAACCTTATTTGAAATTCCAGGGGTGAAATTTGGATTGCCTCTAATGGGTAAGAATTGAGATATATGCGCCGGAAAATCCAGCTCCATACACAATTTCTGCCATGCGGCAATAATATTTTTGAAAGTGCTTAAGAAAAAAATATTAGAAGGAAGCGAGGTTAAAGGACAATGTATAAGGGCTGCAAGTTTAAATGGGAAAACTAAACCCAATTCCCAATTATATGACGAAATTTGTTCTTTTTTAGTAATCCAGTATATAGCAAACCTTGCCAATATCACTATATTATAGGCTTGTATATTAGGTAGTACTAAACCAGCTGCTGATTTTAAATTCATAAGACGGTGAATAGCTATGAAAGGTTTCGATTTTCGCCATAGGAATTTTGAACAAGCTTTATTATACCTCACAATATCGGCCTTATGTATTAGCAATGGGATATTCTGAATGATATACAAAAATTTAGGAAACAAAAGCGTCTTGATCAATGCTACCCGAGCTGATAACGAGATAGGTAGGAAAGACCAATCCTCTAAAAAAATTTTTTATCTTCTCTAACGTGGGTATAAAGTTCAAATTATACCAATCATCTGGATTAACAGTCAGTTTAAGACCTAAATAAGTGATTTGGGTTACTTCAGTGAATGGATGAATAACTCTAATTCTTGGCCTGTTATCTATCCATAGTAGTTCTGATTTTAACATATTGACCTTATACCCAGAGATTGAACCGAATTTAAAAAAAATATCCTGTAATATTGGCAAGGAGTTTTGGAGATCGGACAAAAATAATATAAGATCATCTGCGTATAGTAATAAAACTACTTTCTGGCCTGCTATTATGATACCCTCAAGCTCTTGTCGTAACAATATTGCCAGAGGTTCCAATGCAATATTAAATAATAAAGGAGAGAGAGGACATCCCTGACGGGTCCCTCTCTGTAAAATAAATCGGTTTGAAGTCCTATTATTAATAATGATTGATGAAGAAGGAAAATTGTAGATTAACCGAATAAACTTGTTGAAGTACCCTATCATCACAAATTTTTCAAGAGAAAAGAACAGGTGATCCCAAGCTACCCAATCGAAGGCCTTCTCCGCGTCAACCGTAAGAATCGCCTTATCTGCTACTGTAATATGTCTAGAGAACCTGTGTTTGTTCCAGAGCAAATCCAAAAGCAACAGGATTTTCCTAGTATTTTTCACAGGGTTCCTACCGGGCATAAATCCCGATTGATTTTCATGTATTACATCACCAATATAGGGTTTAAGACGAATCGCTAGTATGGCTGTCAGAAGTTGATAATCCGTATTTAACACAGAGATAGGCCTATACGAATCGGGCAGCTCGGGATCCCTGCCCTTCTTCAATATTAACAAGACATTAGCCGAGGCAAAATACGGTGAACATGTAGTACATTCAAAGTAATAATAGTTAAATAACTTATTCAATAGAGGTATAATCTGAGGTTGTAGAATTCTGTAAAATTCTATAGGAAGAGCGTCCGGTCCTGCAGCTTTGTTTAATTTAGCGTTTTAAATGGCTGCCACAATCTCATTTTCAGTAATCGGGGCATTAATTTCCTCCATTATTACCTGCGAGAATCGGGGAGTCTGGATTTTATTCCAGAATTCCTCTTTATTAATAAAATTGGGCTTTTCACACTTATGTAGATTACTAAAATACTCAAAAAATATTTTCTCAATATCTTTTTGATTAGTATATCTTTCCTTACCCTGTTTAATTGCCGGTATAATATTCTTAGAGACAGCTTTGGTAATTCTAGATAAAAATTTTGCTGATCTTCCCACACTTAACACCTGCGGAAAATTTTCTAAACTTTTTCTGAGGAATCAAAATAAACTAATACACTTTTCTCAATGCTGTATGCTCATCTTACTATAAAACTCTTCATGAAGACTCCTCATATTTTCTATGCTTATCCTCAGCTTGTGTTTTCCTATGCAGGGTGCCATCTTGTAACGCACGTTTATTTCAGGCACTGTAGTCACATGACGTGTGCACGGCAGCTTCTCTCACTGATGTTATAGAAGGCAGTCAAATTGTCAATGCTAATTCACTGTAATGCAAAGCATGCATTACAGTGTATGAGGACAAAGATCTATTTTATATTTGATATACAGTAATTGCATCTTCTTTTATCAAGCATATTTTAAACGTTTTATGTATTGAACATACCTACAGTCTGTGTGTTTCACTGTTCACTAAGTTCAGGAGTTCGCAGAGTGATGTAGTCTTTATGAAGCATCCTGATTGAGATTCTATAAGATTCATAAAAAGTGTAGCCTTTCTCACCATTATTAAACTGTCTTGAAACAAAGTGGGTGTGTTGTCATCCCACGTGTCTTCTTATATCTTGATGCTGAGATAGTCTTTGATAGGGTGCCATATAATTATATGATCAAGACACAGAAAACTTTCATCCTTTTGTCTGACTTAATCTTGACCATGATGGCTCCTTAGAACGCCATAATCCACATGCTTTGATATTTTGGAGTAGTTTTGAAAGTGGATATTTTATAAAGTCAACGTTATGAAGACAGAGGAGTCCAGGACAATTGACAATAGATGGAACTTTGCCAAACTTTTCTGGTTATGACATTGAAAATTATGTTTGTAAGGATACTTACCTTCGCTGGGTCGGGAGGACCCGACCGCGACCAACACATAGCATGCAGCAGTCCTTCTCGGCGTGAAGGGACACAGAGATCAGTCTGTTTAGCCTAGATGTAAGGGCTAGTTATTGATTATAGGAACTCCCCCCTGGAGGGCTCAGGTGTGGGAGTTCCTATAAATGCTCACTCAGCCCATCACTCTGGACTGAGTTATTGCTCTCTCACCTTGCTCCTGAGGCCAAGCATACTTACCTTGATACATGTGTATGCTCACATTGCTACTGAAACCAAGCATACTTTCCTTGATATCTGTGTATGCTCACCTTGCTCCTGAGACCAAGCATATTTACCTTGATACCTGTGTATGCTCACCTTGCTCCCGAGACCAAGCATACTTACCTTGATACATGTGTATGCTCACATTGCTACTGAAACCAAGCATACTTTCCTTGATATCTGTGTATGCTCACCTTGCTCCTGAGACCAAGCATATTTACCTTGATACCTGTGTATGCTCACCTTGCTCCTGAGACCAAGCATACTTACCTTGATACCTGTGTATGCTTACCTGGATCCTGAAAGTCAAGCAGAATAACCTGATACTGGTGTATGCCTGAAGCTGTACCTACCTGGTATCCCATGACAGTCTTACCAACAGTACCGCTGGGTATTCTGTGCCTGCTGAGAAACCTGTATCTACCATACTAGTGACAGACTTCTTTAAATCAGCTGTACCTGCTGTACCTACCTGGTATTCTGTGACAGTCTCACTAACTATACCCGCTGGGTATTCTGTGCCTGCTGAGAAACCTGTGTCTACCATACCAGTGTCAGCCTAATAGGTACCCTGTGTTACTCTCACCTTTTGACTACTCTAATCAAACACCAGTGTATTATGGACTTTGTTTCTATTAAAAGACTTTTAGTGATTTGCATAAAGTCTTTTTTGTGATCTTCAATCTGGACTACCTACTGTTTCTTTTTATTTATCCCAATAAAGCTTTCAAGAAAGACTTTCCTTGTCTTGTGTATCTGTTCCTGCATTCTGATTTTCACACAACCTAACCCTCACAGAATAACTCAGTCACAATATGGAACTCACAGGAATAGTCGAAGCTTTAATACAACAATTGAATGCAGTAACTCAAACTGTGCGTGTATTTCAAGAATATCAGAACAGATTGGAACATCAATTTCAAAGAACCCCGCAGGGTCCTACCTCCCCAGCATCAACGGCTAGTGCACCTACATCAGAATCTGCCACAAGTAATGTACCTTAACCCAGAGCGGCTTTACTTGTGAAATTTAATGTACTTTTATCACCTCTTGTCAGATCCTGTTTTCTCTGCAACCTAAAACCTATCACTCAGATTTTATATATGTGCGGACTGTTATTTCACTCCTCACTGGTGAACCACAGTTATGGGCTCATCAAAACCTTGTTACTCATAACCCCATCCTTGAGTCCTGGGACCAATGTTTGCAAAATCTTGAGTCACAATATAAAGATCCCTATAAGACCTCTACTGCACAAGCAAAGATCCAATTCAGAGATGTAGAGGACTATATAATTGAGTTTTGTCATATTGCCACACTTACAGCCTGGAATAAAGCAGCTCTCCTAGATCAATTCTGGCTGGGCCTGTCTGATATTTTAAAAGATGAACTAGCACTCATAGGGGTTCCTAAGACTCTTGAAAGACTGATCTCTCTGTCAACCCAGATCGACCTCTATCTTCGAGAGGGGCGCATGGAAAAGGCTGCTACATATAGCCTTCCACACAAGCGGTTTGTTCGCCTTTTGACCACACCCTCACCAACCACCTCCGTTGAAGAACCTATGCAAATTGGAGGTGTCAGAGGTCCCCTTTCCAAAGCTGAAAATCAAAGAAGAAGATTGCTAAATCTCTGATTGTACTATGGAAAGTCTGGACATTTAGCCCGAGTGTGCAATGCCAAGCCCAAGACTACTAGGGGTAAGCAATCTCTCCCCCTTTTATCAATTGATCAAATGCCAAGATATTCAAAGCCTCATTTGTCCCTACCTCTCTCTTTACAGTGGGACAAGAACTCAGCTAAGTTACCTGCTATGATCGATTCAGGGGCCAGAGGATGCTTTTTGGACACTCAATTAGCCCAAAGTCTGCAGATACCCAGTGTCGCTAAAGAAAAAAACAATTCATATAAAGCTCATTGATGGCTCACCATTGATTACTGGCCCAATCATTAGAGAAAACCATTTCCTTATCGATCACAATTGGACCCTGACATCAGGAGAATATGATCTTTGACTTAGTAACTTCACCAGTGCTTCCTTTGGTGCTTAGCCTTCCCTGGTTGCGAAGACATAACCCATTAATTAACTGGGAAACCGGAACTGTACACTTTAAATCCCAATTTTGCCTTCAGTACTGTCTTAAATCCCTCACCAAATGCCACCCTCCAACCTGAGATGTTAGTAAAACCTACTGCTCAAATACCAGAAATGTGTCAGGATTTCCATGATGTTTTTGAAAAGAAAGGAGCTGATACTCTTCCTCCCCATAGGGAATATGATTGCCCAATTGATCTTCCTGGGGCTCCAATTCCCTTTGGGCGCATTGATCCATTATCTGAACCAGAGCTAAATTGTTGAAAGAATATATTGAAGAAAATCTTCAAAAAGGTTTTATCAAACCGTCCAAGTCACCTGTTGGGGCTGGCATATTTTGTTGTCAGCAAAATTGATGTAGGACTTGGGCCATGCATAGACTACAGGGACCTCAACACCATTACTGTTAAAAATAAATATCTATTACCACTTATTCGAGAACTTATGGATCGACAATCAGCAGTTATCTTCAGCAAAATCGATCTAAGAGGTGCTTTTAATCTTGTTAGGGTACGTAGAGTAGTTCATGTTGTGGGCACTATGAATACACTGTGATGCCCTTCGGTCTGTGTATCGCCCCTGCTACCTTCCAGAGGTTTGACAATGACATCTCCAGTGATAGCCTGGACATTTATGTGGTAGCTTAACCTGATGATATACTCATTTACTCCTCTTCTGTACAACAACATTTTGATCATGTGAAAACTGTGTTGTCCAGTCTAAGAATTAACAGTCTATATGCTAAACTGGAGAAATGCATCTTTAACACTAACTCAGTTAAATACTTAGGTTTCATCTTAACACCTGGAGAAATACGTATGGATTCCAAGAAAATTGAGGCCATAATCAAATGGAGTTCTCTCCACAGCAGAAATAAACTATGATGTAGAGGATAGAGAACTACTTGCCAGAAAAACAGCATTTGAGGAATGGAGACATCTACTGGAGGGGTCTAATCACCCCATGAATCTTTTCACAGACCATAGAAATCTAGAATATTTCCGTACGCCTCACAGACTCAAAGCTAGACAAGCCCGGTGGGTACTCCTTCAGTTGCTTTCATTTCTTTATCACATATCGACCTGAAGCCAAGAAGGGTAAAGCAGATGCCTTGTCCTGTATTAGAGAGACTGAGAAGACATAATCTGAGCAAACTACGATCCTACAACCAGAACACTTTTTAGCGAATAAAGATTTTTTATGGGACACTATTCATCAACAGACTCCAAAACCTGAAGTTACCCCCAGTTCTTCAGACACTATTCAACATCCAGAGTTCCAGATTCAGGATAGCAAGGTGGTAATACCACTCTACATTGTTCCTGAGGTTCTACATTATTTTGATTACAACCCTCTGTGAGGACATGGTGGTATACATAAGACTCAAGTTAATTAGTCAACAGTTCTGGTGGCTTGGCATGCAAAAAGACATAAAATCTTATGTACAGTCTTGTCCTGTGTGTATAGATACCAGATAACAAGGACTCGCGACAATCTCCGTCAGGTCTCTTACAACTACTTTGTGTACCAAACAGGCCATGGACTTTATAGTCGATATACCCCCTGCCCAAGGCTAGACTTCAGTTTTAGTGGTAGTTGATCGCTTTACTAAAATGGCACAGTTTGTTGACACTAAGGGCATACCTGATGCAGATAATACAGCTACCCTTTTTCTGCAAGATATTTGCTAGTTGCATGGCTTGCCAGAGTCTATAGTGTGATAGGGGCCCCCAATTCACGTCAAAATTCTGGACACCCTTTTGCAAAGGACTGCACATTCAGCGAGCTCTATCAACTGCCTTTAATCCCCAAACAGATGGTCAAACTAAACGCACAAATAAAACTCTGGAACAATACCTAAGATGTTATACCACTACATTATAAGATGACTGGGCTCAATTTCTTGCTTTGGCTGAATTCGCCTATAATAATCAAGTTCATAGGTCTACATTCATGTCTCCCTTCCAGCTGCTGATCAACGCTTACATGAGGCTCATAATACTTTTTCTATTAGCAATTATTGGAGGCCCAACAACAATACGAAAATTATGCTGACAAAAAGAGACAACCTACTCTGGCTTATCAAGTTGTAGACAAACTATACTTATCCACTACTTACCTTCGACTTACTCTTCCTTCCAACAAATTAGGTCCTCGTTTCATTGGACCTTTCACCTTTGAAAAATGATATCTCCAGTTGCAATTTGTCTACAGTTGCCATCTTCTTATCGCATCCATCCTGTTTTTCATGTCTCTCTTCTCAAACCTGCACTGCCTGACCCATTTCCATCCCATAAATGAACTACTCCAGGACCTCTCATGGTGGATGGATCAGAGGAATTTAAAGTTGAAGAATTCCTGTATGCCAGACATTGCAGAGGAAGATTGGAGCACCTCATCCATTGAAAGGGATATGGTCCTGATGAGAGAAGTTGGTTGCCAGCATTAGAAGTACATGCTCCTGCACGTATTAGAAACTTTAAGAGGAAACATCCTTATCATCCTGTTCACAGTCGTCCACAGACGTTACGTCTAAGGAGGGAGCAATGTAAGGTTACTTACCTTCGCTGGGTTGCGATGACCAAGCCACAGCAAACACAGAGCTTGCAGCGGTCCTTCTAAACTTGGAGCGACACCTGAGTTAAGTCTGTTTAGCAACTGCAGCTGCAACTCTCTAGGCAGTCATTGATTATAGGAACTCCCACCTGGAGGACTCAGGTGTGGAAGTTCCTATAAAAGTTCACTTAGCCCATCACTCTGGACTGAGTTATTGCTCTCTCACCTTGCTCCTGAGACCAAGCATACTTACCTTGATACCTGTGTATGCTCATCTTGCTTCTGAGACCGAGCAAACTTACCTTGATACCTGTGTATGCTTACCTGGAGCCTAAAAGCCAAGCAGAATAACCTGATACTGGTGTATGCTCATCCTGTTGCTGAAGCTGTACCTACCTGGTATCCTGTGACAGTCTCACCAATAGTACCCACTGGGTATTCTGTGCCTGCTAAGAAACCTGTATCTACCATACCAGTGACAGCCTACTTTAAATTAGTTGTACCTGCTGTACCTACCTGGTATCTTGTGACAGTCTCACCAACAGTACCAGCTGGGTATCCTGTGCCTGCTGAAAAAACTTGTGTCTACCATACAAGTGTCAGCCTTCTTCAGATTAGCTGTGCCTGCTGTACCTAATAGGTACTCTTTGTTACTCTCAGCTTTTGACTAGTCTAATCAAACACCAGTGTATTATTGACTTTGTTTCTGCTAAAAGACTTTTAGTGATTTGCATAAGGTCTCTTCTGTGATCTTCAATCTGCACTACCTACTGTTCCTTTTTATTTTATCCCAGTAAAGCTTTCAAGAATGACTTTCCTCCAGGATGGCTTGTTTAGAGAGTACATTTTTTACTAAGCCTATCAGAGGAACATTTTTAACCATCCAGTTGTTATGAGTTGAGATGAGTATTTTGGTTAATTGTCTATTGTATAAATTTATAGTTTGTTCCCTAATTCGGATCTCTTTTCAGAAATAATATATTTTCTTTTGTTAGTTTAACTCTTTTCCGCAGTATTGATGAGAGCAAAAATTTAATTTTCCCCCAAAATTGATGCTGTCTCAAACACTTGTATAACATATGTAAAATATTGGGATCTGGCTCCATACATTTCTTACATAAATTTTCAACTTCTCTTCTCCACTTTGATGTTCGTTTCTACTACAAATTAGCTATGCTAACTCATGTAGTGGCATGGGGTAGCTACATAGACTTTATTAGATGAAGACAGCTTAAGCAGGCATCCTTATCAACTGGCTTGAGAACCTACTCTTGTTCCCAGATCATGTTGGAATCCGATGTTGTGTTCACAATGAAATTGTGTGTGTGTGTTGTTGTGTATAAGTAATGAGTAAGTATCTTTTAATGTATTTTGTTTATAGTTAGGTAAGCGCATAGCTAATGTTGTACCTCTTCAAATAGCTGGTTTGTTGACTAGAAACATTACACAGGATATAGTTTGCAGGTGCACACAAGTAAAGCAGGAGAGCATTCCGTAAAAAAGCCAGAGGTCAGCAACAGGAAATCTGTCAAAAGCTGTAAGTCACAACAGTAGGGCAAAACAGTCTCTTTAGTAGAATACAGATCCAAGGGTCTTTAACCAAATAATTAGTCTACAGGTAGCAGTTCAGGTAAGGGTTAGACAGGTAACGTACGCCAAGGTCAAAACCAGGAGGGTAGACTAAAAACATGATTGCTATAGTCTTCATAAACAATAACCAAACACTGAATGAGAGTCAGAGATGTGTTGTGTGTCTCAATCCTGGGATCACACAAATGTAGAAATTGCAGTACTTGCAAATATGTAATTAAATCAGACAATATAACTGATAGATTCAATCATAAACATCATATACACAAATATCAGCTGCCAAACAGAGTAATTTATGCTCTCAAGGGTAAATGCAATAAACTCTATATTGGTATGACAACATGTAAGTTAAGAACAAGAGTAATGGAACATCTTTTCAACATTAAAAATGCACAACAAGACAAAGAAGATGGAAAAACTCTAACTAGCGTCACATTCCATTGCCTACTTTACCATAACTCCAACACAGAAGAACTATCATGCCAAGGTATTGAGATATTGAACCTTGGCATTAGAGGTGGTAATCTGGAGAAAGCATTACTTAAGATGGAGAGCAGATGGATATATCTCCTAAACACGATTCATCCAAATCGACTTAATGAGCAGAACAACTACTATGTCCATTTGTAATATCAATAAGAATTAAATTTGATAATGTTTTGCACCGGAAAACAGTATCCACTTTACCCCCTGAAGTCGGACAATGTTCATGACATCACCCCCCCCCCCAAGCGGTGGTTTGTGGAGGTATGTTAGCAGTCGATCCCCACCAAGGCTGAGTGTGTGGAGAAAGCTTGTCGAGTGAAGCGGCTCCAAGCGGACACTAGCAAAAGAGTACCCTGACGAAAATGAAGCCTAGGAGAGAGGTCTCCCAAGGGCCTAAAGGTTAACCATCACTACTGCGAGCCATGCAGCGGGGGTAAGTGGCATACTGTATCCACATATACTAGTGTTCACTAGTATTGTTCAGGAGAACATTTGATTGACTATCTTTGGGGAATTCCGTACAATATACGAGATGAGTGCTCATTGATACAGGTGCACTCAGGGTCTCCTCCAACTGGGAACTTTAACTTTATTATTATTTGTGTGCTTGGCCGCACCAGACCCTGTAGTGACTGTCTGCTAACGTGTAGACATTTGCATGTTGCACTGTTTCTACACAGCTCAACAAATCTGGGATCATCATGTATTAACTTAAATGACAATTGTATAATAACTATAACACTTTATGTTCCTAGGATCTGCATTTTATTGTATCTTGCATTATTCCATTCATTGTTACGTTACATTTTATTTAATTCATTCTATGTTTTTCCTTTTTTTCTCTTGTTGCTGTTGTCCCACATATCATACAATATGGAAGCGGAAGAAGTTTCAGAGACTGGGCCATTTTTCCCTCTTAAATTGTTACAAGAGAGAGACAATAGTGTACAAGATTTTGAGGTTATTTTCTGTACAGATAGATCTAAATTTACCCTTGCAATGTTATTTGAGGAGATGGAATTTCTTCTAATAAAAGAAAATAAGTTAAGATGGGACATTCTGACATTGAATAAATATCATGAGTTAGGGGTTATACCTAGGGGCCTTAGGCTCAATAAGTTCCCCACATTTCAAACAGAGGATAAAGATTTAATTAGTGAATGGAATGTGATATTGTCTGAATGCTTACTAAGGGGGATATCTATCTATCTAACACTGGAATTCCACAGCGTATTTGTTTCGAGCTTGATCCGACCTAGTTATCAAAGCGTACAGACCGGCAAAATTTGAAATCTGTGATGTAACATACGATCCACCGGTCTCAATCAGACACAGATCGATGCTTACGTCATTACAAATGTTCTGAATACACACTTGGCACTCTTTGACACTTTTTAAAAGTTAACAAATAGTTAACAGATACGCTTGCGGCTATTCTGGCCCAGCGTACCTGGTTTTCAATCCACCACCCTGGAGGCCGCGAATGCCATAGGAATCAATGGGAGTCTGAAAGCAGCGAAAGCTTATGTTCGATGCTGCCAGATATCCCATTGATTTCTATGGTAGAAAACCAGTTATGTTTACACCTAACACCCTAACATAAGTCCCCGAGTCTAAACACCCCTAATCTGATGCCCCGATATCGCCGCCACCTACATAATGTTATTAACCCCTATTCCGCCACTCCCCGACCCCGCCGCCACTAAATAAACGTATTAACCCCTAAACCTCTGGCCTCCCACATCACTACCACTAACTATTAACCCCTAAACCGCCAGCCCCGCACATCGCCATAAACTAAATTAAGCTATTAACCTCTAAACCTAACAAGCCGCTTACTTTAAATTAAAATTACCACATCCCTATCTTATGTTAAACTTACTTGTAGAATTAAAGGGACAGTCAACACCATAATTTTTGTTGTTTAAAAAGAAAGAAAATTCCTTTATTACCCATTCCCCAGTTTTGCATAACCAACATTGTTATATTAATATACCTTTTACCTATGTAATTACCTTGTATCTAAGCTTCTGCTGACTGCCCCCTTATTTCAGTTCTTTTGACAGACTTGCATTTTAGCCAATCAGTGCTCACTCCTAGGTCACTTCACGTGCATGAGCTCAATGTTATCTATATGAAACACATGAACTAATGCCCTCAAGTGGTCAAAATGCATTCAGATTAGAGGCAGTCTTCAAGGTCTAAGAAATTAGCATATGAACCTCCTAGGTTTAGCTTTCAACTAAGCACACCAAGAGAACAAAGCAAAATTGGTGATAAAAGTACATTGGGAAGTTGTTTAAAATGACATGCCCTATTTAAATCATGAAAGTTTTTTTTGGACTTGACTGTCCCTTTAAGATAAACAATTTTTAAAACTATTAACCAACCCTAACTATTATACTACACTTAAATTAAGCTGCCAATTAAATTAGCTAAATTACATATTAAAAAAAGCCTAACCCTACTCACCTTATTAAAAATTACTAAACTACAAAAAAAAAATAAACGTTGTTACAAAAAATAAAAAACACTAAATTACGAAAAAAAACAACCCACATTATCAAAAATAAAAAAGAATTACAACTAATCTAATAGCCCTATCAAAATAACCCCCCTCCAAAATAAAAAAACCTAGCCTACACTAAACTACCAATGGCCCTTAAATGGGTCTTTTGTGGGGCATTGCCCCAAAGAAAACAGCCCCCAACAGTAAAACTCACCACCCCCACAACCAACCCCCCCAAATAAAAACCCTATCTAAAATAACCTAAGGTCCCCATTGCCCTGAAAGGGCATATGTATGGGCATTGCCCTTAAAAGGGCATTTAGCTCTTTTACTGCCCAGACCCTACTCTAAAAATAAAACCCACCCAAAAAAAACCTTAAATAAGCCATACACTAACCCCCGACGATCCACTTGCAGTTCTTGAAGTTCCGCTTGAAGGATCCATCCAGCCGGCAAGAAGTCTTCACCCGGCGGCCTCTCCTATCTTCATCCATCCGGCGAAGTCTTCATCCAGACGGAATCTTCTATCTTCATCCATCCCATGCGGAGCGGGTCCATCCTGAAGTCATCCGGTGCGGAGCTCCTCTTCAATACGGTTGCCGCTGTAAACTGGAACTTGAATGCAAGTGACGTCATCCAAGATGGCGTCCCTTGCATTCCTATTGGCTGAAAGGTTACAATCAGCCTCTAACAAGTTCAACTTGTTTAATACACTAGTAGACGTAAGTAAGTTTATCAGAGAATTAATACTGAGAAAATACTTTTATGACAGGACACCAACACCCCAGATCTAGCCACACCGATCATTAGGCTTGAATCTAACGATGTATTAACTTTTAGTAAAGGTTGTGACCTGGCATCCTTGGAACAATTATTCCAGGAGGGTTCAACCTCTGATAATTTACGAACAGTTAATTTTCCTAAATTCAAAATTAGGTTGAAATTTTACCTGATATAATGTAGGGGAACTACACTTGAAACCTTCCAAGAACGAGTGGAAAGGGACCTGACCTTACTGCACCAGACATCTCCCGATGGTTTGCACAATTTGAATAAAGAGGAGAGACTTCTCCTCAAGAAACTCCAAGAAAATACTGAGTTGGTAATAAGAAATGCGGACAAGGGAGGGTCTGTTATGGTGATGTCTAGGTCCCAATTCATTTCAGAGGCCGAAAGACAATTACACAATTGTCACACAATATGTGAGACTTTGTGGGGATCCCACATTAAGATATAAACGTGAGCTTACACAGATTCTAGATGATGGCAAGGACTTGATAAACCGCTAGTACCTATTTTTAATCATTTACCTACAGTACATAAATCCCTGGAGGGGGTCTCAGGTAGACCCATCGTTAGTGGTATAGGGTTCTTTTTGGAAAGACTGTCATAGTGGTTAGATGACATCTTGCAACCCTTGGTATTTAGCCTTACCAGTTTTTTACAGGACACAACACATGTTCTTAATTTGATGCATGAATTGAGTTGGGAGGAGATTGATATGTGGCTCACTATAGATGTGAAGGCACTTATACATCCATACCCCATAATAAGGGACTTGAGGCCCTTGAGTTTTTTCTTTCTAGGAATACTGGGTTGTAAAGAGAATTTGTGAACTTTATTCTAAGGATTGCTAGGTTTCTCCTGACACATAATTATTTCTCTTTTGAGGGGGTGTTCTATCTCCAGAGATGTGGGACAGCTATGGGTGCAAAATTTGCGCCTTCCTATGCCAACCTCTTCATGGGGTGGTGGGAGCTGTCCCGGATCTATGGGGATGGGAACCCCTTCAGGAGAAATATAGGCATGTATAAGCACTACATAGATAATCTGCTCCTGTTGTGGAGAGGGACAGAGGAGAGTGCCATAGAATTTGTGAATTGGATAAATACAAATGATGTAGGATTGGAGTTCACTTTTAAATTAAATCGACAAACTATTAACTTCCTGGATGTAACCCTAAAGGGTGTACCAGGAGTGGGGATTGGAACTGAGGTTTACAGAAAACCAATCACTGGCAATACCCTCCTCCATGCCAGGAGCAGTCATCCAAAACAGGTATTTCGATCAGTTGCTAAAGGGCAGTTCACAAGATTGAGGTGGAACTGCAGTACGCAGCAACACTATGAAACACATGCCCTCCTTCTAACTGAATGCCTAAAGGATAGAGGGTATAAACCAAGCATGATCCAAGGGATACAAAATGAGGTGGCTACAACTAGGAGACAGGATTTATTAACTAAATCAATTAAGAAGGGACGAAAACAGTCAAAAGACAGAGAAAAATGTATATTTTTTGTCTCCAATTACAGTGAACAGTATTGTGCAGAAACACTATAGATTACTGGCAGCCGATGATGCCTTGGCAGAAACCATACAACAAGGCTGTAAATGTGCATTTAGAAGAGGACTTTCCTTGGGCAACATTTTGGCACCCACACAACTGAAAAATATACAGAGAGAGGATATGAGTTCATGGTTGAGATTGAAGAGAGTGTATAGATGCATAAATTCCACCTGCAAGGCATGTGATCACCTCACAATAGGGGAAGGTTTCAAAAGTGAGGTTACCAATAAAGAGTATAACCATAAAAGTTGCATGAACTGTAGAACTGTATATGCAGTTTATCAAGCAGGTTGCACCAGGTGTCATTTACAGTATATAGGTTTGACGACTAGGGAGGTGCGCTCCCGTATCAGAGAGCACCTCTCTAATATTGAGGCAGGTACTCTGATCACCCCCCTGGTCCAACAGTTCAATAGGGTCCATAATAATACTTTAGACTGAGCAGGGTGGAAAAACGTTTATATGTTTATATGTTAATATATTAAGGTGTCAAGGCAATGTATATATATGTGTTATATGCCATACAGATACTGTGGGAAATGTCTACCACAGATATTGTGTATAATTGTTGTATAACCTGTTTATATACAATGTGTGTATATATGTGACTAATCGTTGTAACATCTATTATTGCAATAGTGCCCCAGAGACTTAGAGATAGGTATCTCATACTAGGGGTTAACTTAATTGTTTACTGGTACAGTTGCCTCCATGCTCCTCTTTACACTTATTGGTGGCATGTAGGCTATGATCAGCCCTGCTACCTGGCTATTTGGTAGAGAACAGGTAACATGATAAAGCCTTGTTATGGGTAAATGGTAGTAACTATGGGAAATGTAACTTACAAATGTAATGTGTAGTTGAACTATTAATGTGAATCGAAGCTTCTATAACTTTGGAATAGGTTGTGAGTTATGGAGGTAATATACCTTTAAAGTAAGCCTCCAATAATGAGCTCCCACCATTTGGCCCATTAGCAAATAGAATGATTTTAATCCCTTTTTAAAGCTCGTATGTTGAAGGGAAATCTAGTGAGCTATGAGTACGGCACTATTGCCGAAACGCGTAAGATTTCCATTACGCTAAAGGGCGTATGCTTGTTTACTGTACCTATTTGTTTTAACGAAGACAAATAAAAGTCAAGTTTTATTTATAGAAAAAAAGATAAAAGAAGGCGCCAACATAGTGCGGTTACCAATGGGATGGAACACGCTTAGTAAATAATACCAGGTACTCACAGGATGAAAGACACAGCTTGCTGCCACAAACTTTCTTTTCTGATATTTTTAATGGCAATATTGTAGTTTGTTACCACCGTCACAAACCACTTTTATCCTTGCTGTATCACCGGAGAGCACGGATTTTAACTGGATAGCTGGATTTGGGGAAACCGCAAGAGAGTCCTATTGGAATACTGGCTGGGAGCCACAACCACTAGCGGAGCCATCCTAATCGGTAGAGACAAGCGGAACCTTACCACCACAGTGGAGTGGGAGTTAGCTGGACAACTCTGAGAGTCCAGGAGGCACCTGTGACACTTCTCAAGTGTCTTTCATCCTGTGAGTACCTGGTATTATTTACTAAGCGTGTTCCATCCCATTGGTAACCGCACTATGTTGGCGCCTTCTTTTATCTTTTTTTCTATATAGTATCCACCCCTGGGTCACCAACAGGGATCTTTTGGAGAAGAGCCTGCCTACTGTGATTTGGACATTACGCCCATCATATATGTAACACTTTGAACTTCGATCATTGGGACTTTTTCACTATAATATTTTACAATTCTATCACATTGCTGTGTTCATTATTTACAGTGCCTTGCAGTTTTATCACCTTATTATTTTGGGGTGTTTGCTGCAAAGACACCACTATATTATGTTATCACTTTTAATATCTAAGAAGAATTTATTTGTTTCTTAAGAATTCATTTGTATCCTAATATAATTTGATTGGGGTATTTTTCTATAACGATTTGTATCGTATAGTTTTATATTTAGATTTTTAACACTGTGATTGTGTCTCACTGTCATACAGACAGTGGATTTTCAGACCATTGGCGCACTAATTATACACTAGCACTTTTTTGATCAAGTTTTATTTATGGCTGCTGTATCTCCATGTTCGTGATTTAATACTATAAGAGAATCCTGATACAATTTAATTTGAATAGTATCCTCAGAGTCTTTTATCATACACTAAATGTCCTCTCCAATATTTACAGCACAATATCACCCTGTATTAATACATTAGAAGATGTCCTTAAATAACTGTTCTGATAACACAAAGCATTTTTCACATAGCTGAAGAACAATTGTATCTCACAAGTTCACTTTTACATTATACCCCACATGGGGGCTACACGACTATTAATTTCCAACATTTCACTAGTTAATTTAATGCCACTGTATATTTATTACAAATCATTATCTATCACTTTTTTATTTTGTCCAATGCCACTTTGTATCTGTATAAGTGGACTAGTTTTTACAAACACTATGATAATCACCAATGGTATAGGGTTTGCCATCACTCACACATTCCATCTCACAATTTGAGATGATACATTTAATATTATTTTGAATATCCCATTCCCTTTACGCACTGTATTAGTTTATGCACTGGTATTTCATCACATTCCCCCCTTTTTTTGCTTGTCTTTTGCATAGTAGGCACTTTGACCACACAATCTAATCCTTTTGATTCTTTATTATTCTATTTATCCTAGTTATAGCATTACTTGATAAAGACTCTCATAATATTCTATTGTGAAATAAAAATGATTCCCTATAAACAGTACAGGATTAATCTCTATAAGATATATATGATGTTTTAGGTATCTATATACGAGTATCTGCATTATCACACAAACTCACACTATAATACTCTGGCAGTGACAAGAAAAGCCATTTTACTATACTCAATATGTCCGTACTAAAATTTAACATGAGTGTCACGTTTGAGTGACAAGGAAGCTATCCAATTGGAAATGAGAACATCTCATTTCCGGATCCTCACAGGATAATTAAACATGTAAAAACACGGCGACCCGCCGCCTTTGAAAAAGCCCAATACGGCGAAACGCGTCAGGGGGTTGGGGTCTAATGGGAGCTCTTTATTTTTTTAAATTTTCTTACATTTGAGCTGATCCTATCTGTATGGGCAATATACATGTGTTGAATATTAACAGCTAACAGAACAAGCGCTGTGAGTGTGGTATGAATAGTACACCATTATTGTACACTCTGCAGATGCTTATAACCTTATAAGTTTACTAGTCATCTAACATTAACCTGGATAGACCAGGGTTAATTGTTCATCTCTTTGGCTACTAAGTAATTAACTGTCAATTTTGTTACTGTGAAATATGTTCCAGTAACAAGCACTAGTTAAACTTTCTATTTAGTTATTGATAATATCGTTACTGTGAAACATGTTCCAATAGCGATAACACTAACAGTGGTAGAGCGGTATTTTACACTGAGCACTAGGTAAAGCTCCACATTTACTTATTGATAGTAACGTTACTGTTAAACATGTTTCAGTAACGATAGTACTAGCAAAAGTAGAGCAGCACTTTATATTGAACTGACTTTATTCATGAACCTATACATATTGCAGGTGACACTATAAAATTTATTTTAGATATTACCTGTTTGTCACTAAACTCTGTTGCTCTGATATACTAAACATGACCAACTGAACCGCTCAAGCAAGAGATGAAACAGGATACTTATGCTGTGAGCTATACGCTCTAATTTTATTAACAGCAGCTCCCACGTATTCTGGTGAATTATCCTTTTAGCCGCTCATAATATATAGTGCACCCGCTACTACCTAGCTATAGTATAACAGCATAGCTCTCTACAGGGGGTTTACTCTAGACTGAATATGTTAATGAAAGCAATAGCGACATGGCTGTGAAACTTGTTCCAGCAACATAGGGGATTATTAGATTTGAGACCTGACTCATATCCATTATAGTAGCTAAACTTTAATATCAACCATTGCAAGCAATATTTACACTCACCCAATCAGGAGATTATTTACGTTCAGCTCTTCTGTTGTTTTTAATGTGTGTCTCAATGGGTCCCCTTTTTTTAATTAATTCTCATAATTAAAGTTATGTTTTAATTTAACTCGTTCTTTCCAACTTAGTCTTGGCACTATTAGTGCTATAAGTGCAGTCTTTTCTGTGGGTTTCTTTTGCCCACATTTTGGTTTTGGCTTTATAAGATGTCTGAATGTAGTTAAATTTCCCTTTTCCTCTAAATCTTTTTCTAGTGATGCCCTGGTACAATTTCTTGCTTTACTTTCTGTAATTCTTGTTATTAATGTAATGGTTATGGAGAGTCATGTTTATAGATATTATATTAAAATAACATAACATATGCTTCATGGCAATTTTGGTGAACAGTTTTATGGACTGTTTTCTGCATCCTTGTGGTTTTGATGTAAAGGACAGCTCAATATGGGACATTGTAATGCTGATAGTTTTGCCTGAAATGTGTATATTTTGTTTTTAGGTGAAGAATTTATAAAATCTCAATTAAAACAATGATAAAAAAGATCATATTTGGAAATCAGTATCCTTTGTCTGGAAATGACATATCCAGGGAAGGGCATCTTCTCTTGAAAGTAATAACACTTCTAGAACATTTGATAGTTATCACTGTTAAGTTAGTCAAATAGTTAAAGAATTAGTGGTAACAGGTAGCAGTTCTTTATGGTGATATTGTTCAGCACTCTATAATCTATATAGGTTTGTAACCCACCATATTTCTTTATTATGATGAAAAAATAACACTATCAGAAGAAGTAAGTAAGATAGAATAAACCTTTGGGATAGGTTGTCTTAAATGTCCTTTAGGGATTGCAGTCACAGGATGTAGATCTACTTGGTAATAATTAGACATGTGCGTTTTGATTCGGAACAAATCGAAATTCGGCCGAATTTGTTAAATTCGGAGATTCGGATCGATTCGAATTTCTGAATTACGGTAGTACCGAATCTACTGAATAAATCCGAATTAGTTTGGATTTATTCGGTAGATTTGGATGGCCATGGATTACACTAGTATTGTACAGTATATTAGGTTATATCACTCTGCTCTGGGTTACACCTAATATACAGTACATAATACTAGTCTAATACACAGCACATCCCACCTAACACATACCGAAATTCCGAATTTCCAAATCGAACCGAACCGAATCCAGCTGAATTTATTCAAATCCAAATGAATCTGAAACGAATCCGAAACGAATTCATTCAAATTTTTCCGAATTTGAATCGATCCGAACCGAAATTCAAAAACATCCGAATCAATCCGAACCGAACCGAATTTTACTGCCATGCACAAGTCTAGTAATAATGTGGCCTTGTGGTGGAAGAACTTCAGCCCCCTCAGAGAACACATCCATGAAATCTCCGTAGCTCTAAGATAGACTAGAATAAAAGAATAGAAGATGCTAACACCTTCTGAGGCTAGGAGATGGGAAAGACTATCAATGGTACAATGTTGAACCCAGTCAATACATTCCTTTTGCAACCATGTGATGTCCATTGAAAAAACTATTACAGCAAACAAAGTGTTAATATATTCACGTCTTAACATTTTCATATTTTTAGATTAACTTTTTTTAATATACGCAAGAAAGTTTTTTTGTTTTAATAAATTCAGTTATACAAGTATTTGTTATCCAGTCCTCGACAGCTGGTGGCTTAAACATTTAGGATGGGAATAAAATGGGCAAGTTACTCATTAGCAATCACAAGAGAGTGAGTAGGTAATAAAGGGCAAGATCACAATTGAGATGTTTTCCAAATAGAGATAATTATTTTTGTCTAACTTTTGTGACTGCATAAAAATTGAGTAGTTTTGTTTTCCAGAGATGGGATGCTATAAATGCATCAATGTTTAACACCAGCTACTATCAAGTATATGAAATTTGCATCTGAGTGCCAGGTGGAGTGCTGTTGTTTCAGAATAAAACAAGCTGGAATCAATTGCAGAGAGGCCCAGCTCACCACAAGCCCTTACTAGAGCACTGGATGTAAACAAGGTGTTCAAACAAGGGCCAGGGGTAAGAGAGCAATGAGACTAAACTTATTAGCTGAACACTCTAGTACTTTAATCAGCTCCTACAAAGCAAACAACAATTAAGTACTATAAAGTAACTGTAAGTTTATATATTCAGATATCAGAAAAAAGACATAACCTTGTTATAGTTTAGTCTCGTTTTCCAGACAAATAAGTTACTTACATGTAATTCTTCTGATAGTAGAGGAATCCAGCACAAAAGCATTAAACAAATGCAGAGTCTATAAACAAACTAAAGTCATAAACCAAGTCAGGCCAAACAAAGGGTTAAACAGAAGCGTAGTCAGGGGAAGCAAAAGTCAAACCAATATAACAAAATAGTAATTGTCAGAGCAAGAGGAATTAACTCATACACAAGCAACTACAATTAGGGCCTAATTGTTATTCTAGGCCTCCTTAAAGGTACAATACGCCTTCAGCAAAAACAGAGCTCACTCTCTAGCCATGTGTCTGCTATCACAAGTACAAGTTCATGGCGTTCCTAATGACATTGCTTCTGACAAAGGAAACCCGTTGACATAGAAATTTTGGAGAGCTGTATGTAAATTGTAAGTGGACTTCCGGTGGGTGGGCACCGGGTATGACGGAGTGAAGAAGAGCTCCTGAGACCTTCACCGTTATATACCGCCATACCACCCCTCAAAGAGACCATGGCTGCCTATAGTAGTCTGGAAGCATTGTTGAGCTCCAGTACTATCTTTTGAGAGGTTGACTATCAGCCACCTCATCGCGGAAGGACCGCATAACCATGATCAGCATCAACAATATACCGCTGTGTGGGTGACACCTCGGTCAGCTGGCTCAGACCCCACCACAGAACCTGACTGGGAAACAAGACTGCTCTCAACATAGTGGCTAAAACGAACACCAAAGGAGGTGAGTGTTCCTATTCCCACACGTCTATACAGGACATAAACTGGGCCCCGCGATGCTACTGCATCACAGAGCCGCATAGCACATACACAGCTACGACGGCCTGCTTGGCCTTCACATACTTTGGCCTTACTTTGCATCTCAAATTGTACATAATCTGGACACAAAACAATGTTCTAGCATCTACCTAACCGGAATACAGCGGAACTAGGAAGCATCAGCACCGGGTCACAGCAAAGGCTGAAGACAGCTGAGTTGGCTAGTTTGACAAGTTTAAGTAATCTCTAACATTATACAGCCCACTGACATAGTGCTTGCTATGCAAGTCGCAGTTATACTAACCGTAATTTGGGGCTATAATCCAATTTCACTACCTGTAGTGGGTCACAATACTTTGTGCAAAACGAGCAAAGGAAGCCCTGACTAAACAGGATATATACCACCTTAAAGTGGCTAGTTTCTTTGGTGTCCTTGTGTTCTTCGGACCTTTATGTCTGTACTCTCACATGCTAACACAGTGATCCCTCTAGTGTAAAGTCTATACGGTACATAAGTCACGCCATACTTTTTCTTCAGAGTCCCGCTCCAACTCACAGGGCAAAACCTCAGATAAGAAGGGGAAAGGGGCCCCCCAAACCCCATCACCATCAGCGACTGCCGTAGTCATAACATCAGATATCTCTATGCCTTCCACTGAGCAACAACTGAATTCCCTACTTTTGACCAAGTTAAACAATCTGCAGAAAGGCATGGATACCCTCACAACTGAGCTCAAACAATTTTTATTTCACGATTAACTACAGCAGAACAGCTTATATCAGGCCTGGAGGACGGTCATAATACCTCTACTGTACAAAGAAAAGATTTAATCCAACAGAACATTGATGACTTGGAAAACCGCTCCCACAGGAAAAATGTCAGATTTGTGGGCCTTCCTGAAGCAGTCTGTCCATTTGAGCTACTTTATTTTGCAGAACACTCCCTGCTGAATTTACTAAAAGTTCCAGATGAGTATATCCCAGAGAGAGCACACAGGATTGGCAGCGACAGAATGTCTTCCTCTGATAAAAATGCCCCACCAAGAGGAGTAATGATTAAATACCTGAACTTCAAGTCTAAATTACAACTCCTAAGGGCCTACAGGAAACTGCAGATGCTCATCTATGATGATAAACGACTCAACCTATTCCAGGACTACTCATCCGATGTCCTAAAGCGAAGCAAGGAATTTGCACCTCTATGCACATTGCTCCACAAGGAAAACCGACAAGCTATTCTCCTGTACCCAGCGCGACTGCACCTAAACACCCTGAAAAGACCCAGATTCTTTCACTCACCTTAAGATGCTCAAGCCTTCTTGGACCAAGACAAATAATCAGCAGGACTCTTCTAGGTGACTTTCATTACCTGAGCCTAGATAAAATATCCCCTCCAAGGGGGATTTTCGACCTTTAATCCATCCGAGGACCCACTATGGTTTGGATTCTATTAAGGATGTATGTTAAACTTTTTGTATTATGGTTCTGAGGCAATTTATTGTTTATTGTTATGTGGTTGTGTTATGTTTTAGCTATTAGACACTTCAAACTATCAAACACTACAATATCGTTTTATCGCCTCTACTAGACAATGGTCCCCAGGCCCTATCTGATACCTCCCCATAGCTCACGTTATTACTCATAATCTGAATCCCTTAAATGACAGCAAAAATCCTTTCCTGGAATATAGGGGGATTAACTCCCCCGTCAAAAGAAAAACTGTTCTGGCCCACCTGAAAAAATCTCATGCAGATATCATGTGCTTACAAGAGACCCATCTTTATAAACATGAACATGCAAAACTTAAAACAAATTGGATAGCGGAAGTTATTTCTGCAGTCTACAATAACTCCAGTAGAGGTGTGGCGATACTCTTCCATAAAAACTTCCAATATCAGGTTGACACTAAAATCATTGACCCAGGGGGAAGGTTTGTTATTGTGAAATTTAAGTGTCAAGAATGATGGTATACCTTGTGTAACCTATACGGACCTAACTAACGTGTCCTAGAATACTGGCAAGCCCTGATTGGATGCTTTGCCCCATTCATTGATATTGACCTCATCCTTGCGGGTGATTTTAACCTAACACCCAAACCAGTACTAAACAGATTTAAAGACCCAAGTAGTTATGACCCCATGAAGCCAACTCCCACCTCCAGTGTATATCCACTAAAGAACTTTGACATTTTACACTCAGCCCTAGGTGTCCAAGATATATGGAGGAAACAAAACCCCACGGGACGCAACTTTACATGCGCATCTCGCGCACACAACACACTGTCAAGCATAGACCTTTTCCATACTTCTGTTTCCTTGGAGCGCTTGATCACTGAAACTAGAATGCAAAATATCACTATATGAGACCATGCCATGCCCCTATCTCCCTGAGACTCTTCCCTGGACCACATACTACCAATAAGCGATTCTTTCACTTCCCGACACACCTACTAACGTCTGCTGACTTCCACATGTACCTTATAAGACAATGGTACGACTTCACATCTAACAATGCACCACACCTAGCAACCCCAGAGATTTTCTGGGAAACAGCTTAGACTGTCCTAAGGGGAGACATTATTGCTTACATTACTAAAAAAGAAACATTTACACAATAGTAAGGAGAAATTTCACGAGGGCACACTGACCAAAGCTTACTTGACTGTCAGACTCGCCTATTTCCAGGCCAAAAATGATAGGGACACCTTTCTGCTCCAAAGCACTGCATACCAGGAAAAAAGAAAACAAGGAAGATTCCTGAGACATAGGAACCAAACTGGCAAATATTTAGCTTCCATGATTAAAATTAAACAGCCCAACTGGGGTATCCCAGTACTTAGAAAAGATAGCTCTTTCACACCTAATCCAAATGACATAATTGCCAAATTTGCGGAGGTGTACTCCACTTTATATACAGCACAACCAACTAACAAAGAGGCCCAGACTAGATTCTGGGATAAAGTTACCCTCCCCATACTATCTGTGGACCAAATAGATAACCTAAATGCCCCAATATTGCAAGATTAAGTGCAAATAACTATTAAATCACCCCACGGAATTCTACAGCATGCTAAATAACCAAGTTTCTCCTATCCTATCCGTGCTATTCGGTTGCTGCTTCTCAGACCGACAACAACCCTCCACAATCTTTTCAGCGGCAAATATCACCGTCATACACATATTGGGTAGAGATCCTACACTTCCAGAGTCCTACAGACCCATTTCTCTACTTAATGTAGATGATAAATTATTAATAAAACTTTTAGCCAATTGCCTAAAACATATCTTGCACACTGACCAAACTGGCTTTATCGCCCATTGCTCTTCGGTCACTAAAATTCAAAGTGTCCTTCATGCGGTAACTCATAATTGGATGGCAGGACGCGAGGGCACAACCGCTGGCCTGCTCGAGGCCTTCCTGCTGTCCCTGGAAGGCCTTTGACAGAGTGGAATGGGACCACCTATTTCACACTATGGGAAGGTTCAGAAATAAGGGCTACTTTATCGAATTTATCAGAAACATCTATTCCAACCCAATTGCATATCTGCTGGTTAATAATCTCTACTCCCCCCCGTGCGCCTTCAGAGAGGTACCCGCCAAGGTTGTCTGCTATCCCCGCTTTTATTCAATATGGCACTAGAGCCCCTGGTGGTCTATCTCCATTCTATATTTCCTGGAACTGATCTTCGCTCACATAAACTGCAAATAGCTCTTTACGTGGACAACATGCTCCTCTTCATTTTAAACCCTAAAATTTACGTCCTAAAAATTTTAGAAGCCATGTAACTGTTCGGAGAATTCTCTGGATACAAAATAAATATTGATAAATCAGAGATATTGCGGCTACACATTGTAGCTGGAGAAAGTTCACTATCTTATCCCTTCCGTGTAGTTGACACATGCCTCACCTATCTAGTCATTCATATTTCAGCTAACCCATATAAATGGTACGAGCACAACTTTGCCCCAATTTTCCATAGAAGCAAAACTAACTTAGTCACACGGCAGAGTCTACCACTCTCTCTGATGGGAAGAGTGGACATAATTAAAATGAGTGTGCTCCCTAAACTCCTATTCCAAATGGAGATGCCTCCACTCCGACTTAGACAAAGAGACTTGACAGCTTTGACCCGTACATTTCGCACTTTCTTAGGGAAGGGATGCAAACCAAGAGTTAGCCTCACTAAGCTATACTCTATCTGCCTTACTCAAAGGGTGGATTAGAATTACCAAACATTCTTTACTCCAACTGGACATCTCTGGCAAAATATGCCCTGGAAACTAGGTACACAACATTTCTGCTCTGCACATCTTGAAGATGTACTGCTCTCACATACCTCATTAGCTTTTCTACCACATGCTACCTCTTCAGAACTAACACCCTCTCTTCTAACCCACCCGATGTTCAGAGATATACTCCTAACATGGCAATCTGTGACTAAACATCTAAATAGAGATCCTTCTCACTCCCCTTATCTACCGATCTGTGGGAACCCAAGATTTCCACAGGGCTCTCCATACCCTGTCTTTAGTAACTGGAAGCACCTGGGTGTTGACAATCTGAGTAAGATCCTAGATAGCTCTATGAAGTTAGTACTACCCTTTGATACCATATGCCCCAAATCATAGGTTTGCCTACTTCTAACTACGCCACAATGTAAACCAGGTGTGCGCAATAGTAACACATTCTGGGAACTCACCCCATGCCCTCACCTCCACAGACTACATCCTCCTAGGCGACCTCAACTTCCACCTTGACAACCTCAATGACCACAATACCACCAACCTACTGGAAATCTCATAAACTCCCCAACCCACTGTAACATATCTCAGCCTAATGTCACTATCCCTTTAAGACTTCCTTCCCTGACTGTTGGTTTTGGGCAGTATTTACATTCAGCTTGCCTGCCTGCCTGATTAATCATTCATGCACCTGATTCCCTCAGCCTCTTTTTAAGCCTTCTAAGGTCTAATGTGCTTTGCATTAACTTTGAAGTTGTGATCCTGAACAACAGAGGTCTGTGACTGTTTCCTGCTTGAATTTACCAACTATTTCAAGCTACAGCATTTTCTATTACCAATGCTTTAAATCATCAAATTGCAAGTATCCAAATAATTTCATTCTGTTACCTGGACTCTGCTACCTAACAAACTCTGAACTTTATTATAAATCACAAGTATGCTTTTGGTTATCATCACTCTCTAATTACAACAACAGCATCTTACTCAGAACTTTATAACTATTTCTCTGCTACAAGTTGTCATTGCTGAAATATCCTGCTGCAAATATGTTAACATATTCAGAACTCTGCATCTATGTGTTCAGTTAAAAGCTTTCATGTGATTCTCCAAATTATGCACAAACAGTAATTAATGCCTAAACTTGCAGCTTGTTTATCACCTGTGCTTAATACTGACATACAGCTTTATATAATATTATGTACTGTGAACCTGCAACAAACCTTAGTTTACATCTAATTGTCAATCTTTTACCAGTTTACTCTGAAGCCTGAACATTCCACATTGCTATATTTTCCACTCATTGAATCCTGCAGCTACTCCTATTAACTAACTATAAGTCACAGTGAAGCCAGATTATTTTGTATACAAATGTTGCACTCTCCATTTATTCTACAATAACTTCTAGCAACTATGAATCACAGAATATCATCTATCCACGTCCAGGATACTCTTCCCCGGGTCAGGGGTCGGTGTCTTCAAATCCCTACCACTGCCCCGAGGGTCTGTGTCCTGAGCACATGTACACCGGATCATGACAGAAAGTTAATGCCTAAAAAAGGGATCCGCAGTGGTAGTGGATGCACCGACCCTCAAAGGAAAATAAAAAATTGCAACATATCTCAGACCCACGATATCCCTAAAGAAAAACTTACTTAAAAATTTAAAGACACTCCTATTCTAGACTATCCTCTACTCATGTTCTTGGTTACCATTTTGGTGAAACTGATCCTGAATCTGACTATGAAAATGAAGAGGATTTAACCATAGCTTCAGCAGACAAAATTCAGATATTTAAAGAGACAGAACCACTTTTCTAAAATGTCATCTGTTCCTCATGTTCGTGATTACCATTTTGGTGAAACTGATTCTGAATCTGACTATGAAAATGAAGAGAATGTATCCATCGATTCAGCAGAAAAAATTCAGATCTTTAAAGATTTAAAGAGACAGAACCACTTTTCTAGAATTTCATCTGTTCCCCATTTTCGTGATTTCCATTTTGGTGAAACTGATTCTAAGTCTGACTATGTAACTGAAGAGGATGCTTTCATAGATTCAGCAGAAAAAAATCAGATCTTTAAAGATTTAAAGAAACAGGACTACTGTTCCAGAATACCATCTACTCCTCCTGTATGTGATTCCTATCCTGGTGATACTGATTCTGAGTCTGAATATGTCAACAAGGAGGATGACATCACAGATCCAGCTGAACTGGCATTAGACTGGTATGAGCGCAACTTTAATTCCTCACAAACTCAGACAAAATCTCAACCTATTGGCTATAATGACATCCTTGGTTGTTATATTTACAATATGGAGGATACAGACAGCTCCCATCATGAAACCTCTCATGGAAATACTTATCTTCCTATTTCTGATATTCCCATGGATTCGTTAGATTGGACAGATTCAGAGCCGGAAGAAAAGACATCTGTTTTACAGACTGCTGTTTGGAGAAAAGGTCCCCTCAACTACTATGCTGATTTATTACATCAGAATTATGCATCCAGTGATGAAGAGGATTTCTGTTCTCAACCTTACTACAAGCCACAATGGCAGCAACCTAAGAAGCCTCATACTGGGAAGAAATATCAGTTATCTAAGCTCTCTAAGAAAAAAAAGAAAAAGAAAGTATTTCTGCCTACAGAAAATCAGAAGTGCAAAGAGGAAACTCAGCCTGAATCTCCTGTTTCAGTTTCTGTTGTGCCAGATCCTCTCTTGCCTCATGACACTGTCAACACTAAGCTGGATGTTGTCTCTAGTCACCTTCAGTCTGTCCTTAAAGCATCTAATGGTATCTCTTCTCAGACTCTACAACAACTACACAAACTGTTTCCAACTATTGATTTCTTGCATCCCACTCATGTTGCCTCAATGTCTATAAATCCTGTGCTAGAAACAAAAGATAATTTTGTTCCAGATATACAATCTAACAGTTTACCAGAGATAGTCCCTGGAGAATTTAGCTCTGATATTCAAACTCAAAATAGTATGCCTGCTGAACCCCAGACAACTTCTCAGTAGGAATCTTGTGTCACAATTCCTCCGCATCTACCTGAGTGTGGCATATTTCAGTACACTTCACCTTCTCAAAATTCTTCTGTTACTGCATCTAAGAAATTGTTTCCCTTGGGAGATACTTTGCACCAACCTACATTTTCTACTACATCAGTTTCCTGTACAGGAATTCCTGATACTGAATCCTGTGAGGACAACATTGAACCAAGTTCGCAAGTGGACATTCTTGACCCTGAAACTTGAACAAAAGTTCTTCAAGAAGATTCCCCAGTGGCCAATCCTGTCCCTGTTTTCCATGATGATACCACTAAACCTGGCATCAAGGTGGACTCTCCTGTTTTTGACCCTGGTATGGGTATTCCTTTGTTTAACCCAGAAATGGGTGTAATAATACTTGATCCTGAAGATAGCCATGCCCTCTGCTCAGAAGCGAGTATGGTTCTTGGCTCTAAAGTGGGTCTTGTAAATTCTTCGTTTGTGAACCCTGAAGAAAGCCTCGCCCTCTGCTCAGAAGAGAGTATGGTTCCTGGTTCTTTTTCTTTTTCTATAGTTGAACCTTGCCCTGGCATGGGCATTCCTTCACCCGATCCTACTGAGGATATTCCTGAACCTTTCCCAGATGTGGGTATTCCTGAACCTTGCCCTGGTGAGGGCATTCCTTCACTTGATCCTGTTGAGGATATTCCTGTACCTTGCCCTGATGTGGGTATTCCTGAACCTTGCCCTGGTGTGGGCATTCATATACCTGTTCCTAGTGAGGACACTCTTGATTCCGAATCCAGTAAGGAGACATTTCATATTGAATCAGAAGATGGCAAGAACTGGACAAATCTTGCACTCTACACTCCTATCTCCTACTTCGAAGAAAGCCCTGCTATTGGGTTAGAAATGGCTATAGCTTTTTCTTTTGGAGTATATCTAATCCTCAGACAAGAGGTTAATTCTGAGGATACTCAAATCTCTGACACAAAGGTGGATAATCTGGTTATCAATCCAGAATGCTGCATCTCTATTTCTGATGTTGAGGAAAGCCTATTCATATGTCTAGGACTGGGCGCCTTTTCATTGGCTGTGTACATGGTCATCTATTATGAAGAACATCTGCCTATCAACCCTCAGGATGATTCTGTGGTAGGAAGCTCATTGTATGTTACGTTCATGCATTCTCACGATGACTACAAGAAAGATGACTTCAAGTTTTGCTCTCATCATTATCAAGATCTTTTGATACCTGAATTCCATGGCCTTTGCTTTGTCATTCAACTTTTTCAAGAGATCTCCAACCATCCTTTCTTGATTTCCGATTGGACTCACTACCTCCATACACCTACTACCGGTTATCCATATAATTTTTGTTCTCTCTCCTTTTGGATTGTGTTGGGCGCCTGGAGGTCGTCTTTAAGGAGGGGGATCTGTAACATATCTCAGCCTAATGTCACTATCCCTTTAAGACTTCCTTCCCTGACTGCTGGTTTTGGGCAGTATTTACATTCAGCTTGCCTGCCTGCCTGATTAATTATTCATGCACCTGATTCCCTCAGCCTCTTTTTAAGCCTTCTCAGGTCTAATGTGCTTTGCATTAACTTTGAAGTTGTGATCCTGAACAACAGAGGTCTGTGACTGTTTCCTGCATGAATTTACCAACTATTTCAAGCTACAGCATTTTCTATTACCAATGCTTTAAATCATCAAATCGCAAGTATCCAAATAATTTCATTCTGTTACCTGGACTCTGCTACCTAACAAACTCTGAACTTTATTATAAATCACAAGTATGCTTTTGGTTATCATCACTCTCTAATTACAACAACAGCATCTTACTCAGAACTTTATAACTATTTCTCTGCTACAAGTTGTCATTGCTGAAATATCCTGCTGCAAATATGTTAACATATTCAGAACTCTGCATCTATGTGTTCAGTTAAAAGCTTTCATGTGATTCTCCAATATATGCACAAACAGTAATTAATGCCTAAACTTGCAGCTTGTTTATCACCTGTGCTTAATACTGACATACAGCTTTATATAATATTATGTACTGTGAACCTGCAACAAACCTTAGTTTGCATCTAAGTGTCAATCTTTTACCAGTTTACTCTGAAGCCTAAACATTCCACATTGCTATATTTTCCACTCATTGAATCCTGCAGCTACTCCTATTAACTAACTATAAGTCACAGTGAAGCCAGATTATTTTGTATACAAATGTTGCACTCTCCATTTATTCTACAATAACTTCTAGCAACTATGAATCACAGAATATCATCTATCCACGTCCAGGATACTCTTCCCCGGGTCAGGGGTCGGTGTCTTCAAATCCCTACCACTGCCCCGAGGGTCTGTGTCCTGAGCGCATGTACACTGGATCATGACACCCACGTAGCCGAACACACCCTCGACCCAATTTTCTACACAGGCAACCACATCGGGGTCAACCTCACCACCGAACTCCACTGGACCGACCACCACTGCATCCATTTCTCCTTCAACAAACCCACCACACACCTTCAACAGCACCCCGCAGAAACTGGAACAACATCACTGAACTCCAACTACACTTTGCCCTGAACAAGTCCCCTCCAACCACCTCCACAGACCCCAACTCCTCTGCCCACAACCTTCACTACTGGATCACAGACTGTGCCAACACCCTAGCCCCCCTCAAGACAATGCCCACCCGACAATCCACCAACAAGGCCAGCTGGTGCACCCCGGCCCTCCAGGACTCCAAACATCACTGCAGGCGACTGGAAAGAACCTGGAGATCCACTACAGACAAAGTAGCCTACAAACAAGCCATCACCACCCACCACCACCTCATCAGAACCACCAAAAAGACAGCCATCCAAGACAGAATCAACACCAACGTCCATAACAGCAAGGAGCTATTCACAGTCATCAAGGAGTTCTCAAAACCCAACAGCAAAAACAACGCCAAGTACTTCCACCACAAGATTGTCGACATATACAACAGCTTCACTCCACAGAACCACCCCAACACCGCCAACTCACCGAACTCCATCAACAACGCACCGAAATACATCTCCAATCTCTCTCGGACCCTCTGGAGCCCACTCACCACTGAAGACACCCTCAAAATCATGAGATCTATCCACTCCGGAGCACCCTCAGACCCATGCCCCCACCACATATTCAACAAAGCAGGCGACATCATTGCCCCAAAACTCTGCCGCACAATCAACTGCTCCCTCGAGACCGGCAGCTATCCGGAAGAATGGAAGCACACAGAGCTGAAGCCCCTGCTGAAGAAACACACAGCAAATCCCAAGGATCCGAAAAACTACCACCTCATTTCTCTGCTCTCTATCCCGGCCAAAGTCATTGAAAAATCCATCAACGTGCAACTCATTGAACACATAGAGGCCAACCACACACTAGACCCCTCCCAATCCGGCTTCAGGAGCAACCAAAGCACCGAGATCGCCCTTCTCACCACCACAGACGAAATATGCACCCTGATCGACCGGGGAGAAACCGCCGTCCTCATCCTCCTAGACCTTTCAGCAGCATTCGACACTGTCTCCCACTGCACCGTCTGTTTGAGACTACACGAAGCCGGCATCTGCGACAAGGCCCTGGAATAGATCACCTCCTTCCTCACAGACAGAACCCAGAATGTCATACTCCCACCTTTCACCTCCAAGCCCATAGAAATCAACTGCGGTGTACCACAAGGCTCCTCACTGAGCCCACATCTACATGGCCCCTCTCGCAGCCATCGCCCAACAACACAACCTCAACATCATCTCCTATGCCGAGGTCACCCAGCTAATCATATCTTTCACCAGAAAACCCACCACCACCAAGAGAAATGTCCACGAAGGGCTTACAGCAATCGGCACCTGGATGAACAACAACTGCCTAAAACTGAACACAGACAAAAACGAAGTACTCCTCCTCGGACCCGACAAATCAGCATGGGATAACTCTCGGTGGCCCACAGCCCTCGGAGCCCCCCCACCAACCATGCACGAAACCTAGGCTTCATCCTAGACTCATCACTATCCATGAACCGACAAGTCAACGCCGTCTCCTCTGCAGGCTTCCACATGCTCCATCTACTGTGAAAGATCTTCAGATGGATCCCACCCAACACCAGAAAAACTGTGACCCACGCACTCGTCAGCAGCAGACTAGTCTATGGCAATGCGCTCTACGTTGGATCCACCATCAAGCTCCAAAATAGAATCCAGCACGCTTAGAACGCCTCTGCCAGACTTATCCTCAACATCCCCCTCCAATGCCTCATCACAAAACACGTGCAAGACCTACACTGGCTCCCCATCAACAAAAGAATCACCTTCAAGCTTTCTCACCCACACGTTCAAGTCCCTCCACAACATCGGCCCTGAATACCTAAACCACCGTATCACCTTCTACACCCCCACCAGGCAACTGCGATCGAACAACCAAGCCCTCTCTCTCATCCCCCTTATAAAAAAAACCACTGCCGGTGGCAGGTCCTTCTCTTACCAGGCAGCCAAAACTTGAAACACCCTCCCTTTATAAAAACCATATAGAATAGAATAGAACTTACCCCACTAGGCCCCACATATATTATGTTTTATTCAGATTTTTTTCCATATCCCCAATATATAAATTACTACTACAGATGGGTTACCTAGCTCACAACAGGGATTAATGACTTCTTGGAACAAACGTACAATAGACTGAGCAAATGGAGGAAAGATTTCTCTAATGTATGTGATAAATGCTCTTTTCCAGACCCTGACTTCTTACACTATCTATGATATTGCCCTAAGATTCGGAGATACTGGAACCGTGTCTCCTTCTTGCTGTCTAGAATGATGAATCAGCAGCTGTCACTCACATTGTCGCACATACTATTTATTGACTAGACATGTGCGATTCGTTTTGGATTTATTCGGAAATTCAGAAAATTCGGTAAATTCGGAGATTCGGATTGATTCGAATTTCCGAATTAAAATACTTCCGAATCTAACGAATGAATCCGAAATAGAAGCCGTTTCTCCGAATAAATCCGAATTAGCTCGGTAAAATTCGGCATTTCCCCATAGGAAACAATGGGAGTTTCGGCTGAAAAAAAACCTAACACCGCAGCCCCATTGTTTCCTATTCCTATTGGGAAACACTAAGTCTGCACCTAACACCCTAACATGTACCCCAAGTCTCTAAACACCCCTAATCTGACACTTATCACCGCCACCTACATTATAGCTATTAACCCCTAATCTGTTGTCCCTAACATCGCCGACCCCTACATTATAGTTATTAACCCCTAATCTGCCCCCCCAACGTCGCCGCAATCTAACTACAAGTATTAACCACTAATCTGCCGACCTCATATCGCCGCAACCTAAAATTATAGCTATTAACCCCTAATCTGCTGTCCCTAACATCGCCGACCCCTACATTATAGTTATTAACCCCTAATCTGCACCCCCCAACGTCGCCACAATCTAACTACATGTATTAACCCCTAATCTGCCGACCTGATATCGCTGCAACCTAAAATTATAGCTATTAACCCCTAATCTGCTGTCCCTAACATCGCCGACCCCTACATTATAGTTATTAACCCCTTATCTGCCCCCCCAATGTCGCCGCAATCTAACTACAAGTATTAAGCCCTAATCTGCCGACCGTTAATCGCCGCCACTATAATAAATGTATTAACCCCTAAACCGCCGCACTCCCGCCTCGCAAACACTATAATACATTTTATTAACCCCTAATCTGCCCTCCCTAACATCGCTGCCACCTACATACAATTATTAACCCCTAATCTCCCGCCCCCAACGTCGCCGCTACTATAATAAGGTTATTAACCCCTAAACCTAAGTCTAACCCTAACCCTAACACCCCCTAACTTAAATATAATTTAAATAAAACGAAATAAATTTACTATAGTTAAATGAATTAATCCTATTTAAAACTAAATTCTTACTTAAAATAAACCCTAAGCTAGCTACAATATAACTAATAGTTACATTGTAGCTATTTTAGGATTTATATTTATTTTACAGGCAACTTTGTATTTATTTTAACTAGGTACAATAGTTATTAAATAGTTAATTACTATTTAATAGCTACCTAGCTAAAATAAATACAAATTTACCTGTAAAATAAATCCTTACCTAAGTTACAATTACACCTAACACTACACTATCATTAAATTAATTAAATAAATGAATCCTATTTAAAACTAAATACTTACCTGTAAAATAAACCCTAATATAGCTGCAATATAACTAATAGTTACATTGTAGCTATTTTAGCATTTATATTTATTTTACAGGCAACTTTGTATTTATTTTAACTAGGTACAATAGCTATTAAATAGTTATTGACTATTTAATAGCTACCTAGTTAAAATAATTACAAAATTACCTGTAAAATAAATCCTAACCTAAGTTACAATTAAACCTAACACTACACTATCATTAAATAAATTAACTACAAGTACCTACAATTATCTACAATTAAATAAACTAAACTAAAGTACAAAAATCCCCCACTAAATTACAAAAAAAAACAAACACTAAATTACAAAAAATAAAAAAATATTACAAGAATTTTAAACTAATTACACCTAATCTAAGCCCCCTAATAAAATAACAAAGCCCCCCAAAATAAAAAAATGCCCTACCCTATACTAAATTACAAAAGTTAACAGCTCTATTACCTTACCAGCCCTTAAAAGGGCCTTTTGCGGGGCATGCCCTAAAGAAAACAGCTTCTTTGCCTGTAAAAAAAAACACAATACCCCCCCACATTACAACCCACCACCCACATACCCCTACTCTAACCCAAACCCCCCTTAAATAAACCTAACACTACCCACCTGAAGATCTCCCTACCTTGAGTCATGTTCACCCAGCCGGGCCGAAGTCTTCATCCGATGGGGCAGAAGAGGACATCCAGACTGGCAATTTTAAACTAATTACAGCTAATCTAAGCCCCCTAATAAAATAACAAAGCCCCCAAAATAAAAAAATGCCCTACCCTATACTAAATTACAAAAGTTAACAGCTCTATTACCTTACCAGCCCTTAAAAGGGCCTTTTGCAGGGCATGCCCCAAAGAAAACAGCTCTTTTGCCTGTAAAAAAAAAACACAATACCCCCCCACATTACAACCCACCACCCACATACCCCTACTCTAACCCAAACCCCCCCTTAAATAAACCTAACACTACCCCCCTGAAGATCTCCCTACCTTGAGTCGTGTTCACCCAGCCGGGCCGAAGTCTTCATCCGATGGGGCAGAAGAGTACATCCAGACCGGCAGAAGTCTTCATCCAAGCGGGGCAAGAAGAGGTCTTCCATCCATCAGAAAAGTACCAAAATACAAACAAGCACTAAATTACCAAAAATAATAAAATATTACAAGAATTTTAAACTAATTACACCTAATCTAAGCCCCCTACTAGCTATTAATATAGCTACAATATAACTAATAGTTACATTGTAGCTATTTTAGGATTTATATTTATTTTACGGGCAACTTTGTATTTATTTTAACTAGGTACAATAGTTATTAAATAGTTAATTACTATTTAATAGCTACCTAGCTAAAATAAATACAAATTTACCTGTAAAATAAATCCTAACCTAAGTTACAATTACACCTAACACTACACTATCATTAAATTAATTAAATAAATGAATCCTATATAAAACTAAATACTTACCTGTAAAATAAACCCTAATATAGCTGCAATATAACTAATAGTTACATTGTATCTATTTTAGGATTTATATTTATTTTACAGGCAACTTTGTATTTATTTTAACTAGGTACAATAGCTATTAAATAGTTATTGACTATTTAATAGCTACCTAGTTAAAATAATTACAAAATTACCTGTAAAATAAATCCTAACCTAAGTTACAATTAAACCTAACACTACACTATCATTAAATAAATTAACTACAAGTACCTACAATTAAATACAATTAAATAAACTAAACTAAAGTACAAAAACCCCCCCACTAAATTACAAAAAATAAAAAATATTACAAGAATTTTAAATTAATTACACCTAATCTAAGCCCCCTAATAAAATAACAAAGCCCCCCAAAATAAAAAAATGCCCTACCCTATACTAAATTACAAAAGTTAACAGCTCTATTACCTTACCAGCCCTTAAAAAGGCCTTTTGCGGGGCATGCCTCAAAGAAAACAGCTCTTTTGCCTGTAAAAAAAAACACAATACCCCCCCCCCCACATTACAACCCACCACCCACATACCCCTACTCTAACCCAAACCCCCCCTTAAATAAACCTAACACTACCCCCCTGAAGATCTCCCTACCTTGAGTCGTGTTCACCCAGCCGGGCCGAAGTCTTCATCCGATGGGGCAGAAGAGTACATCCAGACCAGCAGAAGTCTTCATCCAAGCGGGGCAAGAAGAGGTCTTCCATCCATCAGAAAAGTACCAAAAAACAAACAAACACTAAATTACCAAAAATAATAAAATATTACAATAATTTTAAACTAATTACACCTAATCTAAGACCCTACTAGCTATTAATATAGCTACAATATAACTAATAGTTACATTGTAGCTATTTTAGGATTTATATTTATTTTACAGGCAACGTTGTATTTATTTTAACTAGGTAAAATAGCTATTAAATATATATTTACTGTTTAATAGCTACCTAGTTAAAATTACAAATTACCTGTAAAATAAATCCTAACCTAAGTTACAATTAAACCGAACACTACACTATCATGAAATAAATTAAATAAATGAACTACAAGTACCTACAATTAAATACAATGAAATAAACTAAAGTACAAAAAAACAAACACTAAATTACAACAAAAAAAAAAAAATTACAAGAATTTTAAACTAATTACACCTAATCTAAGCCCCCTAATAAAATAACAAAGCCCCCCAAAATAAAAAATGCCCTACCCTATACTAAATTACAAAAGTTAACAGCTCTATTACCTTACCAGCCCTTAAAAGGGCCTTTTGCGAGGGCATGACCCAAAGAAAAGTCTTCATCCGATGGGGCAGAAGAGGACATCCAGACCGGCAGAAGTCTTCATCCAAGCGGGGCAAGAAGAGGTCTTCCATCCATCAGAAGTCTTGATCCAGGCGGCATCTTCTATGTTCATCCATCTGGAGCGGAGCGGCAGCATCCTGAATACATCCGACGCGGAGCATCCTCTTCTTTCTTGATCCGACGGCTAAATGACTGTACCTTTAAGTGATGTCATCCAAGATGGCGTCCCTTGAATTCCGATTGGCTGATAGGATTCTATCAGCCAATCGGAATTAAGGTAGGAAAATCTGATTGGCTGATTCAATCAGCCAATCAGATTCAAGTTCAATCCGATTGACTGATCCAATCAGCCAATCAGATTGACTTCGCATTCTATTGGCTGATCGGAACAGCCAATAGAATGTGAGGTCAATCTGATTGGCTGATTGGATCAGCTAATTGGATTGAGCTTGAATCTGATTGGCTGATTGAATCAGCCAATCAGATTTTTCCTACCTTAATTCCGATTGGCTGATAGAATCCTATCAGCCAATCGGAAATTCAAGGGACACCATCTTGGATGACGTCACTTAAAGGTACAGTCATTTAGTCGTCGGATCAAGAAAGAAGAGGATGCTCCGCATCGGATGTCTTCAGGATGCTGCTGCTCCGCTCCGGATGGATGAACAGAGAAGATGCCGCCTGGATCAAGACTTCTGATGGATGGAAGACCTCTTCTTGCCCCGCTTGGATGAAGACTTCTGCCGGTCTGGATGTCCTCTTCTGCCCCATCGGATGAAGACTTCGGCCCGGCTGGGTTAACACGACTCAAGGTAGGGAGACCTTCAGGGGGGTAGTGTTAAGTTTAAGGGGGGTTTGGGTTAGAGTAGGGGTATGTGGGTGGTGGGTTGTAATGTGGGGGGGGTATTGTGTTTTTTTTTATAGGCAAAAGAGCTGTTTTCTTTGGGGCATGCCCCGCAAAAGGCCCTTTTAAGGGCTGGTAAGGTAATAGAGCTGTTAACTTTTGTAATTTAGTATAGGGTAGGGCATTTTTTTATTTTTGGGGGCTTTGTTATTTTATTAGGGGGCTTAGATTAGGTGTAATTAGTATAAAATTCTTGTAATATTTTTTTATTTTTTGTAATTTAGTGTTTGTTTTTGTACTTTAGTTTAGTTTATTTAATTGTATTTAATTGTAGGTACTTGTAGTTAATTTATTTAATGATAGTGTAGTGTTAGGTTTAATTGTAACTTAGGTTAGGATTTATTTTACAATTAATTTTGTAATTATTTTAACTAGGTAGCTATTAAATAGTCAATATCTATTTAATAGCTATTTTACCTAGTTAAAACAAATACAAAGTTGCCTGTAAAATAAATATAAATCCTAAAATAGCTAAAATGTAACTATTAGTTATATTGCAGCTATATTAGGGTTTATTTTACAGGTAAGTATTTAGTTTTAAATAGGATTAATTTATTTAATTAATTTAATGATAGTGTAGTGTTAGGTGTAATTATAACTTAGGTTAGGATTTATTTTACAGGTAAATTTGTATTTATTTTTGCTAGGTAGTTATTAAATAGTTATTAAGTATTTAATAGCTATTGTACCTAGTTAAAATAAATGCAAAGTTGCCTGTAAAATAAATATAAATCCTAAAATAGCTACAATGTAACTTTTAGTTATATTGTAGCTATATATATAGCTGGTAGGGGGCTTAGATTAGGTGTAATTAGTTTAAAATTCTTGTAATATTTTATTATTTTTGGTAATTTAGTGTTTGTTTGTATTTTGGTACTTTTCTGATGGATGGAAGACCTCTTCTTGCCACGCTTGGATGAAGACTTCTGCCGGTCTGAATGTCCTCTTCTGCCCCATCGGATGAAGACTTAGGCCCGGCTGGGTGAACACGACTCAAGGTAGGGAGATCTTCAGGGGGGTAGTGTTAGGTTTATTTAAGGGGGGTTTGGGTTAGAGTAGGGATATGTGGGTGGTGGGTTGTAATGTTGGGGGGTGGTGTTTTTTTTTACAGGCAAAAGAGCTGTTTTCTTTGGGGCATGCCCCGCAAAAGGCCCTTTTAAGGGCTGGTAAGGTAATAGAGCTGTTAACTTTTGTAATTTAGTATAGGGTAGGGCATTTTTTTATTTTGGGGGGCTTTGTTATTTTATTAGGGGGCTTAGATTAGCTGTAATTAGTTTAAAATTGCCGGTCTGGATGTCCTCTTCTGCCCCATCGGATGAAGACTTCGGCACGGCTGGGTGAACACGACTCAAGGTAGGGAGATCTTCAGGGGGGTAGTGTTAGGTTTATTTAAGGGGGGTTTGGGTTAGAGTAGGGGTATTTGGGTGGTGGGTTGTAATGTGGGGGGGGTATTGTGTGTTTTTTTTACAGGCAAAAGAGCTGTTTTCTTTGGGGCATGCCCCGCAAAAGGCCCTTTTAAGGGCTGGTAAGGTAATAGAGCTGTTAACTTTTGTAATTTAGTATAGGGTAGGGCATTTTTTTTATTTTCGGGGCTTTGTTATTTTATTAGGGGGCTTAGATTAGGTGTAATTAGTTTAAAATTCTTGTAATATTTTTTTATTTTTTGTAATTTAGTGTTTTTGTTTTTTTGTACTTTAGTTTAGTTTATTTAATTGTAGATAATTGTAGGTACTTGTAGTTAATTTATTTAATGATAGTGTAGTGTTAGGTTTAATTGTAACTTAGGTTAGGATTTATTTTACAGGTAATTTTGTAATTATTTTAACTAGGTAGCTATTAAATAGTCAATAACTATTTAATAGCTATTGTACCTAGTTAAAATAAATACAAAGTTGCCTGTAAAATAAATATAAATGCTAAAATAGCTACAATGTAACTATTAGTTATATTGCAGCTATATTAGGGTTTATTTTACAGGTAAGTATTTTGTTTTAAATAGGATTCATTTATTTAATTAATTTAATGATAGTGTAGTGTTAGGTGTAATTGTAACTTAGGTTAGGATTTATTTTACAGGTAAATTTGTATTTATTTTAGCTAGGTAGCTATTAAATAGTAATTAACTATTTAATAGCTATTGTACCTAGTTAAAATAAATACAAAGTTGCCTGTAAAATAAATATAAATCCTAAAATAGCTACAATGTAACTATTAGTTATATTGTAGCTATCTTAGGGTTTATTTTACAGGTAAGTATTTAGTTTTAAATAGGATTAATTTATTTAACTATAGTAAATTTATTTCGTTTTATTTAAATTATATTTAAGTTAGGGGGTCTTAGGGTTAGGGTTAGACTTAGGTTTAGGGGTTAATAACCTTATTATAGTAGCGGCGACGTTGGGGGCGGGAGATTAGGGGTTAATAATTGTAGGTAGGTGGCGGCGATGTTAGGGAGGGCAGATTAGGGGTTAATAAAATGTATTATAGTGTTTGCGAGGCGGGAGTGCGGCGGTTTAGGGGTTAATACATTTATTATAGTGGCGGCGATTAACGGTCGGCAGATTAGGGCTTAATACTTGTAGTTAGATTGCAGTGACGTTGGAGGGGGGCAGATTAGGGGTTAATAACTATAATGTAGGGGTCGGCGATGTTAGGGACAGCAGATTAGGGGTTAATAGCTATAATTTTAGGTTGCGGCGATATCAGGTCGGCAGATTAGGGGTTAATACTTGTAGTTAGATTGCGGCGACGTTGGGGGAGGCAGATTAGGGGTTAATAACTATAATGTAGGGGTCGCCGATGTTAGGGACAGCAGATTAGGGGTTAATAGCTATAATGTAGGCGGCGGCGATATCCGGTCGGCAGATTAGGGGTTAATACTTGTAGTTAGATTGCGGCGACGTTGGGGGGGGGGCAGATTAGGGGTTAATAACTATAATGTAGGGGTCGGCGATGTTAGGGACAGCAGATTAGGGGTTCATAGGGATAATGTAGGTTGCGGCGATATACGGTCGGCAGATTAGGGGTTAAATAATGTTATTATAGGGTTTGCGATGTGGGGGGGCCTCGGTTTAGTGGTTCATAGGTAGTTTATGGGTGTTAGTGTACTAAAACATACCGAATTTCGGGACCGAATAGAACCGAATTCAGCCGAATTTATTAGAATCCGAATAAATCCGAAACAAATTTATTCGAATCCGAATAAATCCGAAACGAATTCATTCAAATTTTGCCGAATTCAATTCGATCCGAACCGAAAACGAACCGAATTTTTTAGCCGTGCACATGTCTATTATTGACCAACTTCCCTGTTGAAGACGTAACCAGAAACTGATGACTGTTGTTATACTACTAGCTAGGAAATGCATATTCTGTAAATGGCTACATAGGGATGCATCCTCTATTGCATTCTTTAAACAAATGTTGCTTTAATATGTAATTTATAAACAATTTGACTACATGTTTGATGTTTCCGTGAGAGTTCCACGCTTCCTTGAAAAATTTAAATTATACTTAGAATTCCTAGACTTGCCTACCAAGAGACAATTCCTATCTCCCTTCAAGAACACTATATATATATATATATATACAGTATATATATATATATATATATATTTATATATATATATATATGTTAGAGGAGAGTGGAATATATGTAAGCAAACGGAATGAGTGTATTGTGAGATCTCTCACAGCCTCACTGAATGTAATGAGTTTATTAAGTTTGTTATAAATGTTTAGTTAGATGGAAACAATAACCAATATATGTTCTATAACATGCCAATTCTGCTACTGTGTAACTGTATGTCATATGATTTTTTCAACCTTCACCCATTCAAGGTGCAGGGAATGCTAATATTGAAATGTTAAAAAAAAGAAAAGAAAATGTCAACGGTTGGATAACTGTCTTTGTTAAACTGGGGAAACCCAGTAAGACTTTATGGACTTTGCAAAATACTACACCATTCCATGCTGCACTGGGTTATCATCAAGTATGTTTCTACTTGTTTTACCCACATCAGTAGTTCCTGCCATGTCCTCTGTTTACCTCTTTAGTGCAACATTGGTGTCGAATTTGATGGGTCCTAAAAACTTCCATTTTTAAATACAAAAAAATAAGCAGATTGTCAACACCGCTGGGCCTCAAAGTTTTGTGTTGGCATAAAGGTCTGGCTAGCTAGCAAAATTTGCATTAAAAACAAGCTTTAATGAAGCTAAGCCCTAGGTTTACTGGACTATTCCACATAGTCTGTGAGGTGAAGTCTGTGGTTTATTACAAGTTGAAAGTAAATTATTTGAGCATGAGCGTATGTTGACGTGTACTAACGTCAGGACTTCAGTTAAATCAATATTGTGCTAACTCGACACATTAGACTGACTGCACTACATTCCAATGTTCTTCACATAGAAGAATTTTTTCTATTTATTTGTAAATAGATTTTATTGCTTTTCTTGTATTCAGTTATTTGAGTGGAAAGGGCTCCAAATTTTTTTTTTACATATGTATAAATGTGTATACATATATATATACATGTAAACATAAAAACACATGTATATACATATAAACATATGTATATACATGTACGCATATTTAGACATTTATATGTATGTATATAAACAATATAGCCTGTTCCATTCAAATACCTTATCACATACCATATACATTTTAACCCTTATAACATTATATTTTTAATATTTATGTGAATAATTATTATTATTAGATAGTTTATATATGAGAGTAACACTTAATTTTAATGTATATACGTTGTGTTTGGTGCAACTTTCTTTTAGTGGTAACCCTTTATGCGAGGACTTCAGTCACACTAATGCAACAAGCGCAAATTTAGTTTGAGCTTGTGCAATCACTTTTACTTTCAGCTTGTAATATGACCGCAAGTAAGCATGGGAGTGCTAATATTAGCGCGCCACTTGTAAGCTAGCTCACAATAGGGGTTTACTTCTAAAATTACTCGTTCCGCACTTGTGGTTGTTAACATTTTCCCTGAGTATGAAGTTGAACAAATTATTGACAGTAAACGTCAGGGAGGTGGTTTGTTCTTTCTGGTCCATTGGAAAAGATACCCCATTGCGGAGCAGTCTTGGGTTTCCTCTAAAGACTTACATGCGACCTCTCTTATTGCAGAGTTTTACCAGACTCATCCTGATAAGACTGGTGGTCCCCAGAGGGGCCCTTAAGGATGGAGACTCTGTCAACGCATCGTTAGTGATCGTCAGCTATGCTCATCTGACAGCCAGCGAATCTCTGGCAATGCTCCTCAGTTTTTCAGCATGCCTCTGGATTATCAATAGCACTCATTGGCTGCAGCGAGTTCTTGGAAACGATGCTCTGTTGTGACTCGTAGCATTAGGTTATCGTGTCTCATTGAGTCCCATGCTATGAGCTTTAAAAATGCACGCCTGGACTTCAGTTTATTGCTTGTATATTGGTTCCTTGTTTTCCTAGATGCCCTATTCCTTTGCTCTGCTGTTTGTTGCTGACCTCTGCTTGCCCTGAATCTTGGATTGTCTTGACTATTCTTCTAGCTCACAATTTGGTACCTATTGCTGCTGCTCTGGTTACTTAACCCTGCTGGTTATTCTTCTGAATTTAATATTAGAACCTTTCCTGCCAGCCTGGATCTCTTAGCTCTGCCTGTCTGACCAATTTTTGTTTGTCCTGTGACTACCACCCTTTGACGTTAGTGTATGAACTTTTGATATTACAGTATGCTTTACTCTCTACTATTTATCCTGAGAGTCTTGTCCTGGGTATTATTCAGCATGTTGGGACAGTGTTACTTAACCACTTCTCAGCCTCTGGTCCTTTTCCAGATAATTACTACAACCCTAGCAATATGCCACTTAAAACCATTAGAGCAATGATTTCAATACAAAGATATTAATGGTTACAGAAACCTAAAACACAACATGAATTATTATTGCCTGATGGAGTATATCTAATGTTTAAAGAGAAGCAATTTAAACATAATTTATTTAAAGTAAACATAATTTATTTGTTAATATAAAGAATTCAAAGGATGCATAGTTGCTAACAGTCCCTAATTTACAGGAACATTCCTTGGATTGTTTTTGTCCATGGAAATGTCTCCTCCAGGAGATTTGGAGGGATTCAGCTGAGCTGGGGAATATGTGACACAAGTTATTAAGGAGGAGCTGCGGGTGAGGCTCTGCGTGCAGCAAGTACTCTGCTTGATCACTCAGAACAGGTCTAGTAAGGGACTCCTTGCTGCAAACTGCCACAACCAGAAGAAAAAATACAAACAGCTCCTTCACACTAGGTAAGGAGCTGTGCTGATTTGTTGTAAAAGAGATGGGCATTACTTGGCTACTACTGTTGATAATTTATTGTTTGCATCTTTGCATTATTTAGTCTGACAGTAATCTTCGACTAAATATTACAAAAATCTATTTCCCCCAACAGCTCACCCAGTCCAGTGCTGTGCATATACACACAGTAAGATCAGCTGCACTGAGTGCTTGCTGTGTCTCTCCTCCTGTTTATAGTAATTTGACACACTGCAGCCTAGCTCCTTCCCTGCATCTCTTCCCTCAGCGTGTTATTAGGAGTCCAGGATAAATTTGGAAGCATTGCTGTGGGCTATTAGGACAGTGAATATAAGGTAGTTTTATGTCACTTCAGTTCTGTGTGTCTGTAAGCACTCAGCTGAGTCCTGCAATAGTGTAATATATAGGGAAGTGATAACATATAAGAGCTGAGCAGTAAAAAAATATTGATTAAGAGATGGTTTAGGTTTCATTATAACTTTACTGCAATAGTTCAAGAATGCTTCTGTTTTTATGGTCTTTTGGAAAAATTAATGACTGTTAATAGTAGACGTTTTGTAAATATATGTGCACATGTATTATTTGTTAAAATTAGACACTTTAATAAATGTTGACTAGTGATGCAGACTGTTTTCTGTTTACTGGTACAAATTCTAAACTAAAGGCATTGTTTTTATTCTTTAATATTTTTAAAAGTCTGTTTTGGCATATTGTTTTACTTAATGTGACATCTTTTCCTATAACGTCTCTTATTGTGATGTCACTGAATAGGAAAAATTACTGCAAATGATAAAATGTATTATTTGTAATAATGTTCTGTCTAAGAAGTTTTACCTCTAATTAAAATGGTATGTATAAATATTTTCTGTATTGCTGCATTATTAACCCTCTCCTGCCTAGACATCCATGTAAAATTCTACCTCTTGTGCCCAACATTTGGTGTGTGTGTGTGTGTATATATATATATATATATGAATGGCTTGAAATTTCCAGTGGTCAAGTGGTCCCGGACGACTTAGATATTGACTTTTTAGTTTATTGTTTAAATATAATTAACTCCTACTAGAATATTGCTATTATTATTGAATGGGTTCACATATTATTTGTCTGCCTAATTTTTGAAGTTATTTTGTAACAATAACCATATGCCCAGAATGTGTCCAAGAGACTGGTATTGTCAATGTTATGGGATAGGTGTAAGAGCTTGGTGCTGTAATCTGTATAATAAGCTATGGATAAGTCTAAATTATACTATTACTATGAAATGGGTGTGTTTTGATTGCAGAACTGAGTGGGCGAAGCAGTTAAACAGCAGGTCGTCATGACTCCGGTAACCTGCTTGATTACTCTGCTGCAAAGTGCCCCTGGAAATTTTTGGTATATTATGAAAATATAGTTATGTATATATGCATGTGTGTATTTATATATAGATATATATTAGACATGTGCATTTGGCTTCAGATAAATACGTATTTAACAGAATTTTGGCCCATTTGTCCGCATAACAACTAGTTGAAGGGACCAGGGATATAAATGGGAGTAACAAAAGTTTTCATGTTTTGTTAGTTGCATTTGTTTTGTTTTTTTGTTCTGCACTTTCAGTGCCAAAAAAGGGTCACAGAACACAAGGGAAGAATGCTGAGATCGTTTAACAAATCAGCTCATTCAGGGGGTCGGAACATTCATGTATACAACTTCCCCTGTCCAATCCTGACAGATTTGTTGATGTGAGGGACAGCAAGTCAGGCATTAAATGCCAAACAGGCTTGTCCAATCCATTTTTAACCTAGCATAGGGAGGAGGGAGTCTATGCGAACATCAGCCATCTTAATTCACTTTCACTTCAGATTTTGGACAGTGCAGTTATGTGTGCCTCTGTCAGCTATTTCTCATTGTGTGTGCGTTTTTTCTTGAAAAAAAAAACCCTTTGTGCTCAGATTTTTTTTTCTTGCAGTGCACCTGCACATACTTTATTATTCTTATTATTCTTATTTTATTTACTTTGGGGAACAGGGGTTTTTTTTTTTTTCTTTACTGGTTTAGTGTTAAAGAGTTGTAGCTTTAATTATATATTTCAGTGGGGGCATTGCTGGGAAAGGTAGGGCTCTTGCTTTTGTTGGGGAAAAAAGTTTTAATGTAAACCCTTTAGGCCGTCAACCAGATTACAAGTGGCATGCTAATGATATTGCTGGACATGCGACTCAATATTAGGGAGCCGATTTACTAAATATCGGATGGACATGATCCGCTGTAGCACTTTTTTTTGCTCACAAGCTAACTGTGCTCAAATTAAAAATGTATTGTTGCTGTATTACAAGTTCAAAATAAAAAGCACTCAAGCGAAAGGTTTTTTTCCTTCTGTAAACATGGAGTTTCTGTGATTTGCCAAAACTCTTTTCTGTCCAGTGTACATTTTCTCAGGACTGTGGCTTGTCAACATGCATTTTGGTGAACTCTAATCAGGCATTTTTGTGTTTCTCTCTTAAAATGCAAGGTTACCAGTACCTTTGGCCATGTCTGTGTGTGTGTATATATATATTTACAGGTAGCCCTCAGTTTACGCCGGGGCTAGATTCCAGAAGGAATGGTTGTAAATCAAAACTGTTGTATATTGAAACCCAGTTTATAATGTAAGTCAATGGGAAGTGAGGGAGTTAGGTTCCAGGTCCTTCTCAAAATTTACATAAGTAACACCTAATACATTATTTTTAAAGCTTTGAAATGAAGACTTTAAATGCTAAACAGCATTATAAACCTAATTAAATAATCACACAACAGACTGTATCATCAAACTAAGTTTAATGAACAAAAACGTTTTTTTACTTGCATGTTTCTGCAAACAGTTATTGGTTCTGCACCTAGTCTATGCATTTCAATCTGGAGTGATTAATAGGCAGTTAGGCACCCTCACCTAAAGCAGTTGGACAGGAAGATAATAGGGAAGTGGCTGCTAGATCTTGTTGCTTGAAATCTGCTCGATAGCGGACAGCTCCACCTACTGGCTATTTTAATTAGTGCACTGCTTTTCAATGCTTTTCAATAGCAGTCACATGACTGAAAAAAAGGTTGTTATTCTGAAACGGCGCAAACTGAATCGGCGTAAACCGAGGGCCACCTGTATATGTGTATATATATATGGCATATTTTTTTTATTAAGTAATGTAGGCCTTTCAAATTGTACATGTTGTTGGAGTGAATCTTCCTCTATACAGGCGTTTCATAATCTTTTTCTTCCTTGCAGGTGAATAATGGATTCCATGCAGAAGCAATGTGCTGTCACTAAGTTCTTGATGAAGGATGGGTGCAGGCTGTCCGACATCCACAGAAGGCTACAGAATGTGTACGGAGATGATACCATGGACAAGAGCAATGTGCACAGGTGGATGAAGGGGCAACCAGCACTGAAGACAAACTGCGCAGTGGTAGACCATCAACTGCAACCACTAACATGAATCATCAGCGAGTGGACGAGTTGATCCGTGCAGAAAGACGTGTCACAATTCGTTATTTGCTACACAACTGGACTGTGGTCACAATGCCATACAGAAGATGTTGGGAAACTTAGGATATTGGAAAGTGTGTGCGAAGTGTGTACCCCGGCACATGACACCCGATTTGAAGGAGAGAAGGGTGGAAGTCTACTCTGATCTGCTTGAAGCGTTTGAAGCCAATGAAGACACTTTTTTTTCTGTTCTGGTGACAGGGGATGAACTGTGGGACTTCTACCTGTTCGATACAATGAAGGGCAGACTAAGGTGACTATGATTTGATGACACAGAATGTAATGCTCATGGGATGTCTCTCTATCAGACCAAACTTGGCCAGTAGTCTTCTTATCCCAGCATCAAATGGAATGATAGGAAATATCCCAGAGCAGAGTAAGTTAGTGCAATGAGGTAAGCAGTACTCACGGTAGACAGGGTAGTCCTTCAGGGCAATAAGAAGAAGGCAGAGAATGGTCAAGACAGGCTGAGTCCGGCAACAGGAAATCAATCCAGCAGTGTAGCAGTTCAGGGGTAAACCAATAGAATGGTCAGACAAGCAGAGTTCAATAACAGTATGGTAATCCAGCAGTTCAGGGGTTAATGTAAGCAGAGTGTTCAGACAGGCAGAGTTCAATAACAGTATGGCAATCCAGCAGTTCAGGGGTTAAGCAAGCAGACTGGTCAGAAAGCAGAGTTCAATAACAGTATGACAATCCAGCAGTTCAGGGGTTAAGCAAGCAGACTGGTCAGACAGGCAGAGTTCAATAACAGTATGGCAGTCCAGCAGTTCAGTAACACAGCACCCAGGAGCACACAAAGCAACACCTATACTTGGGTACAGGTGAATGTAAGTGAGGTTCTTACATAGCTTCAGGATTCGCGCCACAGGAGCAATCCGGACCGGCATAAGGTAGAGAGGCGCGCGGCGATGACGTCATCCCCGGCAGCTGGAGCTCACCGCAGCGTCCATGGCAACAGATGAAGCGGCGGCCAGGCGGCATGACACAGACAATGTGAAAGTGGCTGGGAAGAAGTGGGTACGACAGTGCACACCTGACTTTTTTTCAATGAGGATTTTGAGAGTTAGGTTCAACGATGGCGCATATGCATCACTTGTAATGGAGACTATGTTGAGTAGTACCTTTGTAGAGAGGAAGAGTAACTCCAACAACATGTGCAACATCAGTTAATAAAAATGTTATTCCCACTTTTGGTACAGCCCTTGCATATATATATATATATATATACACACTGTGTACAGAATTATTAGGCAAATGAGTATTTTGACCACATCATCCTCTTTATGCATGTTGTCTTACTCCAAGCTGTATAGGCTCGAAAGCCTACTACCAATTAAGCATATTAGGTGATGTGCATCTCTGTAATGAGAAGGGGTGTGGTCTAATAACATCAACACCCTATATCAGGTGTGCATAATTATTAGGCAACTTCCTTTCCTTTGGCAAAATGGGTCAAAAGAAGGACTTGACAGGCTCAGAAAAGTCAAAAATAGTGAGATATCTTGCAGAGGGATGCAGCACTCTTAAAATTGCAAAGCTTCTGAAGCGTGATCATCGAACAATCAAGCGTTTCATTCAAAATAGTCAACAGGGTCGCAAGAAGCGTGTGGAAAAACCAAGGCGCAAAATAACTGCCCATGAACTGAGAAAAGTCAAGCGTGCAGCTGCCAAGATGCCACTTGCCACCAGTTTGGCCATATTTCAGAGCTGCAACATCACTGGAGTGCAATACTCAGAGACATGGCCAAGGTAAGAAAGGCTGAAAGACGACCACCACTGAACAAGACACACAAGCTGAAATTTCAACACTGGGCCAAGAAATATCTCAAGACTGATTTTTCTAAGGTTTTATGGACTGATGAAATGATAGTGAGTCTTGATGGGCCAGATGGATGGGCCCGTGGCTGGATTGGTAAAGGGCAGAGAGCTCCAGTCCGACTCAGACGCCAGCAAGGTGGAGGTGGAGTACTGGTTTGGGCTGGTATCATCAAAAATGAGCTTGTGGGGCCTTTTCGGGTTGAGGATGGAGTCAGCTCAACTCCCAGTCCTACTGCCAGTTTCTGGAAGACACCTTCTTCAAGCAGTGGTACAGGAAGAAGTCTGCATCCTTCAAGAAAATCATGATTTTCATGCAGGACAATGCTCCATCACACGCGTCCAAGTACTCCACAGCGTGGCTGGCAAGAAAGGGTATAAAAGAAGAAAATCTAATGACATGGCCTCCTTGTTCACCTGATCTGAATCCCATTGAGAACCTGTGGTCCATCATCAAATGTGAGATTTACAAGGAGGGAAAACAGTACACCTCTCTGAACAGTGTCTGGGAGGCTGTGGTTGCTGCTGCACGCAATGTTGATGGTGAACAGATCAAAACACTGACAGAATCCATGGATGGCAGGCTTTTGAGTGTCCTTGCAAAGAAAGGTGGCTATATTGGTCACTGATTTGTTTTTGTTTTGTTTTTGAATGTCAGAAATGTATATTTGTGAATGTTGAGATGTTATATTGATTTCACTGGTAAAAAAAAATAATTGAAATGGGTATATATTTGTTTTTTGTTAAGTTGCCTAATAATTATGCACAGTAATAGTGACCTGCACACACAGATATCCCCCTAAAATAGCTATAACTAAAAACAAACTAAAAACTACTTCCGAAACTATTCAGCTTTGATATTAATGAGTTTTTTGGGTTCATTGAGAACATGGTTGTTGTTCAATAATAAAATTAATCCTCAAAAATACAACTTGCCTAATTATTCTGCACTCCCTGTATATATATATATATATATATATATATATATATATATATATATATAATACACTCACCGGACACTTTATAAGGTATACCTGTTCAATTGCTTGGTAACACAAATTGCTAATCAGCCAATCACATGGCAGCAACTCAATGCATTTAGGCATCTAGACGTGGTGAAGACGACTTGCTGAAGTTCAAACCGAGCATCAGAATGGGGAAGAAGAGGGAGGCGGAGCCAGCCGGAGACCAACATGGCCGCGTTTTACTGGAGCTCTGTATACAGTCGTCCTGTAGGGCTTAAAAGCGGGGGAAATCCGACAGCAAAGTGGACCAAATTGGGGCACATTTACTCCTCTTAGCTTACTACCTTGAGTGAGAGGCTTTGAAACACAATTGGATGCCGACAACTCTGACCACGCAACGAAATGCTGATCCCAGGTCTCACACACGACGAACTGCACAGCACATGCTAGCTGAAGTTGCATGGCGGGCAGGGGTGTATTACCGCCTAGGCAGACAAGGCACGGGCCTAGGGCGGCAGATTGGTGGGGGCGGCACTTTTTTGAGCCTCAGTAGGAGCGGTGAACCTGATGAGCCCCATGCAGCAGCAGCTGCTGTATTAACTTTCTAGTGATGCTTGCTACATGAGTACAGTAAGGCTGCCTACTGACTGTACTCATGTAGCAGGCATCACTAGAAAGTTAGTACAGCGTGGCCGGGATTAAGGGGCCAGGGGCAGGGCCGCGACAAGGGGTGACTATAGTGAATGTACAAAGAATGTAGGATAAGATGCTGCCCTGCCCATTTCTAAAGACAAATCCAGTCGCAATTTCCTTAGAGAGAGGTGCACAACACCGTTTTTCTTAGCTGCAGCAGGACTCTCCAGCTGCTACCTGTAACGGAAGTAATTCACTGCCTCCCTGTCTGTAAACTGCAGGAGGGCTAGCCAGCTAGGCTTTTAAACAGTTATTTCAGCGTGTGAGACTGATGTGGGCTGATGATCTTATGCCCCTCCCCCTCTTGCCCTGTGGTTTTATTTATCTTCATGGAGACCGTACAACCAATCAGGCACATTCTGACAGGCAGTGTTATTTCAGCCGGCCTGCTTGAGCGGGAGAATAGAAAATTGTGGTGCTGAAGTGCTTAACTTCCCCAATTGCAGTCTTAGATGCATCTCAAACTGCTCCCAACATATGGAAGTCCAAAAGTGTGCAGCGTATGTATAAAATCAGTGACTGTAGCTGTGTTTTTTTCTTTCTATTTTCAGATCATTTTTATTTAGTTGATTTCCCTGCCCTGAAACTATTGTCCATGAAATGTGTATCAGTGTCATTAATGTTTCATGAACTGCTCAAACTTTTGTTTTCTTGTGATATATAATTTTTAATCACTGGATGGAAATCAAAGTTACCTCTCAAAAGATAAATAAAACATTAATATTACAAATCTGTAACAATATTGTGTGCATTTGTTTTTGTTTAAAACTGTTACATTGTAAAATAGTAAAATAAGAGATAATAAAACACTTACGCCTAGATTACGAGTTTGGCGTTAGCCTTAAAAAGCAGCGTTAAGGGGTCCTAACGCTGCTTTTTAACGCCCGCTGGTATTACAAGTTTGGTAGGTACAGGTGTACCGCTCACTTTTTTCTGCGACTTTTCCATACCGCAAATCCCCTTACGTCAATTGCGTATCCTATCTTTTTAATGGGATTTGCCTAACGCTATTACAAGTCTTGGAAGAAGTGAGCGGTACAGCCTCTACCTCCAAGACTCCTACCGCATATAAAAGTCAGTAGTTAAGAGTTTTATGGGCTAACGCTGGAACATAAAGCTCGTAACTACAGTGCTAAAAAGTACACTAACACCCATAAACAACCTATGAATCCCTAAACCGAGGCCCCTCCACATCGCAAACACTATAATAAAATTATTTAACCACTAATCTGCCGACCAGACATAGCCGCCACCTACATTATAGCTATGAACCCCTAATCTGCTGCCCCTAACATCGCCGACACCTACATTATATTTATTAACCCCTAATCTGCCCCCCAACGTCGCTGCCACCTACCTACACTTATTAACCCCTAATCTGCCGACTGGACATCGCCGCCACTATAATAAATGTATTAATAAAGGGTTAGGGGTTAATAAATATAATGTAGGTGTCTGCAATGTTAGGGGCAGCAGATTAGGGCTTCATAGCTATAATGTAGGTGGTGGCGGTGTCCGGAGCGGCAGATTAGGGGTTAATAGATTAGGGGTTAATAATATAATGCAGGTGGCGAGGATGTCGGGGCGGCAGATTAGAGGTTAATAAGTGTAAGGTTAGGGGTGTTTAGACTCAGGGTTCATGTTAGGGTGTTAGGTGTAGACTTAGAAAGTGTTTCCCCATAGGAAACAATGGGCTGCGTTAAGAGCTGAACGCTGCTTTTTTGCAGGTGTTAGGTTTTTTTTCAGCCAGCTCAGCCCCATTGTATCCTATGGGGAAATCGTGCACGAGCACGTTTTTCCATCTTACCGCTACCGTAAGCAACGCTGGTATTACAGGTAGAAGTGGAGCTAAATTTTGCTCAACGCTCACTTTTCTGAGGCTACCGCAGCCATTCAGAAAACTTGTAATACCAGCGTTGTTTAAAGTGTGCACTGGAAAAAAAAAGGAGCGTTTGCTCCGCAAGTTTTTACAGACAAAACTTGTAATCTAGCCGATTATGTGCATAATCACTGTCTACATAATAACACATTGGGGGGTAGTTATCAACGCGTCTACTTTACCTGCCTTCGCCGGCCCAATACGCCCGCCTAAGCTCGCCTCACATCGCCGCCGCAGACCTGCAAAAATTCGCCTAAGTTATCAAAAAAGCTGTCAAAAAGCCGAGCACCAAGTACGGGGCAATGAGCAGCGGACTGTGAGAGTTATCACTCATCCGATCGCGCTGCTCTTCTGCTTTTTTACAGCTTTCTTGCTAGCCTGTCACTAAGCACCCACACTAAACTACACTGTTCTACCCCCTATACCGGCGCCCCCGGAGCCCCCCGCAACTAAATAAAGTTAGTAACCCCTAAACCGCCGCTCCCTGACCCCGCCGCAACCTACATTATACCTAGTAACCCCTATCCTGCCCCCCCTATACCGTCGCCCTCTATAATAAAGTTATTAACCCCTATCCTGCTGATCCCGCACCTCGCCGCAACTAAATAGTTTAACCCCTAAACCGCCGCTCCCTGACCCCGCTGCAACTATAATATATGTATTAACCCCTAAACCGCTGCTCCCGGACCCCGCTGCAACCTATATTAAATTTATTAACCCCTATCCTGCTCCCCTACACCGTCGCCACCTATAATACATTTATTAACCCCTATCCTGCCCCCCACTACACCGCCGCCACTGTAATAAAATTATTAACCCCTAAACCTAAGTCTAACACTAACCCTAACACCCCCCTAACTTAAATATTAATGAAATAAATCTAAATAATATTTCTATTATGAACTAAATTAATCCTATTTAAAACTAAATACTTACCTTTAAAATAAACCCTAATATAGCTACAATATAAATAATAATTATATTGTAGCTATGTTAGGATTTATTTTTATTTTACAGGCAAATTTCAATTTATTTTAACTAGGTACAATAGCTATTAAATAGTTATTAACTATTTAATAGCTTACCTAGCTAAAATAAAGAGAAATTAACCTGTAAAATAAAAACTAACCTAAGTTACAATTACACCTAACACTACACTATACTTTAATAAATTATTCCTATTTAAAACTAAATATTTACCTGTAAAATAAACCCTAAGATAGCTACAATATAATTAATAATTACATTGTAGCTATCTTAGGATTTATATTTATTTTACAGGTAACTTTGTATTTATTTTAGCTAGTTAGAATAGTTATTAAATAGTTATTAACTATTTAATAACTACCTAGCTAAAAGAAATACAAAATTACCTGTAAAATAAATCCTAACCTAATTTACAATTAAACCTAACACTACACTATCATTAAATTAATTAAATAAATTAACTACAAATAACTACAATTAAATACAATTACATAAACTAACTAAAGTACAAAAAATAAAAAAAGCTAAGTTACAAAAAATAAAAAAATAAGTTACAAACATTTTAAAAATATTACAACAATTTTAAGCTACTTACACCTAATCTAAGCCCCCTAATAAAATAGCAAAGCCCCCCAAAATAAAAAAAATGCCCTACCCTATTCTAAATTAAAAAAGTTCAAAGCTCTTTTACCTTACCAGCCCTTAAAAGGGCCTTTCGTGGGGATTCTATCAGCCAATCGGAATTAAGGTAGGAAAAATATGATTGGCTGATTGAATCAGCCAATCAGATTGAAGTTCAATCCGATTGGCTGATCCAATCAGCCAATCAGATTTAGCTTGCATTCTATTGGCTTATCCAATCAGCCAATAGAATGCGAGCTCAATCTGATTGGCTGATTCAATCAGCCAATCAGATTTTTCCTACCTTAATTCCGATTGGCTGATAGAATCCTATCAGCCAATTGGAATTGAAGGGAAGCCATCTTGGATGACGTCCGTCGGGAAAGAAGGATGTTCCCCATCGGCGGGATGAAGATTGAAGACCCTGCTTGGAAGATGACATCGCCCGGATAGAAGACTTCTTCAGCGCCGCTTGGAAGATGACATCGCCCGGATGGATGACTTCTTCAGCGCCGACTGGATGATCACTTCATCGGATGGAAGATTTCTTCAGCGCCCCTTGGAGGATCACTTCTGCCACTCCGGATCTCCTCTTCGGTTCCATCGCTGCTCGGCTGAGTGAAGACGACTCAAGGTAGGATGATCTTCAGGGGATTAGTGTTAGGTTATTTTAAGGGGGGTTTGGGTTAGATTAGGGGTATGTGGGTGGTGGGTTTTAATGTTGGGGGGGGTTGTATTTTTCTTTTACAGGCAAAAGAGCTGAATTCTTTGGGGCATGCCCCACAAAAGGCCCTTTTAAGGGCTGGTAAGGTAAAAGAGCTTTGAACTTTTTTAATGTAGAATAGGGTAGGGAATTTTTTTATTTTGGGGGGCTTTGTTATTTTATTAGGGGGCTTAGATTAGGTGTAATTATCTTAAAATTGTTGTAATATTTTTTAAATGTTTGTAACCTATTTTTTTTTTTTTGTAACTTAGCTTTTTTTATTTTTTGTACTTTAGTTAGTTTATGTAATTGTATTTAATTGTATTTATTTGTAGTTAATTTATTTAATTAATTTAATGATAGAGTAGTGTTAGGTTTAATTGTAACTTAGGTTAGGATTTATTTTACAGGTAATTTTGTATTTCTTTTAGCTAGGTAGTTATTAAATAGTTAACAACTATTTAATAACTATTCTAACTAGCTAAAATAAATAAAGTTACCTGTAAAATAAATAGAATTCCTAAAATAGCTACAATGTAATTATTAATTACATTGTAGCTATCTTAGGGTTTATTTTACAGGTAAGTATTTAGTTTTAAATAGGAATAATTTATTTAAGTATAGTGTAGTGTTAGGTGTAATTGTAACTTAGGTTAGTTTTTATTTTACAGGTAAATTTCTCTTTATTTTAGCTAGGTAGTTATTAAATAGTTAATAACTATTTAATAGCTATTGTACCTAGTTAAAATAAATTGAAAGTTACCTGTAAAATAAAAATAAATCCTAAGATAGCTACAATATAATTATTATTTATATTGTAGCTATATTAGGGTTTATTTTAAAGGTAAGTATTTAGTTTTAAATAGGATTAATTTAGTTAATAATAGAAATATTATTTAGATTTATTTAATTAATATTTAAGTTAGGGGGGTGTTAGGGTTAGTGTTAGACTTAGGTTTAGGGGTTAATAAATTTATTACAGTGGCGGCGGTGTAGTGGGGGGCAGGATAGGGGTTAATAAATGTATTATAGGTGGCGACGGTGTAGGGGGGGCAGATTAGGGGTTAATAAATTTAATATAGGTTGCAGCAGGGTCCGGGAGCGGCGGTTTAGGAGTTAAACTATTTATTTATTTGCGGCGAGGTGCGGGATCAGCAGGATAGGGGTTAATAACTTTATTATAGAGGGCGGCGGTATTGGGGGGCAGTATGGGGTTACTAGGTATAATGTAGGTTGGGGCGGTGTCCGGGAGCGGCAGTTTAGGGGTTAATACATTTATTATAGTTGCGGCGGGGTCAGGGAGCGGCGGTTTAGGGGTTAATATGTATAGAGTAGCTTGCGGTGGGCTCCGGGAGCGGCGATTTAGGGGGTAATAACTTTATTTAGTTGCGGTGGTGTAGGGGGGGGGCAGATTAGGGGTGTTTAGACTCGGCGTACATGTTAGGGTGTTAGGTGTAGACAGCTCCCATAGGAATCAATGGTATGTCTGGCAGCAGCGAACTTGTACTTTCGCTATGGTCAGACTCCCATTGATTCCTATGAGATCCGCCGCCTCCAGGGCGGCGGATTGAAAACCAGGTACGCTGAGCCGGAATAGTGATGTGCGTACCTGCTAGTTTTTTGATAACTAGCAAAAGTAGTCAGATCTGGAGTGACGCAAGAATCGATTTGTGTCGGACTGAGTTCGGCGGATCGAAGCTTACGTCACAAAATTCTACTTTTGCCGGTCTCTAGCCTTTGATAACTAAGGCGAATCAGCCTCGCCACAAATACGCTGCGGAATTCCAGCATATTTGAGGTTGATGGCTTGATAACTAGGCCCCATTGTACAGTCTTTCATTATTAAAAAACTTTCTCACAAATAATTAAGCTTATGTGCCACAGTTTACTCACCCCAAATGCATCCCTCCCTTTTCATCTTCCTCCCTGCATTTTCACCTCTTCCTCCCTCCCTTCTTTCTTTCTTTCTTTCTTTCTTTTATTTAGTTTGGAAAAGCCATTAAAAACTAAAAATGTCATGTTACACCCTGTCATATATATATATATATATATATATATATATAATGGCTAAAAATGGCCTAAAACCTGGGGGGCAGCAGAATTTTAAATGCCTAGGGCAGCACGAAACCTAAATACACCACTGATGGAGGGTATAGGCGGCTGAGATGTGGCAACAGAGGAGGTAAAAGCTACACAAAGTTGCATGCCACCCACACTGAAAACCCCAAAAATAACCCCAAATAAAAGAAACACATAGTGGGGGAAACAGGACAAGAAACAGTAAAAAGTAGCACGTTACATTAACTACAAGGAACACACTGGGGCAGAATAAAGGTTATCAAAGATGATAAGACCATCATCTACAAGGACCTGGAAGACTTAGATCACTTCTGCAAGCAACTGAATATCGCACTACCATCGTTGCCATCGTTGTCCAACAAGCCCAAACAGAAAAAGCAAGCGCCAAAAGTGGATCATGATGGCGAAAAAGAAGAAGAATTCACCAACCCACAGAGACAATACAAATGAGATGACAATCAACCCCAAATGAGGTTATAACATCCCTCACTTGTTTAATCTTAATGAGAGCCACAAGAGATCCTAAAAAAGGACTTTTGCGTTACCATAAGAACAATGTTTTTGAAATTCCATGAAATATTAATACTTGTTTCCCCCCTTTTCCTCCTCCCTAATGCTCATTGATAATGTAACTGCCCAACAGGACTGACCCGACAGATCTGTCTAATCCCCCCCATAACAATATGAAAAGCTGTAATAAGATGGCTTATCTACATTGTTTAAAAATTGTTGTTTTAAAAGTTTTATGTTATCAATGTTTATTCCACTGTAAGTTTAGATACAGTTGTTCAGATTGTAACTCTTGTATTTTTGTTCTTATTCAATCTAGTACCATCAGAATGGGACTCTCCCCACTCTTCATACTAGGAGAACTATACAGATCACCGTTTAAGTTTTTTGTTGAATTGCTGGTGACCCTCAGGGGTAAGACTTTTTTCATACATGAGACTGACCACCCACATACATACACATGACGAACCCCAATATAATAATTTTGTCCCAAAATACTAAGGGACTTAATTCACCAACCAAGAGATCAGTTGCGATGAGAAGCTTAGCTAAAAACAAAAATTATATTGTATTCCTTCAAGAAACACATTTTATTTCTGGTTCAGAACCGAAATTCTCCAAAGACTTCCCAATTGGCTTCTTTAATTCTTATAACGTTAAAAAGAATGGAGTGAGTATATTGATTCATAAACATCTTCAAATCCAAAGGCATAATACGATTACTGATAATGAAGGGATAATTTTGATAGTGACTGGCCTTTTGTTCCACAAACTAGTTACCTTGGTTAATATTTATGCCCCCCAACAATAGAAAAGCTAAATTTTTCCAACACCTTTGCTCAATGGTAACTGAACACACGAAAGGAATGCTGAACTTAGGAGGGGATTTAAATATTACAATAGACCCCACATTAGATGCAAACTCAGGCCAGACCACCTGATACAGTCTTTAAGTGTTTATATTATTTGGGCTTACTTGATACCTATCAAATTCAGCACCCAAAACAATGCAATAACACCTTTTATTCTCACCCATGGGCAGTATACACAAGACTAGAGGATATATTTATAGATCGGAACCACTTATCATTTGTAAAAGAAACACACATTCAGCCGACTGCCTGGTCAGATCATTCACTGGCATATCTCCAAGTAAACTGGCCAGACCGCCCAATTACTCCATGTATGTGGAGATTGGATAACTCACTCCTTCATTACCCTCTCACATCAGAAGCCCTCTTTAAATCCTTTAACAGAGTATTTTAATCATAACACCTCAACAGATATCACGCCAGACACTCTCTGGCAAGCTCATAATGCTGTAATGAGGGGCGAATGTATTAAGCTCAACGCTCATAGGAAGAAAACATATAATAACACTATAAACACGCTGACAACGTGCCTAAGGCATCTAGAACTACAGCACAAAAACAACCCAAAAGACCGCACCACAAATATTCCTCGCCAAAACAAGACAGGAAATTAATTTAATCTTGACAAAAAAGCCCAAAGAAAATCCCTATCCCTCAAAAAACATTCTTCTATGAAGGGAACAAAGCAGTTCCACTACTAGCTAAATTATTAAAGGCTCAGTCCCCCAACACCCAAATTCATAACCTCATAAGCACTGAAATTAAGCCAATTTATGATAGTCAAGAAATTGTAAATCACTTCAGCGAATTCTACTCTAAACTCTATAATTGGCCCTTGAGAGATTCCACGGAACATATAACGCAAATGTTGCAATACATCAGAGATGCCGAATTACCTATAATACAATGCTCCAAAAGAGAAGCATTAGATTCCCCTATAACTTTGCAAGAGGTACTTATGGCAATCTCTGACCTCCCAGTTAGAAAAAGCCCAGGCCCAGATGGCTTCACCAATTTATACTATAAGTTATTTAAAACCATTCTAGCCCCCCATTTGCTAAACCTATTTCATTCAATAGATGAAGGCCAAACCTTTCCGTATGAGATGCTTAACGCACACATTTCGGTAGTTCTAAAACTTAATAAGCCTCCCACAAATCTGAGTAGCTATAGACCTATCTCCCTCCTTAAAAACGGACATAAAAATACTGGGATAAATCTTAGCAAAATGACTTAACACGATACTGCACAACATAATTCACACCGACCAAGTAGGATTTGTCCCAAACAGGGAGGCAAGAGATAATACTATTAGGGCATTGACACTTATATCATACACAAAATGTAATAATATGCCGGTTGTCCTGCTTTCTACAAACGCAGAGAAAGCGTTTGATCGCATAAATTGGTGCTTCCTAGAAAAAAAACCTGAAAGCAGTGGGACTAGGCCCTAAAATGCTTTTGCGGATACTAACGCCTAGATTTAGAGTTCTGCGGCCAAAGGGGTGCGTTAGCTATGCATGCTTTTTTTCCCACGCACCTTTTAAATACCGCTGGTATTTAGAGTTCACAGAATGGCTGGGTTTTCAGTGCGTTAGGCTCCAAAAAGGGAGCGTAGAGCATAATTTAACGCCACTGCAACTCTAGATACCAGCGGTGCTTACGGAAGCGGCCAGCTTAAAAAACGTGCTCGTGCACAATTCCCCCATAGAAAACAATGGGGCCATTTGAGCTTAAAAAAAAACCTAACACCTGCAAAAAAGCCGCGTTCAGCTCCTAACGCAGCCCCATTGTTTTCTATGGGGAAACACTTCCTACGTCTGCACCTAACACTCTAACATGTACCCCGAGTCTAAACACCCCTAACCTTACACTTATTAACCCCTATTCTGCCGCCCCCGCTATCGCTGACACCTGCATATTTTTTTTAACCCCTAATCTGCCGCTCCGGAAACCGCCGCTACTTACATTATCCCTATGTACCCCTAACGTCGCCTTCACCTGCCTACACTTATTAACCCCTAATCTGTCGACCGGACCGCGCCGCTATTATAATAAAGTTATTAACCCCTAATCTGCTTCACTCCCGCCTCAATAACCCTATAATAAATAGTATTAACCCCTAATCTGCCCTCCCTAACATCGCCGACACCTAACTTCAAACATTAACCCCTAATCTGCCGACTGGAGCTCACCGCTATTCTAATAAATGTATTAACCCCTAAAGCTAATTCTAACCCTAACCCTAACACCCCCCTAAGTTAAATATAATTTTTATCTAACAAAATAAATTAACTCTTATTAAATAACTTATTCCTATTTAAAGCTAAATACTTACCTGTAAAATAAACCCTAATATAGCTACAATATAAATTATAATTATATTGTAGAAATTTTAGGATTAATATTTATTTTACAGGCAACTTTGTTATTATATTAACCAGGTACAATAGCTATTAAATAGTTAAGAACTATTTAATAGCTAAAATAGTTAAAATAGTTAAAAAAAATAGTTAAAATAATTACAAAATTACCTGTAAAATAAATCCTAACCTAAGTTACAATTAAACCTAACACTACACTATCAATAAATTAATTAAATACAATACCTACAATTATCTACAATTAAACCTAACACTACACTATCAATAAATAAATTAAATACAATATCTACAATTATCTACAATTAAACCTAACACTACACTATCAATAAATTATTTAAATAAAATATCTACAAATAAATAAAATGAAATAAACTAACTAAAGTACGAAAAATAAAAAAGAACTAAGTTACAAAAAATAAAAAATATTTACAAACATTAGAAAAATATTACAACAATTTTAAACTAATTACACCTACTCTAAGCCCCCTAATAAAATAACAAAGCCCCCCAAAATAAAAAATGCCCTACCCTATTCTAAATTAAAAAAGTTCAAAGCTCTTTTACCTTACCAGCCCTGAACAGGGCCCTTTGCGGGGCATGCCCCAAAGAATTCAGCTCTTTTGCCTGTAAAAAAACCACATACAATACCCCCCCCAACATTACAACCCACCACCCACATACCCCTAATCTAACCCAAACCCCCCTTAAATAAACCTAACACTAAGCCCCTGAAGATCTCCCTACCTTGTCTTCACCTCACCGGGTCCCAATCTGTCCAGAAGAGCCTCCGATGTCTTGATCCAAGCCCAAGTGGTGGGCTGAAGAGTGACGTCCATCCTCGGGCTGAAGTCTGGATCCAAGCGGCGGCTTAAGAAATCCATCATCGGGCTGAAGTCGGAAGTCCATCATCGGGATGAAGTCTTCTATCAAGCCGCATCTTCAATCTTCTTTCTTCTGGAGCGGAGAAGAGCCATCTTCTTTCCAACCGACACGGATCCAACCTCTTCAACCGACGCCTACTCGCCAAATGACGGTTCCTTTAAATGACGTCATCCAAGATGGCGTCCCTCGAATTCCGATTGGCTGATAGGATTCTATCAGCCAATCGGAATTAAGGTAGGAATATTCTGATTGGCTGATGGAATCAGCCAATCAGAATCAAGTTCAATCCGATTGGCTGATCCAATCAGCCAATCAGATTGAGCTCGCATTCTATTGGCTGTTCTGATCAGCCAATAGAATGCGAGCTCATTCTGATTGGCTGATTGGATCAGCCAATCGGATTGAACTTGATTCTGATTGGCTGATTCCATCAGCCAATCAGAATATTCCTACCTTAATTCCGATTGGCTGATAGAATCCTATCAGCCAATCGGAATTCGAGGGACGCCATCTTGGATGACGTCATTTAAAGGAACCGTCATTCGGCGAGTAGGCGTCGGTTGAAGAGGTTGGATCCGCGTCGGTTGGAAAGAAGATGGCTCCGCTCCGCTCCTGAAGAAAGAAGATTGAAGATGCGGCTTGATAGAAGACTTCATCCCGATGATGGATTTCCGACTTCAGCCGATGATGGATTTCTTCAGCCGCCGCTTGGATCCAGACTTCAGCCCGAGGATGGACGTCACTCTTCAGCCCCCCGCTTGGGCTTGGATCAAGACATCGGAGGCTCTTCTGGACAGATCGGGACCTGGTGAGGTGAAGACAAGGTAGGGAGATCTTCAGGGGCTTAGTGTTAGGTTTATTTAAGGGGGGTTTGGGTTAGATTAGGGGTATGTGGGTGGTGGGTTGTAATGTTGGGGGGGTATTGTATGTGTTTTTTTTACAGGCAAAAGAGCTGAATTCTTTGGGGCATGCCCCGCAAAGGGCCCTGTTCAGGGCTGGTAAGGTAAAAGAGCTTTGAACTTTTTTAATTTAGAATAGGGTAGGGCATTTTTTATTTTTGGGGGCTTTGTTATTTTATTAGGGGGCTTAGAGTAGGTGTAATTAGTTTAAAATTGTTGTAATATTTTTCTAATGTTTGTAAATATTTTTTTATTTTTTGTAACTTAGTTCTTTTTTATTTTTCGTACTTTAGTTAGTTTATTTCATTGTATTTATTTGTAGATATTTTATTTAAATAATTTATTGATAGTGTAGTATTAGGTTTAATTGTAGATAATTGTAGATATTGTATTTAATTAATTTATTAATAGTGTAGTGTTAGGTTTAATTGTAGATAATTGTAGGTATTGTATTTAATTAATTTATTGATAGTGTAGTGTTAGGTTTAATTGTAATTTAGGTTAGGATTTATTTTACAGGTAATTTTGTAATTATTTTAACTATTATAGCTATTAAATAGTTCTTAACTATTTAATAGCTATTGTACCTGGTTAAAATAAATACAAAGTTGCCTGTAAAATAAATATTAATCCTAAAATAGCTATAATATAATTATAATTTATATTGTAGCTATATTAGGGTTTATTTTACAGGTAAGTATTTAGATTTAAATAGGAATAATTTATTTAATAAGAGTTAATTTATTTCGTTAGAATAAAATTATATTTAATTTAGGGGAGTGTTAGGGTTAAAATTAGCTTTAGGGGTTGAAAAATTTATTAGAGTAGCGGTGAGCTCCGATCGGCAGATTAGGGGTTAATACTTGAAGTTAGGTGTCGGCGATGTTAGGGAGGGCAGATTAGGGGTTAATATTATTTATTATAGGGTTATTGAGGCGGGAGTGAGACGGATTAGGGGTTAATAACTTTATTATAATAGCGGTGCGGTCCGCTCGGCAGATTAGGGGTTAATAAGTGTAGGCAGGTGGAGGCGACGTTGTGGGGGGCAGATTAGGGGTTAATAAATATAATATAGGGGTCGGAGGTGTTAGGGGCAGCAGATTAGGGGTACATAGCTATAATGTAGCTGGCGGCGGCGTGCGGATGGCAGATTAGGGGTTAATAAGTGTAGGCAGGTGGAGGCGACGTTGTGGGGGCAGATTAGGGGTTAATAAATATAATATTGGGGTTGGCGGTGTTAGGGGCAGCAGATTAGGGGTACATAGGGATAACGTAGTTGGCGGCAGTGTACGGAGCGGAAGATTAGGGGTTAAAAATTTTTTATAGAGTGGCTGCGATGTGGGGGGGCCTCGGTTTAGGGGTACATAGGTAGTTTATGGGTGTTAGTGTACTTTAGAGCACAGTAGTTAAGAGCTTTATAAACTGGCGTTAGCCCAGAAAGCTCTTAACTACTGACTTTTTTCTGCGGCTGGAGTTTTGTCGTTAGAGTTCTAACGCTCACTTCAGCCACGACTCTAAATACCGGCGTTAGAAAGATCCCATTGAAAAGATAGGATACGCAATTGACGTAAGGGGATCTGCGGTATGGAAAAGTTGCGGCTGCAAAGTGAGCGTTAGACACTTTCCTGACTGACTCCAAATACCGGCGGTAGCCTAAAACCAGCGTTAGGAGCCTCTAACGCTGGTTTTGACGGCTACCGCCCAACTCTAAATCTAGGCCTAAGTCTTTACAACCATCCCACAGCTAAAGTAAAAGCTAACGCAATGCTTTCAAACACATTAAAAATACAAATGGCCCAAGACAGGGATGTCCCCTGTCATAAATCTTGTTTATACTAACAATGGAAGTTCTATCTGCTAAAGTGTGACAGAACCAAGTGATAAAAGGTATTGAAATAGGACCACATGATTTTAAGATAGCATTATATGCTGACGATGTACTCTACAATATCTTCGCCATCCCAATCCATCCCAGAAATACTATCCGAAATCACTAAATTTGGTCAATACTCACACGGTAAACTCACAAAAGTCAGAACTTCTTAACATCTCTATGCCTTTAAAAGGATTCCAAGAACTATTATCTATATGTCCTCTGAACCTTCAGACCAAGACTCTGAGATGAAGAACAAAAAAGAAAAAAGACAACGGCACTACGATTGCTGTGTCCCACAATTTCCTATTCTCATGGGGTGTGAGAAATATCAAAAAAATGTGTGTGCGGAGACTTAGGTGCTGTACACTATAAGAGACAAACTGGAAAAATCAATTGCAAACAACAATTGAAAGAGTGTACTTATTAGCACTCAACAGCAAATAAAAGGTAAATGGCCATAGATACCTAGGTAGAAGGCCCAGGAAAAGGCGATTTAAAACTTAACTTTTATTAGTTCGGTAATAAAAAAGAAAAAAGAAAAGGGTATTTAAAATTCCAACCAGTGTGAAAATGGGAGAATGCAACTCCTAGGGAGAATAGTCTAACCAGTATATGGTATGCTCTCCAAGTTATGTCCACTTGAGGAGGGGGTAAAGTGTATGTATTTGTATATGATAATCAGGGATATGGCCCTTGATTTAGGGATTGTATCACTTTCAATTTACAAAAACCCCTATTTGGGTAAGATCCTCATGTATCTTGGGGGTGAGTGATGATACTAATATGTAGAGAACCCCAATTAAAGTGTCCCTATTGGGTATAATAATGTCAGAGTCTAAAGATTAAATATGATGCTCTGGATTGTTCTATAATTATCTAAACCCACCTAAAAGAGTATACACTAAAAATTGCTAAGATCCTGAATTAGTACATCGGGATACACATTGTTTACACAATTAAACTTGAAAATAGTAAATGTGCACTTGGTGATATAGTGGAAATACTCATGTGTGTGCCCCCTACTGGGTACTGGACATTTAACTCTGTATTGTAAACTGACTCTGATTGCAGTATCTTATGGGCTGCTTTGCTTCTGGTAACACAACCGGCAACGGAAAGACCAGATAAAGGTTGGCAAGATAAGGATCTTGTAACACTCTATATTAGTTCAAGAGTGATCTGGTTTTTACGTTTATTGCTTTCCTGAAGATGTTATAAACGAAAGAATGTCACTCTGTATATAGTTTCAATTCTATTTAGATAGTAGTTTCGTTATGGCATTGCACTATGGTTGTGCTTAACTTATTAATACTACTGATCTCAATGAGCAACAAATTGCCACCTATTCCAGTGGGTGGCTGTTATAAAACAGCACTTGTAATATCAGGATATATTCAAAAATATTTTGCCTTTATATGGCCCCTGTTGTAATATCGCCGGTTTTTGTTAGATCAATACTGCCAATTATACTATGTACAGTCCGCTTAGATATAAGAAAGTTAGGCAGTTATTATAAAAAATAGTACCCGTATCTGGTCAGTGTGTTTGGTGTACTGTAGAAATATCCCCTGTATTACGGTTAAATACTACCCCAGGGTACTTATTCCTTGTATAAATGCAGTAGGATTATTATAAAATCAATAAGTGACACTCCGGTATTAAGGTTAGCATATTACAGATTACCGGTTTTGTAAATACACGGGGTCTCTATACATTTGAGACCTAATGAAATCAGAGCTGAATTTGCTCACGGCTTTAGTCTAAAGTGCATATACTGAATCTAAAATTAGACTCCAATTTATATAGTACTTGTAAAAGTAATCGATATAGAATTGCTCGGTTTTACTAGGTCTCACTCACACGCAGACATACCATTTTAAATTAAATTCTAATAAGGCATTCTACCACAAATTCACACAGTTGTTAAAGTTAAAAAAGGAGAATTATCTCCAGCTTCCCTGACATGTTTCGCCAAAAAAAGGCTTTGTCAAAGGTGGGACGCCCGCCTTTCTTGGGACTTTTTATTGGCTGGCTTGTAGAAGGCTTGTCTCAATCCTGGATACTGATTGGTTGCCTTCCCTACAATACTATTGGTGGGGGGAGAAGGTGTATGTTCGTGACGTGATCTGTTAGACATCTATCTATTTGCGGGATGTAATCTGTTGTTAACTGTATGTTCATTGAGCCAAAGCAGATCTACCTATATAAATATAAGGACAATAAAGGAAAACTCATGGGAATAGAAAAGCGGGAGGTTACTAAGTCACTGGTTCAAAAAACCTCATATAAAGGATTAATCAAATACCTCAAATGTTGCTAGGCTGGGCATAACAAGGAAGTGTTGTTATTAACGGAGCCTCACAGTATGATAAAATAAACTCAAATAAAGGAAGGAGCATCCTTCTGATTTTAGATGGTGATTGTTGAACTTGTCGAGAGAAAAGTGTCCTAATACGTGTCGAAAGACAAGACCTTAATAAAATAACAGTGTTAAAATGTATAAGAGAGTGCGAATGAAACTATACTCCGTTCCTGGAGTGATGTGTGTTGGATAGTGCTGACAGAAAGGGGGGTCTAAATCTAAAAAGCATTCTATTAATATTGGTATGTTTAACCCTTGTGTGTACTAGGGATGTGAAAGGGGAAAGAAAACATTCCTAGATAATATATTCCGATTCAATTTTAGTATTGAACGTGTGGGAGATGTGCTGACATAATGGACCATATAAAATCATAACTTTACAATAGTGTACGTGATTTAAGGCATAAGTGTTATTCTACTATTTGGGCAGAAGAAGAGTTATTGCCCTATTAAATTCCATTTAAAGAAAAAATAAAAAATGTGCTAGTGCTCAAAGATATATGTGACTTAACAAACATGCAACATTTAAATAACCAGTTGTTTTGTGAAACAGAGGAGTATTACATTTCCTTACATTTCTTTAGTTTTCCCCTCTTAAGTGACTCCTTCCCTTTGTGTTTTTTTATTTTTTATTTTTTTTAAAAAATTCTCCCGTCGGGGACTTTATTGGTTTATTAATTCTAGCCCATATTTGGTAATGTTCTAGTACACTGTATTTAGATATATGTGTCCCTCGACCTTTTCTCTCTAGAGTTACACTTTACAGAAAACAATAATAATTGTTTTGTTCATTTAATCCCCTTGGGTGTACACTATCTAATAGGTAAATCCACCTGCACTCTGCTCTTAATAGTGCTTGTTCCATATTTCCCCCTCTGATGCCTAGGGATATTTTTTCTACTCCTTGGCATTTCAACTCTCTCGGATTTGCACAGTGATATGTTAAGAAGTGAGATGCCACTGAGGTTATAGTTTTTCCATCATCCAGATCTTTTGCGGCATTTTTGATGTTTCTTACATGCTCCTGTAGTCTGACTCTGAGTTGTCGGCTGGTCATCCCTACATAGAACTTAGGATGGCTGCAGGATAATACATATATTATGCTCTCAGATGTGCAGCTGATGTAATTCTTCATTTTGTGTGTATGGCCAAACCGGTCTTGAATCATATCTATTTTACGAATATATTTACAAGATGAGCAAGTGCCGCAAGGAAAGCATCCTGCCTGTATGGCAGTCCTTGTTCTCCCCACTTGGTAGTGGCTGCGGGAAACCATGTCCTTTATATTCTGGGTTCTCCTGTATCCTATTTGTATCTTGTCTCCTACGATAGGTTTAAGATCTTGGTCTAGAGTGAGAATATGCCAGTGTTTGTTTAGTATGTTATTTATTAATTGTACTTGCGGATTATAGGTCAGGATCAGTCTAGTTTGTTCATCTTTCCTTTTGATCTTTTTGCAGAGTAATTCCGATCGGTTCGTTTGGATTGCCTTGTTTTTGGCTTTTTTGATATTCCTTTTACTATATCCTCTGTCCTGTAAGCGCTGTTCCAGCAGTTTGGCTTGTTCATTGAATAGGTGTGTATTGCTACAGTTTCTTCTTATCCTTAAAAATTCACCAACTGGTAATGATTTAGTTGTTCCAGGGGCATGAGAGCTAGTATTGTGTAGTATGCTGTTAGTTGCTGTTTCTTTTCAATAGAGATTGGTCTGTATGTGTCCTTCCTGATCTTTGGATATCTTAAGATCCAGGAAATCTATCTCTGTTTGACTCATTGTATATGTCAGTTTTATATTCAGATCATTCTGATTTAAATCCTGAAGGAAAATCTCTAGTTCTTCCTTAGTTCCTTCCCACATAAACAGAATGTCATCTATGTACCTTATCCAGAAAGGTATTTTATCTGTTTCGATTGAATGAGTGTCATTAAATACTACATGCTTTTCCCAAAACCCCAGGAATAGTTTGGCGTAGGTAGGGGCACAGGCTGTGCCCATCGCTGTCCCTTGAACTTGAAGGTAAAACTGGTTGGCAAAAGTAAAGAAATTGTTTTTGAGGACAAATTCCAATAAAAATGAACAAATCATGATCTTCCTTTTCAGAAGACCCTTGATTGAGAAAAAATTGGACTGCCCTAAGTCCATTATCATGTTCTATGGAGGTATATAGGGACTCTACGTCTGCTGTGACAAGCCAGGTTTCTTTTCTGATGTTAATATTTTCCAGCCTCTGTAAAATCTCCATAGTGTCTGGGACATAGGAGGGAAGGGCATCCATAAATTCTCTCAGCCTGTGATCAATATACTGACTGGCCTTTTCCGATAGGCACTCATTGCCCGAAACAATGGGCCTACCCGGAGGATTGGTAAGGTTTTTGTGAACCTTAGGTATAAGATAGAAGGTCGCAATCCTAGGGTGTTTAACTGTAAGGAACTTGATTTCATATGCTTTTATAATTCCTCTACTACTGGCTTCTTTGATGATTTTATTGTAGATATCACTATATTTCTCACTTGGGTTGTTAAATAGCTTTTCATAGCATTGGCGGTTTTTTAATTGTTTTTCAACCTGTTTTAAATACATGGGTAAAGGCCAGAGGACAATATTTCCACCCTTGTCAGCTTCTCTTATTATTATGTCATTCCATGTTTGTATTTCTTTAAGGGCCAATTTCTCAGTTTTTTGTCAGATTCTGTTGTTGATAGTCAGTTTTCAACTGTGAAATTTCTTCACAGACCACCTGATTGAATATTTCTAACTGAGTCGATAGATTATATTTTGGTACAAAGGTGGATTTAGCTTTCAGTTTATGTCTCCAAGATTTGGATTGAGATTCACTCAATCTTGTAATAGGCTCTCCGGGTCTTGTAAGCTTCTCCTATCATTCTCTGATAAGGTGGGATCAGATTTTTTGGCAAAGAATTTTTTTAAATTTAGTTTTCGTATAAATAACTGTATATCTTTGATCACTTCGAATTTATTCAATTGTCCCGTAGGACAAAAGGATAGACCTTTCGACAATACTGAGGTGTGATCTGAAGACAGTTGATGTTCTGACAGGTTAATCATTTTCAATGATTTAGTCTCATCTGGGAGAAAGGACTCAGGGCTCTTTGGTATTGTCTGCCCCCCCGATGTGTCCCTCTGGAACGACCTCTGGTTCTGGTTGGTCTTTTGTTTGTACTTCTGACCTCTCCTGGAGGTTCTACCTCGTCTGATGTGCCCTCGTCTAAAAAAATTCTTTCTCTTATTTCTAGTGGGTAGGGAGAAGGTAGAAGTAGAGGTACTGGGAGTTTCTTCACTATTATCATTACCCATAGTGTCCTCGCCATCTGTATAAGAGATATCACTTTGTATTATGTTGGACTGATTCGTTCTATGTGTATTTTTATAGAAATTTCTTCTTCTCCACTTGTAAATCTTTCTCTCTTTATAATCATTTATATCTCTAAATAACTTGCCCTGTTTCATGTCACGGAATTCCTTAATGTACTGGTCTAATTATTTCTGGTAGTTCTTATACATTTTTTCAAAATCCGAATGTGATTCATGTTTTTTGAGTTGTGTATATTGTTCTTGGATAGATGTTTCGAGTTTGTCATATTTCTCCTTATCATGTCATATCAGAATGTTCATAAGTTTGAATGAACACTCTGATAGAGCTGTCTCCCAGTCATCTGTTAATACTGGGTTGTCAAACTCAAATGCCGGGAACAGTTGAATTCTTAATCCTCTAGGGATTAGTTTTTGTTGGATATACTTGTCAAAAAATTGTTGGTCCCACCAAACTTTTTCTTGTTTAAACATATTTTTGTGTACCTCCTTTAATAGGGTCTCAAGTGATATGATAGGAGTGTATTCATCTGAAGCATTCGATTTAAACATATTGTCCAAGTCAGTGGCTCTCTTTGAATGTCTGTCAGATCTATCTTTGCCAAAAATGTCAGCCATGATTTTATTAGATTACCTTGGTATGATTGGCTCTTATAAGAATTATTTTTAGTGTTATTGATAGTTATTGATCTTGTAAGATTACACTAATAGTATTGATGTGTGCTCTGTCGTCTGGAAAACTGTGCAACCACATTTACTATTTTCAAGTTTAATTGTGTAAACAATGTGTATCCCGATGTACTAATTCAGGATCTTAGCAATTTTTAGTGTATACTCTTTTAGGCGGGTTCAGACAATTATAGGACAATCCAGAGCATCATATTTAATCTTTAGACTCTGACATTATTATACCCAATAGGGACACTTTAATTGGGGTTCTCTACATATTAGTATCATCACTCACCCCCAAGATACATGAGGATCTTACCCAAATAGGGGTTTTTGTAAATTGAAAGTGATACAATCCCTAAATCAAGGGCCATATTCCTGATTATCATATACAAATACATACACTTTACCCCCTCCTCAAGTGGACATAACTTGGAGAGCATACCATATACTGGTTAGACTATTCTCCCTAGGAGTTGCATTCTCCCATTTTCACACTGGTTGGAATTTTAAATACCCTTTTCTTTTTTCTTTTTTATTACCGAACTAATAAAAGTTAAGTTTTAAATCGCCTTTTCCTGGGCCTTCTACCTAGGTATCTATGGCCATTTACCTTTTATTTGCTGTTGAGTGCTAATAAGTACACTCTTTCAATTGTTGTTTGCAATTGATTTTTCCAAGACTCTGAGATACCTCGGTATCAACCTTTTGCCAGTTCCAACAACTCTATTTGATAGTAATTACCTTGCCCTTTTTATGCAATATACAACAAGACTTGCGTCTATGGTCAATGAAGCATATATCTTGGTGGGGCAGAAAACAATGTATAAAAATGACCACCTTACCCAGATTCCTATACCTCCTCCAAGTGATCTCAATCCCCCTTCCAAAATGGTTCCTCACACAACTACAGTAACTAATCAATTCCTTTATTTTGGGACAGAGTAAACCTAGGATCAATAGGATTAATATTTACAGACCTAATGTAAACGGGGGGCTGGGACTTCTGAATGTCACCACCTATTACAAAGCCATAACCCTACAAAGGATTCTAGACTGGCATACAGCCTGCACTACTAAAGCTTGGATAGCCATTGACTCTCACATCCTAAAAGTACCCTCTGTTGGAGCTTTGTATTGGGTGCCCAAATCACTTAGACCCCCACAATGCACAGAATAAGACATTAACAAACACATATTTGACTCATGGGGGCCTAGTTATCAAGCAGTCAACCTCAAATACGCTGGAATTCTGCAGCGTATTTGTGGCGAGGCTGATTCGCCTTAGTTATCAAAGGCTAGAGACCAGCAAAAGTAGAATTTTGTGACGTAAGCTTCGATCCGCCGGACTCAGTTACGTCACTACAGATGTTCCGCACACAAGTGCGGCACAATCTGACTACTTTTGCTAGTTATCAAAAAACTATCAGGTACGCTCGGCACTTTTCCGGCCCAGCGTACCTGGTTTTCAAACCGCCACCCTGGAGGCGGCGGATCCCATAGGAATTAATGGGAGTCTGACCATAGCGAAAGTACAAGTTTGCTGCTGCCAGACATCCCATTGATTTCTATGGGAGCTGTCTACACCTAACACCGTAACATGTACCCCGAGTCTAAACACCACTAATCTGTCCCCCCTACACCGCCGCAACTAAATAAAATTATTAACCCCTAAACCGCCGCTCCCGGAGCCCACCGCAAGCTACTCTATACATATTAACCCCTAAACCGCCGCTCCCTGACCCCGCCGCAACTATAATAAATGTATTAACCCCTAAACCGCCGCTCCCGGACACCGCCGCAACCTACATTATACCTAGTAACCCTTATCCTGCCCCCCTATACCGCCGCCCTCTATAATAAAGTTATTAACCCCTATCCTGCCGATCCCGCACCTCGCCGCAACTAAATAAATAGTTTAACCCCTAACCCCCCGCAACCTATATTACATTTATTAACCCCTAATCTGCCCCCCCTACACCGTCGCCACCTATAATACATGTATTAACCCCTATCCTGCCCCCCACTACACCGCCGCCACTGTAATAAATTTATTAACCCCTAAACCTAAGTCTAACACTAACCCTAACACCCCCCTAACTTAAATATTAATTAAATAAATCTAAATAATATTTCTATTATTAACTAAATTAATCCTATTTAAAACTAAATACTTACCTTTAAAATAAACCCTAATATAGCTACAATATAAATAATAATTATATTGTAGCTATCTTAGGATTTATTTTTCTTTTACAGGCAACTTTGTATTTATTTTAGCTAGTTAGAATAGTTATTAAATAGTTATTAACTATTTAATAACTACCTAGCTAAAAGAAATACAAAATTACCTGTAAAATAAATCCTAACCTAAGTTACAATTAAACCTAACACTACACTATCATTAAATTAATTAAATAAATTAACTACACATAACTACAATTAAATACAATTACATAAACTAACTAAAGTACAAAAAAATAAAAAAAAGCTAAGTTACAAAAAACAAAAAAATAAGTTACAAACATTTTAAAAATATTACAACAATTTTAAGCTACTTACACCTAATCTAAGCCCCCTAATAAAATAACAAAGCCCCCCAAAATAAAAAAATGCCCTACCCAATCAGCCAATCAGATTGAGCTCGTATTCTATTGGCTGTTCAGATCAGCCAATAGAATGCAAGCTCAATCTGATTGGCTGATTGGATCAGCCAATTGGATTGAACTTCAATCTGATTGGCTGATTCGATCAGCCAATCAGATTTTTCCTACCTTAATTCCGATTGGCTGATAGAATCCTATCAGCCAATCGGAATTGAAGGGACGCCATCTTGGATGACGTCCCTTAAAGGAGCCTTCATTCGTCGGTAGTCCATCGGGAAGGAAGGATGTACCGCGTCGGCGGGATGAAGATTGAAGACCCCGCTTGGAAGATGACATCGCCCGGATAGAAGACTTCTTCAGCGCCGCTTGGAAGATGACATCGCCCGGATGGAAGACTTCTTCAGCACCGACTGGAGGATCACTTCATCGGATGGATGGATTCACTTCATCGGATGGAAGATTTCTTCAGCGCCCCTTGGTGGATAACTTCTGGCGCTCCGGATCGCCTCTTCGGTTCCATCGGTGCTCGGCTGAGTGAAGACGACTCAAGGTAGGATGATCTTCAGGGGATTAGGTTAGGTTATTAGGTTATTTTAAGGGGGGTTTGGGTTAGATTAGGGGTATGTGGGTGGTGGGTTTTAATGTTGGGGAGGGTTGGATTTTTCTTTTACAGGCAAAAGAGCTGAATTCTTTGGGGCATGCCCCACGAAAGGCCCTTTTAAGGGCTGGTAAGGTAAAAGAGCTTTGAACTTTTTTAATGTAGAACAGGGTAGGGAATTTTTTTATTTTGGGGGGCTTTGTTATTTTATTAGGGGGCTTAGATTAGGTGTAAGTAGATTAAAATTGTTGTAATATTTTTAAAATGTTTTTTTTTTTTTTTTTTTGTATCTTAGCTTTTTTTGGCCTAGATTTAGAGTTTGGCGGTAGCCGTCAAAACTAGCGTTAGAGGCTCCTAACGCTGGTTTTTACTGCCCGCTGGTATTTGGAGTCAGTCAGGAAAGGGTCTAACGCTCACTTTGCAGCCGCGACTTTCCATACCGCAGATCCACCTACGCCATTTGCGTATCCTATCTTTTCAATGGGATCTTTCTAACTCCGGTATTTAGAGTCGTGGCTGAAGTGAGCGTTAGAAATCTAACGACAAAACTCCAGCCGCAGAAAAAAGTCTGTAGTTAGGAGCTTTCTGGGCTAACGCCGGTTTATAAAGCTCTTAACTACTGTGCTCTAAAGTACACTAACACCCATAAACTACCTATGTACCCCTAAACCGAGGTCCCCCCACATCGCCGCCACTCTATTAAAATTTTTTAACCCCTAATCTGCCTCTCCGTACACCACCGCCACTTACGTTATCACTATGTACCCCTAATCTGCTGCCCCTAATACCGCCGACCCCTACATAATATTTATTAACCCCTAATCTGCCGCCCCCGCTATCGCTGACACCTGCATATTTTTTTAACCCCTAATCTGCCGCTCCGTACACCGCCGCAACCTACATTATACCTATGTACCCCTAATCTGCTGCCCCTAACACAGCCGAACCCTATATTATATTTATTAACCCCTAATCTGCCGACCGGACCACACCCCTACTATAATAAATGTATTAACCCCTAAAGCTAAGTCTAACCCTAACCCTAAAACCCCCCTAAATTAAATATAATTAAAATCTAACAAAATAAATTAACTCTTATTAAATAAATTATTCCTATTTAAAGCTAAATACTTACCTGTAAAATAAACCCTAATATAGCTACAATATAAATAATAATTATATTGTAGCTATTTTAGGATTAATATTTATTTTACAGGCAACTTTGTAATTATTTTAACCAGGTACAATAGCTATTAAATAGTTATTAACTATTTAATAGCTAAAATAGTTAAAATAATTACAAAATTACCTGTAAAATAAATCCTAACCTAAGTTACAATTAAACCTAACACTACACTATCAATAAATAAATAAATTAAATAAACTACCTACAATTACCTACAATTAAACCTAACACTACACTATCAATAAATTAATTAAATACAATACCTACAAATAACTACAATTAAATAAACTAACTAAAGTACAAAAAATAAAAAAGAACTAAGTTACAAAAATAAAAAAATATTTACAAACATTAGAAAAATATTACAACAATTTTAAACTAATTACACCTACTCTAAGCCCCCTAATAAAATAACAAAGACCCCCAAAATAAAAAAATGCCATACCCTATTCTAAATTAAAAAAGTTCAAAGCTCTTTTACCTTACCAGCCCTGAAAAGGGCCATTTGCGGGGCATGCCCCAAATAATTCAGCTCTTTTACCTGTAAAAAAAAAACATACAATACCCCCCCCAACATTACAACCCACCACCCACATACCCCTAATCTAACCCAAACCCCCCTTAAATAAACCTAACACTAAGCCCCTAAAGATCTCCCTACCTTATCTTCACCATGCCAGGTTCACCGATCCGTCCTCCGAAGTTTTGATCCAAGCCCAAGCGGGGGCTGGCGATCCATAATCCGGCTGAAGTCTTCTATCAAGCCGCGGCTGAAGAGGTCCAGAAGAGGCTCCAAAGTCTTCATCCTATCCGGGAAGAAGAGGAGATCCGGACCGGCAACCATCTTGATCCAAGCGGCACCTTCTATCTTCATCCGATGACGAACGGCTCCATCTTGAAGACCTTCAGCGCGGATCCATCTTCTTCTTCCGACGTCCAACTGAAGAATGAAGGTTCCTTTAAGGAACGTCATCCAAGATGGCGTCCCTCGAATTCCGATTGGCTGATAGGATTCTATCAGCCAATCGGAATTAAGGTAGGAAAATTCTGATTGGCTGATGGAATCAGCCAATCAGATTCAAGTTCAATCCGATTGGCTGATTGGATCAGCCAATCAGATTGAGCTCGCATTCTATTGGCTGTTCCGATCAACCAATAGAATGCAAGCTCAATCTGATTGGCTGATCCAATCAGCCAATCGGATTGAACTTGAATCTGATTGGCTGATTCCATCAGCCAATCAGAATTTTCCTACCTTAATTCCGATTGGCTGATAGAATCATTTCCTCATAGAGCTGATTTCCTAAGAGATCTAACACCTTTTGAGAAGTTGTGTATGGGAAGTGAAGCAATACAGCATTCTCTCTCTATATCTAGATGTATTATACAAGCAACCCACACTAATCATCTCCCAACATACGCCCTCAGATGGCATGAAGACATAGAGGAGACTCTAGATGAGGAAGATTGGGGAAGAATATTTAGGCACACTATAAGTTCATCTACTTCACCACAGATTTTAGAATTAAATTACAAGGTTTTAATGAGATGGTACCTCACAGCAAATCCCTTACACTCAATCTATCCAGATGCTAGTGACAAATGTTGGAGGGGATGCAATACTAGGGGAAGCTATAAACATATGTGGAGGGAGTGCGGAAAACTGAAACCGCTGTGGCAAGCAATAGAACACCAATCTCAAAACATCACGCTGACATTTAGGACACTAATACTTAATGATTTAATGAGTTCCCATGCAAACTGAGATTGAGACTACTTCAAATAGGGTTAAACAGTGCTAAATCACTCATAGCAGCTTACTGGAAGTCCCACACTACACTGACAAACAAAATGTGGGTCGACAAAGTGACAGATCTGCTGAAATTAGAACAATATGGTTATCTTAAAAGGAAGAATTTAAAGAAATATGATACTAAACATAACATTTTTGTGGGAAGACTCCATACAAACATCTTCAGATATGAATACTAGAGAGAGACAGACAGAATGAGAGAACACTTTGACGCAGACAGACCTGGGCAAACCGCTAGTAGGCTTCAGCTACTTTTTACCTACTTTGCACCTATTACGTATGTCTAAACCAGCACTGTTAAGAATTATATCTGTTACATACAGGATGGACTCTCTCTTATACATAAGACTTAAAGTTTTGGACTTTAATGGGACTTTCCCCACCAGCTATCTCAAGAGTGTTTCCATGAAACGGGGAAAAGCTAATGACACCCTAGGATTTTCTCGAAGCCCATTCTGTTTCTTTTTTAATTTGGCAATTGGAACTTTTTAATTTGAGGAGTGAGCACATACTAATACTAATATTATTTATTGTTAAACCAACATTTTACTTTTTCTGTTGATAGTTATTCAGAGGTGTCAGGGTGCCAGGAATCAGACTGAGACGAGAAGTGCAAAAATAATCACAACTTTATTAATAGCAAAAAATAATAAAAAGTCCACAAGTCAAATAACAAGCCAGGAGTCAAAACCAGAGCTGGTAGTCAGACGAGCCAAGTCAGGAGCCAAAGCGAATAGTCAGACGAGCCGGAATCAGGAACAAGGAAAACAGCAGAGTCAGGAACAAGCCAGGAATCAGGAACCAGGAAGGACGTCAGGCAGCCAGGTAATACACAGGAACTCTCACAAACAGGTCTGAGACAACGCAAAGGCAAAGCATACTGAAAAGAGGCCCTTTAAATAATAAGTGATGACATCACAATTCTGAGACTGCATCCTGCCTCACATGGATGATGCACACCAGTCTGACCATAAAAGGAACTGCAGGAAGTGAGCAGCAATCCCCACAATGCACCATAGTCAGGAAGAGAGGTGAGTAAAATGGCTGCCAGCAGCACATGGCAAACACAGCAGGGAAAAAACCCTGACAGTACCCTCCCCTCAATGACCCCTCCCCCATGGGAGGAAAAAAAGGCTTATTGGGGAAACGGGTATGGAAGGCACAGAGGAGGGCGGGAGCATGAACATCAGAGGAGGGAACCCAAGAACGCTCCTCCGAACCGTAGTCCCTCCAGTTAACCAAATACTGTACACGGCCTCTGGACATATGAGAGTCAATAATGCTGCTGACCTCATACTCCTCATGGTTGTCAACAAAGATATGACTGGAACTAGGCAACATAGTGGTAAACTGATTACATACCAATGGTTTCAAGAGGGAGACATGAAAAACATTGGAGATGCGCATAGCAGGAGGAAGGTCAAGAGCGTAGGCCACAGGATTAACCTGTCAGAGTATTCGAAAAGGACCAACATAATGGGGAGCCAATTTATTGGAAGGCACACGAAGGTTCAAGTTGTGGGAGGACAGCCAAACTCTCTCACTAACCTGGTAGGAAGGTGCGGGCAGACGCCTATGATCAGCCTGGAACTTTTGGCGCTGCATAGAACGATGAAGGCAATCCTGAATCTGCACCCACATGGAACGGAGTTGCCGGAGATACTCCTCCAAAGCCGGAATACCCTGAGACATGAATGAATCGGGCAATAAGGATGGTTGAAACCCATAATTCGCCATGAACGGGGATAACTTGGAGGAAGCATTAATAGCCCTATTACGAGCAAACTCTGCCCAAGGTAACAGTTCAGACCAATTATTGTGGTGATCTGAGACATAGCAATGGAGGAACTGTTCCAGAGCTTGATAAGACCGTTCCGCAGCCCCATTGGATTGAGGGTTATATGCCGAGGAGAAGGAAAGCTGGATCCTCATTTGAGCACAAAAGGAACGCCAAAATCTGGAGACAAACTGGTTACCCCAGTCCGACACTCTCTCCTTGGGTAACCCATGTAAACAGAAGACATCCCGGGCAAAAATTGAAGCAAGCTCCTGAGCGGTAGGCAGCTTCTTCAAGGGAATGCAATGTGACATTTTAGAAAAACGGTCAACCACCATAAGGATAACAGTATTGCCATTGGAAACAGGGAGCTCGACAATGAAGTCCATGGAAAGATGTGTCCAAGGACGCTCAATATTAGCAATAGGTTGAAGAAGACCCACAGGAAGACGTAGAGGAGTCTTATTCTGTGCACAAACTGAGCAGGAGGCAACATACACAGCAATATCTGAACGAAGACCTGGTCACCAGAATTGTCGAGTGACAGACCAAATCATTTGGTTCTTGCCTGGGTGACCTGCAGCTTTAGGATAGTGGTAAGTGTGCAAAAGGGAGAAGTCAAATTAGTACTTATGGTAGCCAAAATATGGTCAGGAGGTATAACAGGAGTAGGTACAGACTCCTCCTTGGACAGAGGCGAAAATTGTCGAGAGAGGGCATCAGCCCTAACATTCTTACTATCAGACAGGTAGGAGACCACATAATTAAACCAAGACAAAAATAGCGCCCATCTGGCCTGTCGGGGCGACAAATGTTTTGCTTCAGATAGATAAGTTAAATTCTTGTGGTCAGTAAGAATGAGCACTGGCACGCTAGTACCCTCGAGAAGATGCCTCCATTCCTTAAGTGCCAAAATTATTGCCAGTAATTCCCTGTCGCCAATTTCATAATTGCACTCCGCTGGAGACAATTTCTTAGAGAAGAAACCACACGGATGCAAGGAACTGTCAGGCGTGGGACGTTGAGACAAGAGGGCACCTATTCCAGTCTCTGAAGAACCCGTGTAACATCAGAACGATGAGCCTCAAGTGTGGGTGAGTGTATGAGGATGTCGTCTAAGTACACCACAACACACTGTTGCAACATATCTCGTAGGACATCATTAATAAATTCCTGAAAAACAGCAGGAGCATTACATAGGCTAAAGGGCATTACAAGATACTCATAATGCCCGCTCCTGGTGTTAAATGCTGTTTTCCATTCGTGGCCCTCCTTAATCCTAACGAGATTGTACGCTGCTCTCAAATCAAGTTTAGTAAAGACCATAGCTCCCTTGAGGCGGTCAAAGAGCTCTGTAATAAGCGGAATAGGGTAAGTATTCTTAATGGTAAGACGATTAAGACCCCTATAATCGATACATGGTCTTAACTCGCCACCCCTTTTCTTCACAAAGAAGAAGCCAGCCCCTGCAGGAGAGCAGGATTTATGGATGATCCCCCGCGACAGAGCATCTGCAACATACTCCTCCATAGCACAATTCTCTGCAACAGACAGAGGGGGGTAGTTATCAAAAAAGCTGTCAAAAAGTCGCGCACCAAGTACGGGGCGATGAGCAGCGGACTGTGAGAGTTATCACTCATCTGATCTCGCTGCTCTTCTGCTTTTTGACAGCTTTCTTGCTAGCCTGTCACTAAACACCCACACTAACTACACTGTTCTACCCCCTATACCGGCGCCCCCGGAGCCCCCCGCAACTAAATAAAGTTATTAACCCCTAAACCGCCGCTCCTAGACCCCGCTGCAACTCTCATAAATGTATTAACCCCTAAACCACCGCTCCCGGACCCCGCCGCCACCTACATTATACCTAGTAACCCCTATCCTGCCCCCTATACCGCCGCCCTCTATAATAAACTTATTAACCCCTATCCTGCTGATCCCGGACCTCGCCACAGCCTATATTAAATTGATTAACCCCTAATCTGCCCCCCCTACACAGTCGCCACCTATAATAAATTTATTAACCCCTATCCTGCCCCCCACTACACCGCCGCCACCGTAATAAAATTATTAACCCCTAAACCTAAGTCTAACACTAACCCTAACACCCCCTAACTTAAATATTAATTAAATAAATCTAAATAATATTTCTCTTATTAACTAAGTTAATCCTATTTAAAAATAAATACCTTTAAAATAAACCCTAATATAGCTACAACATAAATAATAATTATATTGTAGCTATCTTAGGATTTATTTTTATTTTACAGGCAACTTTCAATTTATTTTAACTAGGTACAATAGCTATTAAATAGTTATTAACTATTTAATAGCTACCTAGCTAAAATAAAGAGAAATTAACCGGTAAAATAAAAACTAACCTAAGTTACAATTACACCTAACACTTCACTATACTTTAATAAATTATTTCTATTTAAAACTAAATACTTACCTGTAAAATAAACCCTAAGATAGCTACAATGTAATTAATAATTACATTGTAGCTATTTTAGGATTTATATTTATTTTACAGGTAACTTTGTATTTATTTTAGCTAGTTAGAATAGTTATTAAATAGTTATTAACTATTTAATAACTACCTAGCTAAAAGAAATACAAATTTACCTGTAAAATAAATCCTAACCTAAGTTACAATTAAACCTAACACTACACTATCAATAAATAAATTAAATTAATTAACTACAAATACCTACAATTAAATACAATTACATAAACTAACTAATCAGATTGAAGTTCAATCCGATTGGCTGATCCAATCAGCCAATCAGATTGAGCTTGCATTCTATTGGCTGTTCCGATCAGCCAATAGAATGCGAGCTCAATCTGATTGGCTGATTGGATCAGCCAATCGGATTGAACTTCAATCTGATTGGCTGATTCAATCAGCCAATCAGATTTTTCCTACCTTAATTCCGATTGGCTGATAGAATCCTATCAGCCAATCGGAATTGAAGGGACGCCATCTTGGATGACGTCCCTTAAAGGAATATCCATTCGTCGGTAGTCGTCGGGAAGAAGAGGATGGATCCGCATCGGCTCATCTGAAGATGGCGCTCCGCTCCGGATGGATGAAGATTGAAGACGCCGCTTGGAATATGACATCGCCCGGATGGAAGACTTCTTCAGCGCCGCCTGGATGATGACTTCATAGGATGGAAGATTTCTTCAGCGCCCCTTGGATGATGACTTCTGCCGCTCCGGATCTCCTCTTCAGTTCCATCGATGGTCGGCTGGCTGAAGACAACTCAAGGTAGGATGATCTTCAGGGGGGTAGTGTTAGGTTTTTTTTAAGGGGGATTTGGGTTAGATTAGGGGTATGTGGGTGGTAGGTTTTAATGTTGGGGGGGTTGTATTTTTCTTTTACAGGCAAAAGAGCAGTTTTCTTTGGGGCATGCCCCGCAAAAGGGCTAGTAAGGTAAAAGAGCTTTGAACTTTTTAATTTAGAATAGGGTAGGGATTCTTTTTATTTGGGGGGCTTTGTTATTTTATTAGGGGGCTTAGATTAGGTGTAAGTAGCTTAAAATTGTTGTAATATTTTTTAAATGTTTGTAACTTATTTTTTTTATTTTTTGTAACTTAGCTTTTTTTATTTTTTTGTACTTTAGTTAGTTTATGTAATTGTATTTAATTGTAGGTATTTGTAGTTAATTAATTTAATTTATTTATTGATAGTGTAGTGTTAGGTTTAATTGTAACTTAGGTTAGGATTTATTTTACAGGTAAATTTGTATTTCTTTTCTACATTGTAGCTATCTTAGGGTTTATTTTACAGGTAAGTATTTAGTTTTAAATAGAAATAATTTATTAAAGTATAGTGAAGTGTTAGGTGTAATTGCAACTTAGGTTAGTTTTTACAGGTTAATTTCTCTTTATTTTAGCTAGGTAGCTATTAAATAGTTAATAACTTTTTAATAGCTATTGTACCTAGTTAAAATAAATTGAAAGTTGCCTGTAAAATTAAAATAAATCCTAAGATAGCTACAATATAATTATGATAACTAGCAAAAGTAGTCAGATTGTGCCGAACTTGTGTGTGGAACATCTGGAGTGACGTAAGAATCGATCTGTGTCGGACTGAGTCCGGCGGATCGAAGCTTACGTCACTATATTCTACTTTTGCCGGTATCTAGGGCTTGATAACTTAGATGAATCAGCCTCGCCACAAATACGCTGTGGAATTCCAGCGTATTTGAGGCGTATTTGAGGTTGACGGCTTGATAACTACCCCCCAGAGGGTACACCCGGCCCCGAGGAGGAATGGCTCTGGGTTGCAGGTCTATGGCACAATCGTAAGACCGGTGAGGAGGCAACAAAATTTCGGACCTACGCAACGTCAAGACTGGGGTTGTGCTTTTGAAGCCAGGGATAACCCAGAACAACCGGAAAATGCGGAGAGTTTATCACCTGGAACTGGAGGGTTTCAAAATGGAGAGCCCCAACAGCCATGGACAATGGAGCAGTTTCATGAGTAACAAGTGCGGGCTGAAGGGGCCTGCCATCAATGACCTCAATAGCAAGCGGTACGGACCGAGGCAAAATAGGAATGGAGTGCTTTGATACAAAAGCACTGTCAATGAAATAGCCCGCAGCACCAGAGTCAACAAGAGCCTGAGTGACTATGGAGGAGTCCACCCAGGAAAGGACAACTGTGACCAAAGGTTTCTCCTTAAGCGGTTCCGGGGACGAGGATAAAATGGCTGCCAGCAGCACATGGCAAACACAGCAGGGAAAAAACCCTGACAAGAGGTCACGTTCAAAGCCTATCAGACAAGGTGATACCTTTCTCATTTTTTTTTTTTTGATTCTCAACATTGTATATTTACATCTGTAATGTTGCATATCTTTTAATAAAGTGACATTAAAACAGAGAAAAAAAAAAGGAATGGGGAAGAAAGGGGTTTTAAGTGACTTTGAATGTGGCATGTTTCTTGGTGCCAGACGGGCTGGTATTTTAAAAACTGCTGATCTACTGGGATTTTCACGCACAACCATCTCTAGGGTTTACAGAGAATGGTCCGAAAAAGAGAAAATATCCAGTAAGTGGCAGTTGTGTGGAGAAAAATGCTTTGTTGAGGTCAGAGGAGAATGGGCAGACTGGTTTGAGATGATAGAAAGGCAACAGTAACTCAAATAACCACTCGTTACAATTAAGGTATGCAGAATATAATCTCTGAATGCACAACACATCGAACCTTGATGCAGATGGGCTACAGCAGCAGAAGACCACACCGGGTGCCACTCCTGTCAGCTAAGAACAGGAAACTGAGGCTTCAATTCACACAGGCTAACCAAATTGGACAATATAAGATTGGAAAAACAATAAAAAAAGAGATATAAAATAAAAGAAGATTGGAAAAACTTTGTCTCGTCTGATTAGACTCAATTTCAGCTGCAACATTCAGATGGTAAGGTCAGAATTTGGAGTAAACAACATGAAAGCATGGATCCATCCTGCCTTGTATCAACGGTTCAGGAGGGTGGTGTAATGGTGTGGGCAATATTTTTTGGCAGACTTTGGGCCCCTCAGTACCAACTTAGCATGGTTTAAATGCCACGGCCTACCTGAGTATTGTTGCTGATCCTGTCCATCCCTTTATGACTACAGTGTACCCATATGAGCACCATGTCACAAAGCTCATATCATCTCAAACTGGTTTCTTGAACATGACAATGAGTTCACTGTACTCCAATGGCCTCCACAGTCACCAGATATCAATCCAATAGAGCACCTTTGGAATGTGGTGGAATGGGAGATTCGCATCATGGATATGCAGCCGACAAATCAGCAGTAACTGCGTAATGCTATCATGTAAATATGGACCAAAATCTCTGAGGAATGTTTCCAAAACCTTGTTGAATCTATCCCATGAAGAATTAAGGCAGTTCTGAAGGCAAAAGGGGGTCCAACCTGGTACTAGCAAGGTGTACCTAATAAAGTGGCCGGTGAGTGTATATATATATATATATATACTATATATATATATATATATATATATATATATATATATATATATATACTGTATATATATATATATATATATATATATATATATATATATATATATATATATATATATATATATATATATATATATATAACACAACATTTTAAATTAGGGGGCGATAAAAGGCGAGTTTAAAATCCTCCACTACGCACAAAATATAGAAAAAATAACTCATTGTGTAGTTCATTAACAAATCTAGACAGGCCCAGAGGCTTGTTTTCCCACAGAAAAACTCTGAATTACATTGTTTCCAATGCAGCAAAGGATTCTGGGTAAGATATGCAAATTAAGTACACAATGACACACCTTTTTACTTCAGTCTGCTTTTCAGCAGGTTCCCTTTACGCCAAAGTATCACTGTTCACACAGCTTATAAACTTAGCTAGGGTTAGTGCAGTGATTCATAACCATCCCAGGACATACTGTTTCGTGGTTTTTGCCACTCATCAGCTGGGAGAAGGTTAGAATCACTGCTGGGTGAAGTTGATTCCAGGCAGAATACAACTTTTAAAATTAGGGGGAGATAAAAGGCGAGTTTAAAATCCTCCACTACGCACAAAATATAGAAAAAATAACTCATTGTGTAGTTCATTAACAAATCTAGACAGGCCCAGAGGCTTGTTTTCCCACAAAAAAACTCTGAATTACATTGTTTCCAATGCAGCAAAGGATTCTGGGTAAGATATGCAAATTAAGTACACAATGACACACCTTTTTACTTCAGTCTGCTTTTCAGCAGGTTCCCTTTACGCCAAAGTATCACTGTTCAAACAAGCCTCTGGGCCAAAGAAATACAATGTTGAGATGCATAGATTATTTTATTAGAGGCTGGCATTTGTGAACATTAGTGGGACTAGGGAAGTTGTAGACACACAATTTTTTTGACCCTTGAGCCAGTGCTGCAATTTCAACAAATAGTTTTCCCGGCTGCTTTTGCTTGTTTGTACTTTGCTCCTCCCCTGCCCAATTTCACTATGAATGTTGTGGGTGTGCCGTGGGGCTTGCAAAGTTAACCCCTTAAGGACCAGCGACGTACCCTGTATGTCGCTGGCCTTTTTTTGGGACTTGATTGTTTTATAGTGCGGTCTTGCCACCAGCGCTGAGACTGCTCTATTCCACAAAGCCTGCTGGAGGGAGGGCATTAATAGTGTGTTCTTGCTAGACTTGTGCTATTATGTCCTGAAAAAACCCTTAACGACCAGTGACATACAGGGTACATTGTGGTCATTAAGGGGTTAATATTGTTACCTAGGTTAATTCTAACAGCTAGGTAAGCCTCCAGCACACAAACCACAAAAATGAGCTTCCGAGGAAAGAGCACAAACATGTAGAGTCCCTTGGACACAGCAGCCAACACTTCACTAAGATTTTAACAACTGATGATGACCACCATAGAGCAGGAGCAGGACAGGTGCAGCAGCAGGCAGCAGACTTACTCAACTAGGTAGGCTTCTGGTACATAAACTCCAAAAATACACTTTAAGGGAGGAGGACAGATGTGTTTAAAGTCCCTTGGACATAGCGGCCAACAGTTTCACTAAGAAAAATAGAAATGATAATGATATATAAAGGATAACATATATAACTGATTTATCTATTTTCTACATAAATATATTCAATGTGTATATAAATCTAAACTGATGAAAACTAAGAATTAAATCATTTAAAATATAATTTTTAATAAAAATATTGTTACGTAAATATATAACACATTTGGAGGTTACCACTGAAATAGAGTATAATTAATATTATAACCTAGGTTATATCTAACACATTGGAGGCACAGCTGAAAGATCATTATTCTTTATCACATTGATATCATATATTTTGTAGTAAAGTAAAAATTATTATATATATATTTTTTTAAATATTGTAGAGAAAAAAAAATAAAAAAAATATTTTTTGTGTTTTTAAAATTGTATTCGCGTTTTAAATTAACTAAATACTAAGCCCAATATAATAGTGTCTGTTACTCAATTGAATCTCTACTCATTATTGAAATATGTTCCCCAAAATCGCCCATTAGTCAGGCAGAAATACTTAAGACTGAAGCCATTACTCACCTTAAAAATAGATTAATTATTAGGAGAGAATTAGACGTATAATTAATATTATAACCTAGGTTATATCTAACACGGAGGCACAGCTGAAAGATCCTTCAGCTAGATTAGGAGTTTGGCATTATGAGTGAAAAAGCAGCGTTATGCTTCATAACACTGCTTTTTCCCTAACGCCGCTATTACAAGTCTTGTAGGTATAGGTGTACCGCACACCTTTATGGCCCTCATGCAACGTCAGTACCGCACTTTTAAAAAAGTCCTTTTTCAATGGGACTTCAATAGGGCTGGTATTAAGAGTTTGCTTGGGAGGCCAAAAAGTGAGCAGTACACCCTATAACCAACAAGATCTGTACCGCCATCTAAACTCAGTAGTTATGAGTTTTATGTTACAAAGCTGTAGCATAAAACTCATAAATAAAGTGTTAAAAAGTACACTAACACCCATAAACTACCTATTAACCCCTAAACCGAGGCCCTCCCGCATCGCAAATACTAAAATAAAATTATTAACCCCTAATCTGCCACTCCGGACATCGCCGCCACTATTAAAATGTATTAACCCCTCTTCCGCCACTCCCCGACATTGTTGCCACTATAATAAACCTATTAACCCCTAAATCGCTGCCCTCCCACATCGTAAACACTACTTAAATATTATTAACACCTAATCTGCCGTCCGCCCACACCGCCGCTATAATAATCCTATTAACCACTAATCCGCAAGCCCCCCACAACGAAATATACTAAATTAAACTATTAACCCCATAACCTCTGGCCTCCCACATCACTACATAAATATATTAACCCCTAAACCTAATCCAAACCCTAACATAACCCTAAAAATAAGTCTAACCCTAACACCCCCTAATTTAAATATAATTAAAATAAAGCTAAATAAACCTTATAATTATTACCTAAATAATTCCTATTTAAAACTAAATACATACTTACCTGTAAAAAAACCTATTTGGGGGGTTTGGTTGGTGGGTGGTGGGTTTTACTGTTGGGGGGTGTTTGTAATTTTTATTACCAGGTAAAAGAGCTATTATCTTTGGGGCAATGCCCCGCAAAAGGCCCTTTTAGTGTAGGCTAGGGGTTTTATTATTTTGGGGGGCTTTTTTATTTTGATAGGGCTATTAGATTAGGAGTAATTCATTTTTTTTTTATAATTTTTGTTTTTTTATTTTGTGCAATTTAGAGTTGTTTTTTTTTGTAATTTAGATAATTGTATTTGATTAATTTAATTTATTTTAGTGTAAGGCAGGTTAGGTTTTATTTTACACGTAAATTTGTATTTATTTTAACTAGGTAGTTAGTAAATAGTTAATAACTATTTACTAACTAGTCTACCTAGTTAAAATAAATACAAACTTACCTGTGAAATAAAAATAAAACCTAAGATAGCTACAATATAACTATTAGTAATATTGCAGCTCGCTTAGTTTTTTTTTACAGGTAAGTATGTATTTAGTTTTAAATAGGAATTATTTAGTTAATAATTGTAAGGTTTATTTAGCTTTTTTTAATTATATTTAAGTTAGGGTGTGTTAGGGATAGACTTATGCTTAGGGTTACGCTAGGGTTAGGTTTAGGGGTTAATATATTTATGTAGTGTTAGTGATATCGGAGGCCAGAGGTTTAGGGGTTAATAACTTTAGTATAGTGGTGGCGACATTGGGGGCAGCAGATTAGGGGTTAATAACTGTAATGTAGGTGGTGGCGATATGAAGGGCGGCAGATTAGGTGTTAATAGCTTTATTTAGGTGGGGGCGATGTTAAGGGCAGCAGATTAGGGGTTAATAACTGTAATGTACGTTGCGGCGATGTTAGGGGCAGCAGATTAGGGGTGTTTAGACATGGTTTTGATGTTAGGGTGTTAGGTTTAAACATAACTTTTTCTTTCCCTATAGACATCAATGGGGCTGCGTTATGGAGCTTTTGTTTCCACGATCGCAGGTGTTAGGCTTCTTTTTTGCCGGCTCTCCCCATTGATGTCTATGGGGAAATCGTGCACAAGCACATCAAAGCAGTGCTTTTATTTCGGTGCGGTATGGAGCTCAACGCCACCATATCGCCCGCACAAGCCTGCTTTTTGTAAACCTGTAATAGCAGCGCTATTGGGAGGTGAATTAACACCGCTTTTGTGGCGGTTGTTAATCTCCCTATAGCGTAACTCGTAAGCTAGCTGATTATTCTTTATCACATTGATATCATATATTTTGTAGTAAAGTAAAAATTATAATAATTTTTTTTTTTTTATATTTTAGAAAAAAAAAATTAAAAAAATATTTTTTGTGTTGTTAAAATTGTATTCGCCTTTTAAATTAACTAAATACTAAGCCCAAAATACTGTTACTAGAAGCGGCTCAATTGAATCTCTACCCATTATTGAAATATGTTCCCCAAAATCGTCCATTAGTCAGGCAGAAATACTTCAAACTGAAGCCATTACTCACCTTAAACATAGATTAAATATTAGGGGAGAATTAGACACTTATATTAAGATGCTTAAGACTAAGGCCAAAAATATTTAAAATAATATGTGGGTGGCGAAATTGAAATATTTCAGGGGTTGTTAAAACTTAGCCAACCTCAAAAACCTAAAAAGCGCGATGAAATAATTTTCAAAACTTGGGGTCTGCTCCTCTATGTGAACGATGAAATGTCCAGTCAGATTGAAGGACAGAACTCACAATTGTAGCAACTGAGGGATGAAAATGACTCCTTAAGACTAGGTGAAGAGGAGGTAGAACAAGTCAAGGATAAAATGAATGCGCTTGCCCAGAACCTGGCCACCTTACAAAATCATAACCAAAAATGAATAGCCCAAATAGAAAGTTTTATTAAACAACTCACAGAAAGCCAGGAAGAAAATTTCTTATTAAGATAAAAATATCGTCAGGCTGAAACCCAGCACCAGAAAGAGCTGAGTGAACTAAAAGTGCAGTATAGCAATAATAAACCCACCTCAATTAGTAGTGAAAATAATGGGGATAGTGCAGATATTATAAAAAAACCCTAAAAGAATTTGTGAGAAATGAACTGCAGAGTATTAGGGAAGAATTTAAACAAAGGACCCCGATTGGCTCAGAAGTAAACTTCCCAAGTTAGCAGTCACCTCATGTTTTAAATTCAGGCAATTTCTCCACTTCAGAGGGGGGAGGACAGTTATTGTAGTGAGTCAGAGGGCAGAGCCAGCTACCCAAATAGCCCATATAATAATAGTACACGTAAGGGATCTCCCCATAGTTAAAATAGGGCAGATAGAGGGCAGTAAGATCCAGTAATGTACCTAGTAAAGTGTATGACACCCCTACAATAATTAAGTTCTTAAATAAAGCAGTACACCCATTTTCCAAAAGGGGGACCACTTCGATAATTGATCATTTAGAGGCTTATGAAAATGCTTTAGATGTATTAAATATAAATGATGGGCAATCTAAATTTGAATTTCTGCCATGGGTATTTAAAGGCAAATATCGTAAGTTTTTTATTTCACTAGAAGACATGAATATTAATTTCTGGAGTGAAATAAAGCAACAGTGCAGAAAGGAATTTGGGCAGTATCGCACAACCGCCGCTGCTGAAGCAGCTGTATAGGGTTTGAAATTTGGCATGAATCAAAGCCCAATCGAAATTCCTTTCTACACTAAAAAGTGCTTACAGTATGGCTGAAAACTACAACAAATTTGAAAGTTTAGAATTTGTGAATTTATTTTATGAAGTATTACCCTCACACATCAAAATAAATCTGGCTAGAGACTTTGATGATATTTTATGGATTGGCTGATCAGAGAGAGTACAAAATTATACTGTATTCAGCAGTCCAGTGAACAGGGGGTTAAAAGAGAACCAAGGCCCAACCCAAAAATTGTGGCAGAAACAAAGGTGTCACCTAGCCCCCTCAATTTAGAGTCGAAAAAGAAAACTTATGCGGAGGTGGCCAGAGAAAACAGGCCTTCCCCACAAAGTTTTGAGTCTGCCCCTCCCCCACCAAGGGCTGAGGTGCAGAGGAAATATATTAAAAATGAGGGCATACCCAGATAAATAGTTATCTCCAAAGAGACGAATACCCACAAGGTAATAGGTATCCCCGTAGAAGTAGATACCATAAGTGGCGCAGGTACTCTCAAGATAACCAAACATCCCAATTAAATAGTGCATCCCAGGATATTAATGCTGGGCAAGTTGAACCCCAAAGACAACCACGTCAAGATAGATACAATAACTATGATTCTGAGGGATTACAGGGGTCCAGAAATCACTACCCTGGGGCATAACAAAATTGGTCCATGGGTAGAAATAGATTGTACAATCAAGTGGGCCAACTTAGTACCCAGTTAACTCAATTATTTGAACTATTTACTAATATGAGACAAGCTTTGACAGCTCAGCAACCTAATAATCCTTTTTTAGGGGAACTGCTAGTGGCCAACAATGGGCCACAGGCACAGTCATAAATACTTAGATATTACCTGAGAAAGAGGGGAGAGAAGTACCAACTGAGATAACAAATATTGCAAATGATACTAATCAAATTCTCTCCCTACAACCCAGAAACGGAAGGCCTTGCCGTGATGACAGGTGCCCTCAGACTCAAAGTACTAATTAATCTCTTCTTTTGCAGTTGTCCCTATACCTTATTCCCACAGATGCAGTACACAGGAACCCTGTCATCCCTATTATAGAAGGAGTGACTGGTAAGAGTTAAAATTCTTCTGCATTAAGTAAAATGGTTGATACAGGTAACTCATGGCAAAGCCCACAAATATGCTAATTTTATGTGTGAAATGGTAGAAATAGCATGGAGATATTATGTATTAGCTGAGCTCCAGGATTTAGTTACCAACCCTATAATGGGATTAATTGATACTGGATCTCAGGCAACTATTTTATCCCACAGGTACTACACACAGCTAAATGAGCTAATGCCCCACAAACCTAAACTCAGGGAATTTGATGATTCATTAATAGGTGTTGGGGGTGACTCTCTCAAAGTCTGGGGCAATGCATGGTTAAAGCTTAAGCTGGGAAACAGGGTAATAAGACACCCAGTCATTATAGTGGATCTGCCAAATGATCGTTTAACAATTGGTATTGATCTTATTAAGCGACTAAGTACCATAATTGATTGCATAAATAATGTAATTTGGTCACAAGTCAAAAGACCTATTAATTATGAGCGGTCCAGCATACCTCACACCCGACATAACTCTCACATGGTGGAAGAGAAGCCAGATGCTGACAAAATCCATTTCAGGAATAGCTCTGCACCTGAAATAACTGTCCTACAAATAGATGATCAGACTCCCCTAAGTGACTCTGATGGTCATACCATTACATTTTCACCCGGGAAAATAGCCAATATTTCCCTAGACAAGTGGGATCCTAAATCCCGTAAGGTGGGTGATCACTCTCAATTCCTCGCAGAAACTGAGAAAATGAAGGAAGATTTATTTATCCCTATACAAGTGCATGACCTTGGAAAAGCTCTCGCCTAGATTACAAGTTTTGCGGTAAGCTTAAAAAGCAGCGTTAGCCGGTCCTAACGCTGCTTTTTAACGCCCGCTGGTATTACGAGTCTTGCAGGTACAGGTGTACCGCTCACTTTTTTGGCCAGACTTGGCAATACCGCAAATCCACTTACGTAAATTGCGTATCCTCTTTTTTCAATGGGACTTTCAGAGCGCCGGTATTATGAGTCTGCCAAAAAGTGAGCGGTAGACCCTCTCCTGTCAAGACTGGTGCCGCATTTTAAAGTCAGTAGTTAAGAGTTTTACACTACAAAGCCGTAGCATAAAACTCAACTAAAGTGCTAAAAAGTATACTAACACCCATAAACTACCTATTAACCCCTAAACCGAGGCCCTCCCACATCGCAAACACTAAAAGAAAATGTTTAACCACTAATCTGCCGCACCGGACATCGCCGCCACTATAATAAATATATTAACCCCTAAACCGCAGCACTCCCGCCTCACAAACACTAGTTAAATATTATTAACCCCTAATCTGCCGTCCCTAACATCACCGCCACCTACCTAAATTTATTAACCCCTAATCTGCCCCCAACGTCACTGCCACTAAAGTAAAGTTATTAACCCCTAAATCTAAATCTAACCCTAACACCCCCTAAATTAAATATAATTAAAACTAAACTAAATAACTAAAAATTCCTATCATTAACTAAATTATTCCTATTTAAAACTAAATACTTACCTGTAAAATAAACCCTAAGCTAGCTACTATATAACTAATAGTTACATTGTAGCTAGCTTAGGATTTATTTTTATTTTACAGGCAAGTTTGTATTTATTTTTAACTAGGTAGAATAGTTATTAAATAGTTATTAACTATTTAATAACTACCTAGCTAAAATAAATACAAAAGTACATGTAAAATAAAACCAAACCTAAGTTACAATTACACCTAACACTACACTATAATTAAATAAATTAACTAAATACAATTAAATAAATTACATAAAATTAGTTAAATTAAATTAGTTAAAGTACAAAAAACACTAAATTACAGAAAATAATAAACAAATTACAGATATTAAAACTAATTACACCTAATCTAATAGCCCTATTAAAATAAAAAAAAGCCCCCCCAAAATAAAAAAACCCTAGCCTAAACTAAACTACCAATAGCCCTTAAAAGGGCCTTTTACGGGGCATTGCCCCAAAGTAATCAGCTCTTTTACCTGTAAACAAAAATACAAACAACCCCCCCCCAACAGTAAAACCCACCACCCACACAACCAACCCCCCAAATAAAATACTATCTAAAAAAACCTAAGCTCCCCATTGCCCTGAAAAGGGCATTTGGATGGGCATTGCCCTTAAAAGGGCAGTTAGCTCTTTTGCCGCCCAAACCCTAATCTAAAAAATAAAACCCACCCAATACACCCTTAAAAAACCTAACACTAACCCCTGAAGATCGACTTACCGGGAGACGTCTTCATCCAAGCCGGACAAAGTGGTCCTCCAGATGGGCAGAAGTCTTCATCCAAGTCGGGCAGAAGTGATCCTCCAGACGGGCAGAAGTCTACATCCAGACGGCATCTTCTATCTTCATCCATCCAGCGCGGAGCGGCTCCATCTTCAAGATATCCAACGCAGAGCATCCTCTTCTGGCGACGACTAACACAGAATGAAGGTACCTTTAAGTGACGTCATCCAAGATGGCGTCCCTTAGATTCCCTTAGATTCTGATTGGCTGATAGAATTCAGCCAATCGGAATTAAGGTAGAAAAAAATCATATTGGCTGATGCAATCAGCCAATAGGATTGAACTTCTTGTCTTTTAATGACGGGTTTCTGAAAACTCGTAATACCAGCGCTGTATGTAAGTGAGCAGTGAGGGAAAACTGTTTGTTAGCACCGCATAGCCTCTAACGCAAAACTTGTAATCTAGCCACAAGTATGCTAAATTAAACTTAAAACAGGATGCTAGCTATATGAGCAAAGGCTTATTGGCACAGATAGCTGAACCTAAAGTTATTAAATAAATACTGGACAGCCAAAATTATAAGGGGAGGGGGGTCGAAGCATGGTAGGGTCTTGTTGCAGAGAAAAAGGCACACACATTATTTTAGATTTATGTTTAGGAGGAACACTGTCATAGTGGTGTATTAACAACTTGGAGGCCTATTTATCAAGCCGTCAACCGCAAATACGCTGGAATTCCACAGCGTAATTGTGGAGAGTCTGATTCGCCTTATTTATCAAAGCCTACAGACCGGCAAAAGTTGAAATCTGTGACGTAATATACGATCCGCTGGTCTCAGTCCGACACAGATCAAGGCTTACGTCATTACAGATGTTCCGAATACAAATTCGGCACTATCTGATTACTTTTGCTATTTATCAAACTGCTAACAGACACACTTGCAACTATTCCGGCCCAGCGTTCCTGCTTTTCAATCTGCCATCCTGGAGGCCGCGGATGCTATAGGAATCAATTGGAGTCTGAAAGCAGCGAAAGCTTATGTTCGCTGCTGCCCGATATCCCATTGATTTCTATGGTAGAATAAAAATAACGTTTACACCTAACACCCTAACACAAACCCCGAGTCTAAACACCCCTAATCTGCCGCCCTGACATCGCCGCAACTGTAATAAAGCTATTAACCCCTATCCCGCCGCTCCCGACATCGCCGCCACCTACATAATGTTATTAACCCCTATCCTGCCGTTCCCAGACCCCACCGCAACTAAATAATGTTATTAACCCCTATCCCGCCGCTCCCGGACCCCACTGCAACTAAATAATGTTATTAACTCCTATACCGCCGCTCCCGGAGCCCACCGCAACTAAATAAAGTTATTAACCCATATCCCACTGCTCCCAGACCCCTCCGCAACTAAATAAATGTATTAACCCCTAAACCCCTGGCCTCCCACATCACTACCACTTACTAAACCTATTAACTTCTAAACCGCCAGCCCCCCACAGCGCCATAAACTAAATTAAGCTATTAATCCCTAAACCTAACAAGTCGCTAACTTTACATTATAATTACCTTATCCCTATCTTATAATAAATTCAAACTTACCTTTAGCATTAAAATAAACTATATTAAACTACTAATTAACCTACCCTAACAATTATACTAAAATTACATTAAACTATATTAAACTACTAATTAACCTACCCTGTTATAATAAAATTACATTAAACTACAAACTAAATTAACTATATTACATATTTAAAAACCTAACCCTACTCAAGCTATTTAAATCTACAATAAAGAATTACTAAGTTACAAAAAAATAACAACTAAGTTACACAAAATAAATAACAACTTAGTTACAAAAAATAAAAAACACTAAGTTGCAAAAAATAAAAAACCCTAAGTTACACAAAATAAAAAATAAATGATCAAATATTTAAACTAATTACACCTAATCTAATAGCCCTATCAAAATAAAAAGCCCCCCCCCCCAAATAACCCCCCCTAGCCTACAATAAACTACCAATGGCCCTTAAAAGGGCCTTTTGCGGGGCATTGCCCTAAAGAAATCTGTAGATTTAAATAACTTGAGTAGGGTTAGGTTTTTAAATATGTAATATAGTTAATTTAATTTGAATTTTAATTTAATTTTATTATAACAGTTAGGGTAGGTTAATTAGTAGTTTAATATAGTTAATTTTAATTCTAAAGGTAAGTTTAAATTTATTATAAGATAGGGATGAGTTAATATTTAATGTAAAGTTAGTGGGTTGTTAGGTTTAGGGGTTAATAGCTGAATTTAGTTTATGGCGATGTGGGGGGCTGGCGGTTTAGGGGTTAATAGGTTTAGTAAGAGGAGGGGTCCAGGAGCGGAGGGATAGAGGGTTAATAACTTTATTAGAGTTGCGGTGGGCTCCGGGAGCGGAGGGATAGGGGTTAATAACTTTATTAGAGTTGCGGTGGGCTCTGGGAGCGGAGGGATAGGGGTTTATAACTTTATTAGAGTTGCGGTGGGCTCCAGTAGCAGAGAAATAGGGGTTATTAACTTTATTAGAGTTGTGGTGGGCTCCGGGAGCGGAGGGATAGGGGTTAATAACTTTATTAGATTTGCGGTGGGCTCCGAGAGCAGCGGGATAGGGGTTAATAACTTATTTAGTTGCGGTGGGGTCCGGGAGCGGCAGGAGAGGGGTTAAACATTTTAGTATAGTGTGGGTGTTTAGTGAGAGGGTATAAATAAAGCTGGGAAAAAGCCGAATAGCAGCGAGATCGATGACTGTTAGTTAACAACAGTCCGCTGCTCATCGCCCCGTACTTGGTGCGCGGCTTTTTGACAGCTTTTTTAATAAAAAAGGAGAGCATATTCAGGTCCGCGGCCACAATGTTAGGCGATGTTAGACAAGCGTATTGGTGCCGTCGAATGCAACATAGTTGACGGCTTGATAAGTAGGCCCTCTTGGTGTCAAAGATAATTCTTGAAGGCAGGCTGTGATGATAAGTTACAAGACCGATAAGCATTTAACCTTCACTAGCTGATATATTTAGTACATTTACACAGTCCAAAATCCTTCCTGCAAGTAAAAAAAAACCATACTAACAGCTTTATCTGTTACTATGGGGAAGATCCTTGCTACACTTATATATTTCTTTAAAGTGACAAACATCCTATTAACTTAAAGTTATAATAACAACAATAGTGAGAAGAGGCCTATGTGAATAGGTACTAACATCAACCAAAATCCTATTATAAATACATCAACCGCATTTGGTTATTACTGAACTTTGCTACACTTGAAGATTTTCTTAAAGAGACAGACATTCATAGTGAGAAGAGACCTATGTGAAAGAGTATTAGTATCAACAAGAATCCTTTAATAATTATACCAACAACATTTGGGTTGTTACAGATATGTAGCCATTTCATCATTTTCCAACAGAGAATTTGTATTTACTGTTGGATTGTGCAGCTTTTATAATATTTTTATTTTTTAGAAACAGTTATTTTACTTCAGAACAGTTGTAAGGAATGTTACAGAAAATGCAAAGTTCACTTCTCACTGATTTAACGTACAGTCTGTTTCGTTCATCTGACCACACATTGTTCATGACACTGAAAATTCTTTCCACACCAGAATTTGAGACAGGAATTGATGCACAATACTGAAATAACTTTAGTAAACTTTGGGCAGATTCTTGACTAAAGAAATGTTTCTATTTGTTTAGGGATGTTGTACCCTGCAGAGAAGTAAACACTTCAGCCAATGCACTCACTTCTTTTAAACAGTGAATTAGGAGGAAGCTCTTTTTTCCAAGGTGACAAGAGCCAAATTTCTGTTATTTCTTCCAAAGATGGAGACTTCTGATTTTCAAGATTCAAAACATTTGAAGCCTGATACAGCGGATTGTCAAAAGGATACCATGGGGCATATTTATCAAGCTCCGAATGGAGCTTGATGCCCAGTGTTTCTGGCGAGCCTGCAGGCTCACCAGAAACAGCAGTTATGAGGCAGCGGTCACAAAGACCGCTGCTCCATAACCTGTCCGCCTGCAGGCGGACAGACATCGCCGGAAATCAACACGATCAAGTACGATCGTGTTGATTGACACCCCCCTGCTGGCTGCCCGTGAGTCTGCAGGGGGCGGCGTTGCACCAGCAGCTCTTGTGAGCTGCTGGTGCAATGCAGAATACGGCGAGAGTATTGCTCGCCGTATTCAGAGAGGTCTGGCAGGCCTGATCCGCACTGTCGGATCAGGTCCGCCAGACCTTGATAAATAGGGGCCCATTTCTCTAGATAACGAAGCGCTCTTATGTAAACAGCTATTGTTTCTTCTTGAAAGGTTTCAACTGAATGTACTGGTAAATATTTTTTACGTAAAGCAAATGTAACCTTTATTCCAAAAAATTTATCATCAATTATTTTTTTTAAGGAATTTCGAAATTTTTCCATAATAAAATGAATATCACAGGAAAGTGTTTATCTGTTTTCTAATTTGAGTAGTGTATTTTGAAATAAAGACATAAAAAAGTGAGTAAAATAAAGATAGAGCTCTGATATGTTTGGTTGTTCATCACTTGCCATTTCATCTTGCTGATCTGAAATAATTTTCCATATTGCCTTATGGGAGTCATCACATCCAAGGGAAAGGAAATAATCTTTCAGTGGGCACCAGTTCTGTAACAACCTCTCAACTGCATTAAACAAGCTAAGCCAGCGAGTTGGAACATGTCTGACAACTTCATGGAACACTGCTTCACAAAATTAAAAAAAAACCTCTCAACTCTTCTTGTTTCTTAGCTGAGTTAGAAAATTCTGCAAAAACCTTTAAAACTAAATTTTCAATGTCAAAGGACAAAACTTTTAAAGCATTCTTGGCACAATTATGCATAATATGGTTATTGCAGTGAGCTGCAATAATATTTTCATTATCATTTATTAATTTTTGGTGAACAGAATTATAGTTTACTGAAGCATTATCTGCTCCGTATGCTGTAACATTATTCAGCAATAATCCTTTCTCATTGAACACACAACAAAAGATGATCTTTAATAGATTGTGAATCTTCAAATACATCTTCACAAAAATCTAAAATCTTGAAACATTGTCCTTCCTGAGGGGTAAAGTATAGTATAGCAACAGGAAAACATTTTCGGTGTCCCTTATTGGAGGCATCGGTGGCAATAGAAAAGGGGATATCATTCTTTAGATCATTTAAAACAAGTTCAACTGAGAAAGGATATAGGTCATTATTTACTATAGAAGACATTTTTGTGCGTCTCGCTGTCATTTTCTTTACAATTTCTGAATCTTGTATGACTTGTTTCAGCACTTTAATACTACAGTCTTGAGCAAGAAAAGAAATATGGTGCTTTACTCCATGGTAAATATGAGTAAGTTCAGCAACAGTTAGCTTTTCGCTCTGAGAACTGTCTTTAATGAGACAAAAAGATTTAATTCTTTGGTAAGCAGGAGCAGCTTTTTCCATTTTGAAATGCTTTTGTGACTTAGCATGTTGAGATAATGATTTTACACCATCCTATAGTACTGTAAAAGATGTATTGCACATTTTACATCTGGCAGTGGTTTTATTTTTGTCATTATGGTCTATAAGTACTCAAGAGATGCACTTGTGCTAGATGTTGAAGGAGCATCCTCGTCACTCAATTTTGTAAAATTGTTTGTTCTTCTTGGGTCACTGGAAAAAAAATATATTTTTTCATAAGGACATTGTGTATTTTCTTCTTTTTGTATATCCAATGCGTGTTGCCAGTAGATGCCAAACAAACAGATCAGATGGTGCATGTCCCCACAGCAATGGTTATTTTTTTGTGATCATGTATATATAGATATAGATAGATATATTTGGCAGTAATCCTTTATTTACAAGGTTTTACTTATATATGTTGTTGATGTATTAGGAAAGAAACATATCGTAGTAAAATTATTTAAATTTAGTGAGTGCAGATTATTATGTTATTTATTGTATACCTGTCATTCCTACAACCAGCTAAGTTTCTCTTTATTTGCTAAGGATGATAGTGATTCTGATTGTAATTTTGCAACCAAGGGTTAAATAGACAGTTTACCCCCAAAAAATTGTCCCTTTGATTTGATCTATTTTACCTGCTGGAGTGTATTACATTTTTTACAAGTATTTCCTTTACCCTTACTTTGGCATTTGAAATAGCTGATTTAGCATGCGTGTATCCTTGCCAATACTGAAAGTTTCTATACCTAAGTATAGGGTATTGACAAGCTATGTAAACACAGCCAGCAGAAGAAATTACACTCCCAGCGGAGTGAAGGAGAATTAAATAATAAAATGTTAATTTTCCATTGTTCTCTCTAAGGTCTTTTTATTTAAAAGCTCTCCACTCAGGTGATATAATCTAAGACAGCTCGTCAGATTGGAGAGGTCAATAAAAAAAATGTTAGAAACACAAATTTTAATTTGAAAGATACTTATCTCACTATTCAGATTTCTTGGTGTGAAGGAGAGACCCCTACATTACAATATAAGGTATAAAAAAAATCCCAAATATTGTGCATGATTTTTCTCCATGCTGGGCGAGCTTTTGAATATCAGGTCCTTGGTATTGGACTTTGTTTTACAGAAAGATATTAGATAAGGAAGCATTTGTGTGTACACAAAGTGATAAAATAAAGAGGTCTGATTTTACTTGCAGAAGTATATTGTTATCCTATTAAAGATACACTTCATGTAAATGATTTTCACTGAACAATTGTTGTTCGTTAATACATTCAAAAAAATAAGCCGTGAATATTTTGCATTACTATTTAAATAAAAATATATTTGTGTTCAGTTCAGAAGCATGCTGTTCTTTATTGTATTCTATTTTGAAACACAGCACGTTTTTTACTCCATTATCACATCACATACAAAAAATGACTCATGTTACAATACATAGTTGTGTGTGTGTGTGTGTGTGTCTGTATGTGTGTATATATATATATATTGTCAGTATATGGCCTGGTTATAATACAATATATTTAATAAATATTCTTTAAAAACAAACGCCCAATAAAATGCATATACAAAACAATTAAAATGAATGTAAATTCTTAAATTCTTTATATTAGTTAAAATGTATAGACACATTGAATTATATTTATAGGAACCAGGCTATGAATCAAACTATACACGTTTATGCTGTTATAATATGCTATACAAATATCATAAAAATTACCTTATTCACAATAATCTCCCAAATCAGAGTTGCATTTAAATATCACAATGAGATGCCAAGGTATGGTTTGTTAACTTCCAGACAAATATACTTAAGCTATTTAGCCACAAATGATTCTATACAACTCTAATTAAAACACCAGAAGTTATATATATTCTTAATGTAAACAGCCAGTTTGTATGCCAATTTACCTAAGCTGAATTAAATTCTTAATTATCTACAATTAAGGCAAATTCTAAAATATATTTATATGGCTACAATTATAAATTACTTGGCAAACAAAAGATTAGTTTTAAACTACACAGGATTATGAATGCAAGCTAAAATACAAAGTGCCCTTTTAAAATTACTAACTGCAATATAGTTATAGTTACTAAATACCTTTGATTTAAATATTAAAAATATAGAACAGTCATACATCACCAACATGAACCAAGTCAGTATTCCAATCTTTTCCAAGTAGATTCAGATAAATCCATTTTCACCTCATAAATTAAAAAAGGTAATTAGGCCCAGATTGCTTTATAATAGACTGGATCCCAAAGCAGCAGTATGTCAGTCAAGATTCAGCAGCAGTTTGTCAGTCAAAATTCAGCAGCAGACCTTTTTTTCTCTCTTGCCTGGGGTTATATCACGTGATATAATCCCACCCCTTTTTATTCTAATCATCGGTAAAACGATATGATAGTCCCTTCGGAGCTTGTCCCTTGTTCGCGCTTAACGGATTTGAGCATTGATTGGTTATTTGGGAGACGCCTCCCTGATTGACTCATCTGGCTCTGCATGTGTTCCAATAGTTAATTTATTTGGCTGTCATGTCAGTTTTAATCCCCTAAGGGGCAGCAGACAAAAGCAAATATAGTTTCACCATTAATTATTGCTACAATCCAAATATCTCCTTATATTGTTTATATTCAACATACTATAATTCCTAAATAAACCTCTCTTGTCAGCATCTATATTTCATTTAACATAACATAAAATGTACAATTTGACACCAAACACCAGTATTTTTTTTATCAATTTCTATGTTAAAATAGAATATATCCATGTATATCCATGTTTATGGCTAATATTAATAGGACATCTTGCTGTCTGTAAAATAAAGAAACAAATGTTGTTAAAAATGTCAAACATTTATACATCTAGTTGCAGTATTTATCAAGCTCAGCAAATATTTATCTAATATGTTACTGTTAGGCATTTCTTCTCAGAATATATACACTGCTCAAAAAAATAAAGGGAACACTAAAATAACACATCCTAGATCTGAATGAATAAAATATTCTAATTAAATACTTTGTTCTTTACATAGTTGAATGTGCTGACAACAAAATCACACAAAAATTAAAAAATGGAAATCAAAATTTTCAACCCATGGAGGTCTGGATTTGGAGTCACACTCAAAATTAAAGTGGAAAAACACACTACAGGCAGATCCAACTTTGATGTAATGTCCTTAAAACAAGTCAAAATGAGGCTCAGTAGTGTGTGTGGCCTCCACGTGCCTGTATGACCTCCCTACAACGCCTGTGCATGCTCCTGATGAGGTGGCGGATGGTCTCCTGAGGGATCTCCTCCCAGACCTGGACTAAAGCATCCACCAACTCCTGGACAGTCTGTGGTGCAAAGTGAAGTTGGTGGATGGAGCGAGACATGATGTCCCAGATGTACTCAATTGGATTCAGGTCTGGGGAACGGGAGGGCCAGTCCATAGCATCAATGCCTTCATCTTGCAGGAACTGCTGACACACTCCAGCCACATGAGGTCTAGCATTGTCTTGCATTAGGAGGAACCCAGGGCCAACCGCACCAGCATATGGTCTCACAAGGGGTCTGAGGATCTCATCTTGATACCTAATGGCAGTCAGGCTACCTCTGGCGAGCACATGGAGGGCTGTTCGGCCCCTCAAAGAAATGCCACCCCACACCATTACTGACCCACTGCCAAACTGGCCATGCTGGAGGATGTTGCAGGCAGCAGAATGTTCTCCACGGCGTCTCCAGACTGTCACGTCTGTCAAATGTGCTCAGTGTGCCCCTGCTTTCATCTGTGAAGAGCACAGGGCGCCAGTGGCGAATTTGCCAATCTTGGTGTTCTCTGGCAAATGTCAAACGTCCTGCACGGTGTTGGACTGTAAGCACAACCCCCACCTGTTGACGTTGGGTCCTCATACCACCCTCATGGAGTCTGTTTCTGACCGTTTGAGCAGACACATGCACATTTGTGGCCTGCTGGAGGTCATTTTGCAGGGCTCTGGCAGTGCTCCTCCTGTTCCTCCTTGCACAAAGGCGGAGGTAGCGGTCCTGCTGCTGGGTTGTTGCCCTCCTACGGCCTCCTCCACGTCTCCTGATGTACTGGCCTGTCTCCTGGTAGCGCCTCCATGCTCTGGACACTACGCTGACAGACACAGCAATCCTTCTTGCCACAGCTCGCACTGATGTGCCATCCTGGATGAGCTGCACTACCTGAGCCACTTGTGTGGGTTGTAGACTCCGTCTCATGCTACCACTAGAGTGCAAGCACCACCAGCATTCAAAAGTGACCATAACATCAGCCAGAAAGCATAGGAACTGAGAAGTGGTCTGTGGTCACCACCTGCAGAACCACTCCTTTATTGGGGGTGTCTTGCTAATTGCCTATAATTTCCACCTGTTGTCTATCCCATTTGCACAACAGCATGTGAAATTGATTGTCACTCAGTGTTGCTTCCTAAGTGGACAGTTTGATTTCACAGAAGTGTGATTGACTTGGAGATACATTGTGTTGTTTAAGTGTTCCCTTTATTTTTTTGAGCAGTGTATATTTATACAGTCGGAGAATCAATTATACTTGAAATTTAAATACAAGTTGTATTTTAAAATGAATTTGATAGTTACAATGCAAGACATGTTGAAATCTGGATTCTTAGGTTTTCAGCTTCCAATATTACCCTTCTTAGGCATAGACAATCTCCCAGATTCATGTGCTCATATTTAATATGTTGTCTGAATATATACATATATATTCATTTGAGTATCTTAAACTTACATGAAAAATTGGCACCATTCTTTTGTTAGAATTATTTTTCACATGTCATACAGAGACTTGAAATGCCAGTTGTATGGGATCTGCATATGGGAAACTCCGCAGGGGACAATTCACACTTAGGTGATATGAGTCATTTCTTCAGCTAAAAACTGGTTCTCCCTCTGAATCTGTTTAAGCCTTAAAAGAAATCCTCAGACATCATGTCTCTTGGCATATGCTTCTCTCAGATCAGAAATAAATGGTGAGAAACTTCAAAAGGGCTTCTTGTGTCTGATCTAAGATTTGCAATACACAGCCATATAGATGATCATTTCTTTGAGATAACTTGACTTTTTCTAATTGAACCAAATGTTTATTCCTTTGTTCTTATTTGGATGTATTGTAATCAGGAAAAGGGGGGTTTGGGGGCTGTTATGGCTATAGCCCACACAATTTATGTCAAATTTGATATTAACCAAAATGAAACATCAATTCATGTGGTACATCTGTAGTCCACTTCATGTTATTCACAGATACCCTGACAATATATATATATATATATATATATATATATATATATATATATATATATATATATATATATACACATACATACATATAAATACAGTATAAATGTGT